>NC_073628.1:127777424-128080454 GCF_029407905.1 Bubalus kerabau | reverse complement strand
ATCCTGCTTATTTAACTTATACGCAGAGTACATCATGAGAAACGCTGGGCTGGAAGAAGCACAAGCTGGAATCAAGATTGCCAGGAGAAATATCAATAACCTCAGATATGCAGATGACACCACCCTTATGGCAGAAAGTGAAGAGGAACTAAAAAGCCTCTTGATGAAAGTGAACAAGGAGAGTGAAAAGGTTAGCTTAAAGCTCAACATTTAGAAAACTAAGATCATGGAGATGGTGATTGCAGCCATGAAATTAAAAGACGCTTACTCCTTGGAAGGAAAGTTATGACCAACCTAGATAGCATATTCAAAAGCAGAGACATTGCTTTGCCAACAAAGGTCCGTCTAGTCAAGGCTATGGTTTTTCCAGTGGTCATGTATGGATGGGAGAGTTGGACTGTGAAGAAAGCTGAGCGCCGAAGAATTGATGCTTTTGAACTGTGGTGTTGGAGAAGACTCTTGAGAGTCCCTTGGACTGCAAGGAGATCTAACCAGTCCATCCTAAAGGAGATTAGTCCTGGGTGTTCATTGGAGGGACTGATGCTGTGGCTGAAACTCCAGTACTTTGGCCACCTCATGCTAAGAGCTGAGTCATTGGAAAAGACCCTGATGCTGGAGGGATTGGGGGCAGGAGGAGAAGGGGACAACAGAGGATGAGATGGCTGGATGGCATCACCGACTTGATGGACATGAGTTTGGGTAGACTCCAGGAGTTGGTGATGGACAGAGAGGCCTGGTGTGCTGCGATTCATGGGGTCACAAAGAGTCGGACACAACTGAGCGATTGAACTGAACTGAAAGGTTTAGCTGAGGCAGGGTAGTCCTCTCTAGTGGTATTCTTCCCAAGTGACATGTCTTAAATTTGATGTGGGTGAAATACAGAGCATCACCTGCTAGCTGTATTGCATTGTGCAAATTGCACAACCTTTCTGAGCTTCAGTTTTCCAATCTTTAAAATGGAATAATAATTCCCACCACAAGGGATTGTTAGAAAAAGTGAATGAGATAATGGATGGTCAATTCTCATTATTTGTGTGGTTCTATCTTTGCAAATCCAACCTACTCAAATTTGTAAACCTGAAGTCAATATTTGCTGTGTATTCAAGATCATTCCTGGACATGCATAAAGATGCAGAAATTTTGAGTCAGCTGATGTGCACGTTTCCAGCTGAGGTCAAATAAGGCACACTCTGCCTTCTTTTTCCTCTCTCATACTATAAACAAGTGTCTGCTTTGTGGTTTATTTAGTGCCATGTTTTTGGCATTTTTGTGCTTTTTGTTGACAATTTCTCTGTTTAAAATGGCCCCCAAGCACGGCGCTGAAGTGCTGCCTCCAGCACAAGACGGCTGTGATGTGCCTCACGAAGAAAAGACGTGGGTTAGACGAACTTCACTCAGGCGTGAGTTATAGTGCTGTTGGCTGTGCGTCCAATGTTAATGAATCAAAAATACTTATTAAATAAACACATAAAACAAGGTCGTGTGTTGATTGGTCGATGAAAATGTTGTAGCGAGAGACCCACAGGAACCTACCACCGTATTTCCCCCAGGAGTGATGGTTCAGTGTTTGCTAATTCGAGGTTCACAGCAGCTTTACAAATGAAATGACCACAACACTGAGAATGGACAATGGAGAAGCTCCGGAACAGCGTCTAGTGTAGACAAACGTTCTGGAAGCGTGGACTCCGAGCCTCAGTGAGAGGAGGGCAGGAAGCACTGCAGGTAGTTCATTGCCAAAGTTGTTCACGCCTTGCCAAGAAGTTGGTTGCTGCTGCTGCTGCTGTTGCTGCTAAGTTGCTTCAGTCGTGTCCAACTCTGTGCAACCCCATAGACGGCAGGCAGCCCACGAGGCTCCCCCGGCCCTGGGATTCTCCAGGCAAGACCACTGGAGTGGGTTGCCATTTCCTTCTCCAATGCATGAAAGTGAAAAGGGAAAGTGAAGTTGCTCAGTCCTGTCCGACTCTTAGCGACCCCATGGACTGCAGCCTACCAGGCTCCTCCATCCGTAGGAGTTTCTAAGAGGGTCAAAGAAATGTTTTTGCCTGTCCCCGCCCTTCTCTCCTGGCAGAGGCAGTATTACAACAATGGGATATAACCAGCCCTTATAGCTCTGTCTGGTGCTACACACTATGTTCTTGTTGACAGGTTTCTGTCTTATTCCTCTTCTAGCATTGGATGCCTCACGTTTCTGTCCCCAGGCAAGGACCTCTGGGCAAGGGCTATGTCGTTGCAGCCTGGGAGCGTGAGGCTCTTTGGTGTGATTTTTCTGCTCTCCTTTCCTCTCTGTCCCAACTCTCTTGTATTTTGTTGCTTCCACTTTTGTTGTTCTTCCCAGAGGAAGAAAAAAAGAAACAAAAGCCTTGTCTCCATCCAGGTTTTTCGTGCAGGGCAAGGACCTCTCTGAACTCCAGCCCTGGAGCAGGATGTTGAAAAGTGGGGGAGGGGAGGGACTCCGGCCACCAGGCTTCCCCCAGAGGAAGCCCACCACCCTGATCGGGCCACTCTTGTCTCCTCCCAGGCCTGGTGGAAGCAGCAAGAACAAGGGGAAGGGACGTGAGGTTTTCTCCACACCTGGATCTCATTAGACTCCCATTCCTGAGACTCTGGGCTTGCACACTTTCTCTCCAGGCAGCCAGTTGCAGCAAATCTGTAAACCTGTTCGGAGGCCAGGCTTCAGGAGGCAGCCCTGGCTGAAATGCGAGGTCTGTGGGTACTTGATCTTTATCAGAGCCTCTCTGCCTTCCCGGCCTCCTGCCAGCTCCCAGTCGCCTCCAGCCAGGATCCTCAAGGAATTCAGAGCCTGGGGATTGTATTACCTTCTGAATTCTATTAGCACAGTCTGGCTGGGGTGGGGATGGGGGGCAAGGGGGATAAGTGGGAGGGGGGCATCTAGCAGCCTTTGGTGCCAAGCAGGCGCCTTTGGTTGCTTGTCTCGGTTTCTCCAGCTTCCACTGCTCCCTGCCCCCATCTCTCAGGCTCTCTGCAGGGAAGGATGTGGATTATGTATATATAAACTAAGATATGGGTTTTCAGATGTTCACAGTAGAACAGAAACTGACAATGGTAGTAATAATAGCAAAACTGTGTGCCAGGCACTAGTTTAATTGCTTTGTATATATTAGCACATTTAATTCCCAAAATATCCCTATTTTACATGAGGAAACATAGACCTATGTGACCCCCAGGACATCAACAAATCCGTTTTGAGCTGCTGTTTCGTCATAACTCTAAAGAGGAGTTAGATGAGATAAAACTAAGGCACCTTTCATCACCAATTTCTTTTTTTTTTTCTTTCTCTTTGTTGGTCTCTTAGTAACATAGAGGAGGAAAAGGAAGGAGAGAAGAACTGAGTTCTTGCTGCAGAGTTCTTTTAACAGAATAGGCAGATACTTCTGTGGAGAGCCAGACAATAAGTATTTTAGACCTTGAAGTCAGCGCAGTCTTTGTCCTCTGTTGTCACAAATACCCGGCTCTTTTCATGGCGTGAAAGCAGCCACTGACAACATGTGAGCCAATGAGCATAGCTGTGCTTCAATAAAACTTAACCAAGTAGGAAGAGGGCTGGATTTGCCCCTCTGGCCAGGTTGCTCTCTAAGTCTGATCACCCAGGCAGGGGCCCCGCCGGCAGAAAGCTTACACTCTGCTCCAGGCTTCGTCACGGGATGCATGCAGGTGATAGACAGATTCCATTTGTTAACATGTAAATTACGTAAATGTGTAGCCATACATACACATACACACACACAGTTCCTCAGGTTTATGTCCATTTACATAAACTAAGCTCCCTTTTACTCATTGTTTGGCAGTTTACATTTTCAGCTGACATTTGAACAACATGAGTTTGAACTGCCCGAGTGCACTTATACATGGATATTTTTCACTAAGTGCATACTACAGTACCAGGTGACCTGTGGCTGGTTGAAACTGAGGATGCAGAATTGTGGGTACGGAGGGTTGACTGTACAGTCACGGGTGAATCTTCTACTGCTCTGAGGCGGGTGCCTGTAACCCCCTCGTTCTTCAAGGGTCAACGTAGTATGAAGCTGCCAGTTACTGCTCGCTCTGTGTGCCAGCCGCTGTCCTCAGTGCTTTTCATATATTATCTCAGTTCAGCCTCCCGACCACTCCATCGACAGGAATTAGGATCCCTTGTCAGTTTGCCAGGGCTACCATAACCGAGGACCACAGACAGGCTGACTTCGACAACAGAAATTTATTACCTTTCTCACAGTTCTGGAGGCTAGAAGTCCATGACTAAGGTGTTGGCTTCTTCTAAGGCCTCTCTCCTTGGCTTATAGATGGTCATTTTCTCCCTGAGTCTTCACATAGTTGTCATTTTGGGCCTGTCTCTCCTGGTCTCCTCTTCCTTATAAGGATATCGGTCATAACGGATTCGGGCCCACCCATATAACCTCATTTTATCTTAATTACCTCTTTAAGGACTCTTCCCTCATAGTTCAGTCGGTAAAGAATCTGCCTGCAATGAAGGAGACCTAGGTTCGATTCCTGGGTTGGGAAGATCCCCTGGAGAAGGAAATGGCAACTCACTCCAGTATTCTTGCCTGGAGAATACTATGGACAGAGGAGACTGGCAGGCTACATACAGTCCATGGGGTTGCAAGAGTTGGACACGACTTAGTGACTGATCCACCACACCACCACCTCTTTAAGGGCTTCCCTGGTGGCTGAGCTGGTAAAGAATCCACCTGCAGGGTAGGAGACCTAGGTTCGATCCCTGGGTTGGGAAGATCCCCTGGAGAAGGGAATGGCTACCCATTCCAGTATTCTGGCCTGGAGAATTCCATGGACTGTGTAATCCATGGGGTCGAAAAGAGTCGGACACAACTGAGTGACCACCCTATCTGCAAATACTCACATTCCGAGTACTAGGATCAAGACTCCAACGTATGAATTTCAGGGATTAGGGTTTACACCTCAGCCCTCAACAATCCCTGTCTACAGACAAAGTAATAGATAACCAGGGGGACAGGGTATCTGCCTAAAGGTCACACAGTTACTTGAATACTTTACTCCAAAACCCATATTCTTAATCTCTTGAAGGTAGTTTGGTCGTCACAGGAAAATCACAGCATTTTTGGAAATCAGAGATTATGGTTGCAGAGAGCTTTATGATTGAAGGCTTCTCTATGAAGAACCCTTAGAGTAATAAACACCAACTTGGCCCTTTCTGATACTAGACATATGGTCACTTTCAAGAGAAGGAAACTATCCCCTCCCCTGGCCCCTCACCCATTAGGAATTGGCCTGGAGCCCACCGCATACCACCACTGTCTTCCTCCTCCTGTTCCTTTCTCTCCCACTCCCTCCTTGTCCTCCCCCACTCCCCTGACACCCTCCTGGGGGAGAGATTTCATTCTTCGGGCCCAGTGAAAGGTACCAGGTCTCAAGAGAAATACCCCTGAGACAGATTAGGGCTTTCCTAGGATCACTTTAACCATAGCCCCACAGGGATGCACCCTGCCATGTGAAGCCCAAGTGACCACCGAGCTGTAGGGCTGCAGTGGGCACAGGGCAAATTCAGGGTGATTGTTGTCCCTAAGGTAAACAAACAAGGGCTTGCGTGGGCTGAACATATTTCTTGGATGAGATAGAATCACTCACAACTCCTTGATGCCTAATAAGTTTTCCAGGAGATTCTTTGGGGGTTCTCTATACACCATTCAATCCATACCCTGACCCCTTCTCCTCCTTCCTTGAAAAATAATAGACTTCCTCTTACAATGGTCTTTTTTTTCCCCTTCTAAGTTCTTTACCTGTGCTGTTTGTACATATTCATCCCACTGACACGGGTGTCTGTCCTGGTCTGTCTTTTCTGCCATTCTCCATGTCTGACTCAGGATTCCCTGCATTATGTCTTGTGTTTGTGTTTTATTTTTCTAAAGTTGGCATAATTTGTATTCAATGAAACGCACAGATCTAAAGAATTAAATTTCTGTGAATTCTGACATACACGGGCCTAAGCCACTCCTTTCAAGACACAAAACCTTCCATCACCCTAGAAAGTTCTCTCATATGCCGTTTCTTTTCAGCTACACTCCCATCCCCAGGCAACTGCTATCTTGATTTCTTTCACCACTGATTAATTTTGCCTCTTCTAGAACTTCATACAAAAGGAACATAGCGTATGTATTCGGTTTGTCTGGTTTCTTTGGTTCAGCATAACGTTTTGGGGATTTATCCAGGCTTATTGCTTTCTATCCCAGCAGTGTACTCCTTTCTATTCTACTGAATGCATATATCACTGTTTTCTTATCCATATTTTTCTCTGATGGATATTTGTGTTGTTTATAGGCTGTTACAAATAAAGTCACTTTATTTATGAACATCTTACATAAGTCTTTTTGTGGTGTGGTGGTGTTTAGTCACTCAGTTGTGTCCGACTCTTTGTGACCCCATGAACTATATAGCCCGCCAGGCTCCTCTGCCCATAGGATTCTCCAGGCAAGAATACTGGAGTGGGTTGCCATTTCCTTCCCCAGGGGATCTTCCCAATCCAGGGATCAAACCTGTGTTGCACGCAGATTCTTTACCGCTGAGCCACAAAGTGAAGCCCCATTAGTCATTAGGGAAGTACAAAACAAGATCAGCCAGTAGGATGCAAGAACCAGAAACTCATGCCTGTGTGTCTGAACTTTTACCAACAGCCTTCAAATGCTAGGTACTTGTCTTCAGAACACAAGTGACTATGCCTCTGAGAAAGAGTTTGGGCAGATTTTGTAGCAACTTCAGATGAGCGACTGCTTTTGGCAAACCTCTTAGCTTAAACAGCCTGAATAGTTGAAACCTGGGTGTGGTTTTTTTTAAGGGAGTTAATAATCTAAACATAGGAAGCAACCAAGGAAGTCTTTCATCTGGGCTCTACAGACCTCCAAAGGAGTCCACAAGTACAGCTCGTTCTTAATATGAGACAGGCTGGGACCTGGGACCTGAGACCCTTTGCTACAGGGCTTGCACCTGGACAAACATCTCCTCTAGTCAACAAAATCTTACAAAGACACTATGAAGGACTAAAAATAGCTGTGTGCATGTGCAGTTGGGGCAAATTGTGAGCAACAGGATACAAAAAAACCAAAAACCCAACTGCCACTTCTGAAAAACCAGGAGCAAAAGCAAGGTACATTCATAACCCCTGCACTCAACACCACCAAAGGGGTGGGCAAACTACCTACTCTACCCTCCAGCCCGACCCCTGGACAGCTCCTACCCTCAGGTCATGTAAGGAGCCAGCTTGATCCCACCCACAAGGAGCAAGCCTGCAAGGGAAACTTCTTGCTTATTCTCACTCCCCCACACTGCAGCAGGGGCCCCAGTAGAGTTTTGCCTCAATCTTGTCCGGCCTCTTATCAATGCCTATTGATTAAGGAGGCCAAGCACCCTGCTAGGTAACAAATTCAGCTGGTTTCCTGGGTAATCCCATGTATTTATCTTACATATTTGAGAACTATTGGCAGAAGGGGTCCCGAGGCTTCACTAGTCTGTCACAGTGGACCATAGTACCAACAAAGATCAAAAGGTTAAGAATCCTGGGGCCTCTCTCCCTCTCGTCTCTCTTTTCTTTTCTCTCCTCTCTCCTTTGTCAGTTTTTCTAGCAGCGCAACCACAGGACAAAAAAATGCCCTGGGACGCTAATAGTGATCCCTTCTCAGAGCGTATATTTGATATGTTTGTTTAAAAATGAAACATCCCTATCAGGGGAGAATGGGGAAAAACAAAGGTGCTGATCCCCCTCTCACTATTTAATGGGGAAGAATTTGTATCCCAGGCTTATTTGTATTTGATGGCTTATTTGTATCCCAGCTCCCTCCAGAAAGGACTTGCAGCAAATAAAAATATTTCAACATAAGCAAACCAACGTCTCGGGCATTGGACAGCAGGAGAGAGAATGCAGAAATGATCCTGGAATATGCTGGCACAGACCTGCTCAGCTGTTGAAATCAGCATTAGCATTTGGCTCTGTTCCAAAAAGTTCCTTCCTCATCTTCAGAGCATCTCTCAGAATCGAATAATAATCTATGTGAGTTATTTTTTGCCAAACTTAAAAAGTTTGGCATGTTCTGTCCTTTAATAATCCTTTCTCAGAAAAGGTAAAAGTTGGTTAATAAATCTCAGGAATAACGGATGGGATCAGTCAAGAGGAAGAAAGTTTACTTAACAGTCATTTGAGTTAATCAGTCTTCAAAATATTTTTCCTGGAGAGGAATTGGACACTTCAAGACATTTTCTATCAAAACAGTGAGAAGTGGCTTTGGTACTTAAGTAGTAGTGGGATCATTGTAGGAAGCTTCAAGCTTCCAACTCTGGGTACAGTTTGGCCTTTTGAATACTAGTCACAAACAACACGGTACAACTTTGCCAGGTATTATCAGAAATCATCAAGAATAAAAATTCTACTTGGTCCCCCAAATATGCATTAGTCCTCTAGAATATTGGTTTGCCCCCAATATCCATTTCCCTTCCTTTCTATAGTATAGGATCACCCAGATTTATCTGAGATGGGTACTTCCCTGGTGATCCAGTGGTTAGGGTTCTGCACTTCCTTCCACTGCAGGGGGCTCAGATTCAGTCTGTGGTCTTGTGTGTGTACACTGTCGTGTCTGACTCTTTAAGACCCCATGGACTGTAGTCCACCCGGCTCCTCTGTCCATGGGATTTCCTAGGCAAGAATACTGGAGTGGGTTTCCATTTCCTTCTTCAGGGGATCTTCCCAACTCTGGGATCCAACCTGCATATCTCTGGTCTCTTGCATTAGCAAGCAGGTACTTTACCACTAGCGCCATTTCAGTCTCTGGTCAGGGATCTAAAATCCTACATGCCGCCCCTGCAGCGAGGCAAAAAGAAGAAGAAGGAAGAAAGAAAAAAGAAAAAAAAGATTATCTGGACACATTATTACTCAGCTAAAGATCGCATTTCTAGCCTCTTCTGCAGCTCAATAGATGGTAAAGAATCCACCTGCAATGAGAGAGACCTGGGTTCCATCCCTGGGTTAGGAAGATGCCTTGGAGGAGGGCATGGCAACCCACTCCACTATTCTTGCCTGGAGAATCCCATGGACAGAGGAGCCTTGCGGGTACAGTCAATGGGGTCACAAAGAGTTGGACACGACTGAGCAGCTAAACACAGCACAGCAGCATGGATGTGTGACTGAGCCGTGGTCAATGAGAAATAAGCAGAAGTGATATGTGCATCTTCCATATCATTCTTTTAGGAAAAAGCTGGAGTCATCATTACCTCTTATCCCCTTCCCACTGGCTGGAAGATAGAAGTTATGGCAGGAGCTGAAGCAGCCATCTTAGACCAGGAGGTAGCATCACAACCAGCAAGATGGAAGAAACCTGGCTCTCCAGGAAGTAGAAAAAGCCTAATTACCAACAGAAAACCACCCTCCCAGCCCTGAACCATCTACCCTGATCTTTATGTAAGAGAAATATACCTTGTTAGAGACACCATTATTTTGGCCTTTAGCATAGTAGCCAAATCTCTATTCTATCCCATCTTGGCCTCAACCACATTTCTTCCTGCCCCTAGTTACTTTTATGCTCTTCTAGGCTCCATTTCATCTGGGTGGGCAGCATCTGGCATGTTGCCACCATGATCCATTACCAGTGTTTCCCCTCCCTCACTCACTGCAGTTTTTTTTATCACTTCCCCATCCGATCCCATCCTCAGTTCTCCACCAAGGCCTGTCTCTAGACAATCTCCAACTTCTGAAAAGAATCCATTGAAATAAAAGAACAAATGCTAAAAAAAAAAAAAAGAACAAATGCTGACAATATTTATTCAGCACTTACCATATGCCAGTTTCTGTTTTAATTACTCATTAAAGTAATATCTAAGCTAATTACATTTTAACCTTTCAACAACCCTTTGAGGTAACATGTTTCATTCCATTTTGGAAATGAGGAATCTGAGGCACCACACGATGCCACGGATCATACGAGGATCCTGATTCCAGAAATCCAAAACAGAGATACGCAAGGAGAAAGTCCCTGAGGTCACTGGAGAGTATGAGAGCCAGGCTATATAGGACCAGGGAGGTCTTGGAGCAGCTGTAGCTTCTTTGATGGCCCTGAAACCCACCTGCTGAAGGCAGAGTCTTCCTGGCCAAGTCACTGCAGGTGACCAGCAGAGCCTGAAGGAGCTGGCTCTTGTTACTCCAGGCTGTCGAGTTTTGCAGGACAAACTGAAGGGAATCCCCAGGAAGACCTTTCTAAATGTGTAATTCCATATACCGTGCCCCCTTCCCATCCTCCAACACTGTCTCCATAGCTCCTCTCCCTAGATCTAGTTTGGTCATTGACCAAATCAGTCTTCCTCCCCGTGGACCACTGGGCCAGAGTTCCCGAGCAGGTCTTAACCTTAGCAGGGGATTCACCACTAGTACTAGAGATGGTTCTGGGAAGAACCCTAATAGGGATGTAGAGATAAGCTGAGAAATTTTGGGGCCTCCTCCTGCACCTCTGGTTCTCAGGAAGCTGCTCTGCTGCTCTCAGGGTTCTCCCTGCTCTGCCTTCCCCTCCTTGCTCCCCACACAACTTAGTTCCATGGTTGTTATAAATGGGGTTCTCCCCCAGGGCCCCTAAGAATCCTCCAACTCCTACCCTCAGGCCCTCTCATTATATCTAATTATTTTTTCCTTTGTCAAGCTTTGTGTTTAATTAGAACCACATTCTAGCAGAGAGTAGCTCCCCAAGCCAGACCCCCAGAGGGCCCTAGGAGGAGGAACTGGTTCTCTTCTCTAGGCCTGGGGACAGCTGGGTCCTTTCCCCACCCCATACAACGACCAGCTGAAAGATGCCTGGTATAGGCACGGAGTAATCAATCTGCAGTAAAACATGCCTACTCAAAACGGAGACTCCTTCTCCCTGTCTCATCCTTCCTCTTACCACCTAGAACATCTGTTTCTTGCTCCCCCTTGCAGCTGAGTCAAGGACTGTGTGTGCCCCCAAGTTAACACAGTGTGGTTCCTCCTCTAATTAAAGCGGGGAGTTGTTTGTCCGTGGGGGAATTTAATGCTCTCCTACTAGGGGTGCCACAGCTTGTTCCTTCTGCTTTAAATTACCATAGTCGATGAGACGTGTGGGCTCTATTATTGTCGTTCTGCCAAAATGGCTCAAAGGACGGCAGTGATGATGGTCGACGGTTACTCAGCATTTATTCCACCTTTCCAAGTTTGACTTCCTGGATTACCGGGTTTGATCAACTAAACTCTGTTTCTCAGACTGCCCTGCAGCAGGGATTCTGGATGAGGATTTGGTTCTGCCAATCTGATGCACCTGATGCAAGAAGGCAAAGGCCCTCTTCCGGCAGCTTTGGCTGTTGAGCATCTACAGCCAGATTGAGAAATCTACCCAAGAACCCGGCATTCCAGCTCGTCCGACCTCATGGTCTTGCCCAGAGTAATCCTGGAACGTGAGTGAGCGTGGCTGTGTAGACACCATGGGTTCTGCAGCAGCCCTCCAGCGTTTTGCCACCAGTCTAGTAGGTATCAAGAGGCAGCAGCTGTGCTGGTGGTGAGATTCCTGATCCCTGCATCCAGCTATAGCCATGGCCATGTGGGTGTTTTAATTCATCAGCTTCAGATTCAACCACCTGGATGTCATCTCCCCTGCTGGGGCAGTTCTGGGGTGCTGTTCTGGGAACTATTACAGAGACATCATCTAGGCCTCCTGCTTCAGCCCTTTCAACAATTTTTTGAGCACCTAACTTCCAACAGAGGATGGCGGAGGATGAGATGGTTGGATAGCATCATAGACTCAACGGACATGAGTTTGAGTAAGCTCTGGGAATTGGTGATGGACAGGGAGGCCTGGTGTGTTGGAGTCCATGGGGTCGCACTGTCGGACATGACTGAGCGACTGAACTCCCAACAATAAATCCTATTCCTGTTTAAATAGTTATAATGGTTTCTGTTACCAATATAGCTGAACTCTTTTGAAGTAGGAAGCTTTGAAAGAAAAGAGAATTAAGAACTATGGGGAAAAAAATTTTAAATTTGCCTGTGGAAAGGGGAAGTCATAATACTCTTCTTGCTGAAATGCCCATAAAAAAGCTAGAAAGGTATTTCTTTATGCCAATATTTATTCCAATTTGGAAAAAGGATTTAGATTTCAAGCTTGCCCAAGGAAAGTTTAATTCATTCATTCAACACTTATTTTATGCCGAGTCTAGTTCATGCCATGGAGTCAAATGAAGAATAAACCATGATCTTCGCCCTCCAAGTACTTGGGGAAAACATCCAAAGTTAGAAAAAAAAAAAAAGGTAACTTGGAAAGAGGATTCTAATCAAACTTTGGGAATAAGACCAAGCTTAAATTGTGATTGATGACTATTAAAATTAACTGGTTCTGTATAGCTATTTCCCTGAAATCCTTTTTGGAACTGACATGAGTCAGTAGATAGATGTCCTTGCCTATGTTTTTTTTTTTTTATTGAAAAGCTTGCTTCCTGAGCATTTTATGTAAATAATTCAAATTCACAGCAAATAATTATAAATTTCATTTTTAAAGTATCTAGAATTTTTATCATTCCAAGCTAGACCTTAGGTATAACACACACACTGTAGTTTGGAATGTGATAGCAAAGTATGTACCGCCAGCTGGGTGCACAGCATTCCAATTCTGGGGAAAACAGAGCATCCTGAGAGCTATATTTGTAAAACTGAAGTTTTAAAGGGACAGCAATAAAGGGCTACTGGTTAATGTTACATCTACATAGCCAAACATTTTTTTTATAATATTGACCAATTAAACCAATTGGTTTATAGCAAGTTCCCACTAGCTAGCTATTTCACATATGGTAGTATATATATGTCAGTCCTAATCTCCCAGTTCATCCTGCCCTTCCCTTCCCCCAGCCACTTCCACAGATCTGTTCTCTACATCTGTGTCTCTACTCCTCCCCTCGAAATATGCTCATCTGTACCATGGGTGGGATGGAGGGTAGGTGGGAGGGAGGTCCATGAGGGAGGGTGTATATGTATACACACAGCTCATTCACTACATTGTACAGCAGAAACTAACACAACATTGGAAAGAAATTATACTCCAATGGGGAAAAAAAAAAAAGCCAATTGCTTATTATAATAGGTACAAAAAAAACCCTTCTTCATTTTCTTCTCCAAACTTTTCCCTTCCACAGGGCAGGGACCTTATTTATTGTATTCAGTGCTGAATCCCTAGCAACTAAAATAGACATATGTGTGTGTTAGTTGCTCAGTCGTGTCTGACTCTTTGCAATTCCATGGATTGGGGCCTACCAGGATCCTCCGTCCATGGGATTTTCCAGGCAAAAATACTGGAGTGGGTTGCTGTTCCCTTCTCCATGGGATCTTCCCGACCCAGGGATCAAACCCAGGTCTCCTGCATGACAGGCAGACTCTACTGTCTGAGCCAGTGGACATAGCTGGGCTCAATAAATACTTTTATAAATGGTGAATAAATGTTTTCAAAGGATCCTCCTGGTTACTGGGTGAAGAAGGAAAGGCTGTGAGGAGCAAGATGGGAAGCAAGGTGGCCATTTCGTGGGCTTCAGGTGTGGATGGTGGTGACTTGGGTTAGGGTTGCTGATGGAGATAATAATAAGTAGTCTGATTGGGGATCTCTTTAGAATGTAAACCTGTCAGGACTTGCTAATGGACTGGCTGTGGAGTGTGGGAAAAGAAAAGGAGTCAGGGATGACTCTTAGACCCACGGGCCGGAGCAACTGTATGAATCATAGGTTCACTGATGAGAACTGCAGGCCTAGGCAGGTGTGCGCTCTGCCTGTTCAAGGAAGAACAAGGAGGCCAGTGAGTGAGCTAAGGGGAGGGTGGTGAGCTGAGGTCACAGAATGGCTGGAACCAGATCCCAGGAAGCTTGGCGGCCAAGGGGGATGCTGAGTGTTGTTCTAAGTGATGGCAAGGTCTTGGTGGATTTTCCAGGTTGTTGTAACATGACCTGATTTACATTTTAAAAGGATCACTCAAGCTGCAAGTGTAGAAAATCAACCATAGAAAACAAGAAACAGAAATTGGGGAGACTAGCTCCAGGTTATGGTAGTGAGCCAGGTGGGAGAGCGGGAGTGCTGGACCAGGCTGGCAGCCTTGGTGGGGGTGAGACAAATGCGACTGGGTCTCCCCTGTGATGAAAACTTGCTTCTTCTCAAGCACACCGAACTCACTCTCTCATCTGGGTCCAGACTGTGCTTCGCTCTCTCATTTCATGCAGGTCTCTGCCCAAATACCACCTCCTTGGAGGTATTCTCTCAATCCTCCTTTTTTTAATTGAAATACAGTTGCTTTACAATGTTGTATTAATTTCTACTGTACAGAAAAGTGATTCGGTTATGCATATATATTCTTTTTCACATTCTTTTCCATTATAGTAGGATATTGAATATAGTTCCCTGTGCTGTACATTAGGATCTTATTGTTTATCCATCTACATTTTGATGCCTTCTTGAATTTGGTGCCAGATAACCCTCTTCTCTTTCACTCCCTTTCTCGGCTTTGTTTGTTTGTTTGTTGTTGTTGTTGTTGTTGTTTTATGTTTGTTTCTTTTGTCCATGCGATGTGGCTGGTGGGATCTTAGTTCTGTAACCAGATATTGAACCTGGACCCTTGGCAGTGTAAGTGAGGAGTCCTGACTGCTGGACTACTAGGGAATTCCCTCCCTGCTTCATTTTTATTCACCCTTGTTCTTATTTCATTTCCTTGCTTTCATCATCTGTCTTCCCCAACTAGAAGGTAAGTTCCATGAGGGCAAGGTCTTGGTTTTTGCCTTTAGGCCAGTAGCTATAAACAGACTCTCCACAGTTCAGTTCAGTCGTTCAGTCGTGTCCAGCTCTTTGCAACCCCATGGACTGCAGCACGCCAGGCCTCCCTGTCCATCGCCAACTCCCGGAGTTTACTCAAACTCATGTCCATTGAGTCGGTGATGCCATCCAACCATCTCACCCTCTGTCGTCCCCTTCTCCTCCTGCCTTCAATCTTTCCCAGCATCAGGGACTTTTCAAATGAGTCAGCTCTTCGAATCAGGTGGCCAAAGTATTGGAGTTTCAGCTTCTGCATCAGTCCTTCCAATGAGTATTCAGGACTGATTTCCTTTAGTATGGACTGGTTGGATCTCCCAGTAGCAATAAACAGACCCTCCACAGGGTAAACAAAATGATAAACAAAATGAAGCACTTGTGAAGGAGCTGGAAGGTTTTTTTTTAATATAAGAACAGGGTTTCATATGCAAATATATAGTGGAAACATGCTTTAAGGGCAGGGGAATATTCAAACCATCTTAGGGAAATTTCTGTTTTAAATACTTGTTGACACACAGCTAACTTACAATGGGAGCACCAGTTGGTTCTTACATGGATGTGAGCAATTTCTTGCATCTCAACACAGGTTTAAATGAAAGGATTATTTATTTTGATAACTTATGACTGATTAATCATCTAAAAAATAGCACATATCCACAACACATATCTTTATATAAATGCACGTGTCAAATGTGTACATGCTATTTTTTTTTTTTTTAATGCTGTCTTACTTTTCATTTCCTTTTTGTATGGCCAGCCCTAGCCCCATTTTCTACCCACCTTCCCTGGTGGCTCAGATGGGTAAAGCACCTGACTGCAATACAGGAGACCTGGGTTCGATCCCGGGTCAGGAAAATCCCCTGGAGGAGGAAATGGCAACCCACTCCAGTACTCTTGCCTGGAAAATCCCATGGACAAAGGAGCCTGGTAGACTACAGTCCATGGGGTTGCAAAGAGTCAGACACAACGGAGTGACTTCACTTTTGCTTTCATAATGCCTTTAAGATAGAGTATGCTTTTCCATGTTTTCTCTAGGCTCAGATATTTTACATAGAAAATATACATATACACATACCGAGGAGAGGCTGTTCCTTGGTTCACAAATGTGGGATCATATATACACCTTTTCTCCCCACACCTTACTTTTCTCCCTCAGTGATATCTCATAGAAATTCCTTTATGTAATCTGGCATAGCTCTGATTTTTCATGTCCATTGGTTACATATGGTTGACATTTCATGGTGTGGATGTACAGTAATTTGTTCAGCTATTCCCTTTTGGAAGGCATTCTCTCTGTTTTCTGGTTTTTGCTCCTTTGAACTATACTACAACACACATCCTTGAAATGTGCGGTTAGTTTCAGAGCCAGAGGTGAAGCTACCTATTCATTCAATCCCATAGCTTTTTTACAGCTGAGGCAATGAAGATCAGAAAGGGAAAGGAACATGCCCAAGATCACACAGCTCTTTAATATTTCACAAAAATTCAAATGACCATTATTTCACAGAATCTTCACAAGCAAGGAAACTATTATCATGTCAACCTTAAAGTTATAAAAACTGAAGCCAAAGAGACTAATTGCTTTGATTTCATGGTCAGTGAGGGCAAAAGCCAGGGCTGATAGCCAGGACTTTTGATTCCTGATTCCCCGTAGATTCTTCCACTTCTAGTTTTATGGATGCCATTAACACAAACTGTCTACTGGGTGGTTTTTGTTAATTTATTCTGGACTTTAACAGGGCACTCTGCCTGCATAAGAGTTTTGCTAAAAGAATGACACAGTTTGCATTCAGAACACACTTTCCTTAACTATTCAGGTTGAAGTCATGGTTGAAGTTATTAAAAAACAGACTTTGGAATCAGGCTGATTTCATTTTGAGTGCTGGCTTTGCCACTAACTTTCAGCAGATGGGTCAGCATCCCTAAAACCCAGTTTCCTCATCTGTAAACTAGGGATATGATTGTACAGCTCCCACCTTATCAGACGTTGTTAGGATTAGATAACACAAGATGCTGCTGCTAAGTCACTTCAGTCGTGTCTGACTCTGTGCGACCCCATAGACGGCAGCCTACCAGGCTCCCCAGTCCCTGGGATGCTCCAGGCAAGAACACTGGAGTGGGTTGCCATTTCCTTCTCCAATGCATGAAAGTGAAAAATGAAAGTGAAGTCGCTCAGTTGTGTCCGACTCTTAGCGACCCCATGGACTGCAGCCTACCAAAGCTCCTCCATCCATGGGATTTTCCAGGCAAGAGTACTGGAGTGGGGTGCCATTTCCTTCTCCAATGCATGAAAGTGAATTTTCCAGGCAAGAGTATTGGAGCGGGGTGCCATTGCCTTCTCCGAACACAAGATGTGTGGGCAGATAGGACAGTGCCTGGCCATAATAAGTTCTCGATAAATATGAGCTATTATTTTGGATGTTTGGCGCCACCCAACTGACTGGTAGATATCTATGCTTCCTAACTGTTCTTTATCTGAGGTAGGAAAAGCCTTTCTCATTGCAGGGCCAGGATAGGATGTCTTTGATGGTTGCCCTCTGGTTTCTTCATAGGCAGAAGGTAAGAGTGAAAGACCAGGAAAGAGTTTTCCCTTTTTGCATTGCTCTAACCCTAAAGTGCCATGAAGTGGAGGGGAATCTGTCTCTTAAAAAGGAAAGTAGGAACATTCTGACCTTCCTGAGTGTGCCTGCCTGTGTGAGACACTGCGAGTGCAGACATTCTTTAGCAACAGAGCATTAACTGTCAATGGATGTGTTACAGCTACTTGAATGCCTTCTCCTTTCCAGGAGAAAAGCCATTTTCAAGCCAGTTGCTTGCAATGCATCAAGTGATGAAATACAGATAACAAATTGTGCATTTGTTTGGCTTCATGCTTATTACACCCCCGCTTCTGGAAAGCATTGCACTTAGCCCCTTAATAATCCCTCTCCGGAGATCAATTACCAGGATTTATCTGGTTCCTCGAGCATAAAAGTGTTTTATTGTTTTTACTTTTGCTCCAAGCGAAGTGTGAGGGGGTAGGCCAGGTTTAAAGGGACTGTCCCAGGCAAGAGTGTGAAGCTGGGATGATCGTCCTTGCTTTCCTGTCTACTAAATCCTCAACAGGAAAGTAGGGAACACTTGGAGGCATCTCCCTGAGGAGGGACCAGGCCCAGATGTTCTCATCTCCGATTATTTGCTCATAGATCGTAAGCTTGCAGGTGCCTGGAAAGGTGGGTGCCACTTGAGGGGAGAAGCTGGAATAGTGGAGCTAAGTCACCATTTCAGACCAAATCATTTTTCCTCTAAAGTTTCGCTGTAATCCAAACCAGTTGAGCATTTGAGAAGAAGTAGGTACCATGAAAAGGGGTAATGGAATTAGCTTTCATGTTTTTCCAGGACTCTAAACCATATTTCCTGTCACAACTGTACATTATTAATACAAGGCATCTGTTAGCACAGAACTGCCCGAAAATGTGCACCCAAAACCTTACATCTGGTTTCGATAATTTATTTCTGACATTTGTAGTTGGTGGGGAAGGTGGGGGGAGGATGGGAAAAAGGGGAGGAATTAAACCAAGATGTTGCCTTTAACCCATCAGAAGCTCCTAGTCTGAGCCAAAAGCCTGAGTTCTTAACGTGGTTTTTGCATTAGGTAATATAATTATATTAATTTAGCAGCAAATAGCGTGACTCCAGGCCTGGTGGGTGTGGGTCCACGCTCGCTTTTATCCTGCCTGCTCGGGCTGCAGCAATTAGCTTCCTCTCGCGAAGGGGATTAGCAGGACCACCCCCCGGCGGCGGCGGGGGTGGGAAGGGGGGGGTCTCGCTCAGAGCTGTCAGGTGTCCCTCGGCCTTCCCAGGCCCCCTCCCCCGCCCCGCCCCTGCAATTAATTCCCTCTCCTGCTTTGCGCGAGACAAAGCGGTCTGATCCCGAGGTGTCCGACCTCCCGCCCCCTCGTCGCGCCCCAGTCCGGGTTCCTCCAGCAGGAATCGCCCCAGGCGCTGGGAGCCCGAGCCGACCGGCCGGGTCTGAGACCCGCCCCAGACTTTCCACGATCAGGTTTCAGCTCGACTAACGAGGAGAAAAGAAAGAAAGAACGCGCTACTTCCGCGAGCCGGAGCCGCTGGGGCCCCGGGGAGGGGAGGGAAACGCGGCCGGGGCGGGAGGAGACGCGGGGAGGCCCCGGGCCCGGCGGGAGGATGGGTCGGTCGGGCACAGGTGCCCGAGGCGAGCCGCCCTTGACCCGACGCGGGCGGGCCCTCTGAGCCTCCAGCTCAACCATCGTCTCCCCAGAAATCCCCCCTGCTTCTGCTGGGGCGTCAAGGTCGCTGATGCTCGTGTGCGACGAATGTCCGCTTAAACCCGCGGTCCTCAGTCACCCCGCCGGGACTGCGGGGCAGCGCCCAGATTGTCCTCAATAGAACACTCACAAAACGGGGGCTTAGTGGCCTTTGGGGGGGAGGGGCGGTGTCTTTTTTAAAGGCAAGAGAGTTTCTCTAGATTCTTTAGCCTAGAAAGACAGGTTTTCCATTTGTTTAATATCAGGACCTCAAAGATCAAGTCCAGCGGCCTTCTCCTTTCCCAGATGAGGGAACTGGAAACCAAGAGAGCGAATTTGCGTTCTGCTCAAGATCACATAGGTCAAGTTTATGGTTGGGCTGAGACCAGAGGAACCAAGTCTGTTGAGCCCAGCTCAGTGCTTTCTGCAACTATGATGAAAAAAAAAAAAAAAAGCTTGGCTCTGTGGGGAGGAAGGGGGAGACATCCAGGCCTGACTTGGACAGCCAGGACTGAGGCTTAGTCCGGGGTTCAGATTTTCCTGGAGCCAGTCCACCAGCGGTCAGGCCACATGTGAGTAATAAAGGATTGAGTGTTGTATACTTTAGACTGGTTCCCCTCTTCTTGGCCCCCTTCCCCGGCCTTAACTTCCTTTTGGAGTCCCTACTGACTTCTGGGTGTCCACCATGGGCCCTGTTGGAAAATTTTCAGCTCCATCTCAGAATAAAAGGAATGAAAACCTGGGGAAAGCAGCCAAGGAGGAAAGCCACAAATACGCATCTGGCTGCAGCAGACGGAGCAGCTCTGAGTGTGCAGCGATGCACCATGACGGCGCACTGCAGACGTGGAAGCTGCTCCCCCAGGACCGTCCCTGAGAAGCGAGAGCCGCCCCGGGCGCAGTCCTCCTGCTGCCCACCCAGGCCCTGCCAAGTTTCTGCAGACCGTGCGGAACAGCAAGAGCCATGGGAGTCAGCCAGCCATGAGCTGGTATTCTGACTCCACAGCCCACTGGCTGGGGCCTTGAGCAAGTTGACTTAGCTTCTCTGAGCCTCAGTTTCTTTACTGTTTACAAGGGTAAAGGTAGGACTGCTGTTGTTCAGTCGCTCAGTCGTGTCCGACTCTTTGCGACCCCAAGGACTGCAGCACGCCAGGCTCCTCTGTCCTGTACTATCTCCTGGAGTTTGCTCAAACCCATATCCATTGAGTTGGTGATGCCATCCAACCATCTCATCCTCTGCCGCCCCCTGCTCCTTTTGCTTTTAACCTTTCCCAGCATCAGTCTTTTCCGGTGGGTAGGCTCTTTGCATTGGTGGCAAAGTATTGGAGCTTCAGCTTCAGCAGTCCTTCCAATGAATATTCAGGATTGATTTCCTCTAGGAAATAGGACTGTGGAGACCCACGGCCATATTGTGACTTTAATGGGTCCTAGCCACTTTTTTGCCTTTGTGGCTGTGGGCCCGCTCCTCGAAGTTTTTTTTTAATAAAAATATATTTTATGATTGCATGAGAATAAAGATGAGTATACTCACGTATTCAAATATTTTTAAAATCTAAAGCTTTACTGTTTCTACAAAGAAAACATTTTCATAGGCCTCCAAAAGTACTGTGGACCTTCTGCATGGATAATCCTAATGGTGAATGGGCCCTGTTTGTACCCGTCAGCTCAGAGTCTGTTTTGGGGGCAGCCCAGACTAAGACATACTAGGTTAGAGGAACTCCAGCAAAGAGGCTATTGAGAAGGGAGTGTGTGGGGTTGGGGTTGGAGGAAAGAAAGGAGCAGCTTCATAAATTCATCACCCATCTCCCTCTCCCGTCCAGTCTCCATCCCGTAGAGTCTGTCATGCCACTTCGCTGAAGGATGGGTCAGACCATGCTTCCTTTACCCAAGGTGTGCCCTCTGCACGTCCACCCCTTCATCTCCACTCCTTCTGCTCATACCAGGCAAACAGTGAGGCCCACCCACTCCTGTAGCCCTATCTCCTCCGTCTCTTTTCAGGGACAGGCCTCTATCCTGCCCCTGCTGCCGGGGGAGATAGGGGGCCCTACACTTCTCAGAAGGCTCCCTCATTGCCTGCCTCCTGAGGCCCACGTCTGGCGTATCTGGCCATGCTCTCCGCACCCCCCGACCCTTCCTGGAGCAGGCCCCCTCCTCAGCTTCTGAGAGCCTCAGGAAGAGAGTAGACAGGAGGAAAAAAAAGCAGCTCTTGTACGATATTAGCCTTTCGCCTGTCTAAGGCTGGATCCTGCCCTCCCTGGGGGGCTCAAAGCTCTTAGGCTTCTCTTCGAGCTACCAGGCAACTGGCAGGGACTAAAGAGCTTATGTTTCTTAAGTGGGAGTGGCTGGTGTTTATCAAAGACTCATGTGCGGGCTCCAGAGGCCCCTCTAGACGGTGGCGGAGGCCTGTCCGGAGCTCTGTGGAGGCAGGAAGTTCCCGGCTGGGCTAGAGCTTGCTGGCTTTGCTGAAACACTGGCAGGATCTGAGGGAAGCATTCCTCACGAATGTCTCCTTCAGAGGCTGCTGGATTCCTTTAACAGCTAATTAGTGAGAAGTCGCTACTGTGATGGGGGCTGACCCAGGCCTTCCTCCACCTCCTCCTAGGGGTCAAGGCCCCCGGGGAGGCCAGCCATGCTTTACTATGGCCATATTTCCTCCCCGACGTCAGCTGTTTCTTCAGGAGTCATCTCTCCAGCTTTCAGCCTTTTTTTTTTTCCCCTTCAGAAACAGGCTTTTCCCTGACAAGTTTGCAGCTCAAAAGGAGCCGGCTCCTCTTAACTGTTGAAATCAGGCGCATCTGGAAGCAGTAAACTTTTCAACAGGCTGAGAGGAAGAAAAGACATATTGTAGGGGATGGATTCACCTCTGGGACTAATTATTCTTTATATTTCACCCGTCACATTTACAATCTTCGTCAGAGCAAAGAGACAATAAATGATCTCATTAAAACCCAGAAAGATGCTTCTCCCTGTTGAGAAGAACCTTGTCTCAACGCCCTGATCTCTGACGAGAGGGTCGTGTCAAGGAGGCTGGCGTGGGGCCTGGGGACCAGGGATGGGAGGGGCAGGGCTCTGCCAAATGTTTTCCCTTGTTTGAATACAGTATCTTATTTTTTCCGTCACTGGAAATATCCTTGTGAGTCTGAAATCAAGATCTTCTCCAGCCACATTTTTCCCCCAGAGGCAGAATCCTGTTGGGGGTGGAGGGGGTGGGGAGCACAGTGACCCAGAGAGAGAATGGGATTGTGAGGTTTAAAAAAGTATCTAAACCAAGAGAAAAAGCAAGAAAGGGAGAAAGAGAAAGAAAAAAAAAAATTATCTCCATCATCTCTCTTCCCTATCAAAAACCCATTCTGGTGGAAAGATTCCCGAGGAGAAAGACACTGCATGAGAGTCTTCCAGGGCTGGGGGGACCCCCACAAAGCCATCTCCCTTTTCCAACTATACGAAGGGGTGCCCAGAAGGGGCCACCACCCCCTAGAGTCCTCCCAGTCCACAACTCCTTATCCTCCACCAGCCCCAGTGGCTTTAGGGCAACTTAGAAGCGATTCCCCCGCTCCTACTCGAATCCCCAGTCCCGGGGATGTGCGCAGGAGGAGAAATTCTTTCTCCTGGCAATCTTCTCAGGCGTTGGCCCCGAGGTGGCCATGCTGCTGGGAACTCCTGCTGAAGGGGGCTGATGGGGTCCAGGGCCTTGCTATTTAAAGTGTGATCAGAAGCATTAACATCACTTGGGGAGCCCCTTCCACTCCCACGTCTGGGACATTTTAACAAAACCTCCAGGTGATCTGTACGAATACTAGAGCTTGAGAGGTAATGCCCGAGGCCAGAGTTTCTCAATTTTTCTCTTAGCTCAGCTCACCTAGAGGGCTCTTTAAACCTCAGGATGCAGACCCTTAATGGCAGAGATTCTGACTCAGCTGGTTGGAGAGGCTGCAAATTTGCGTTCAGATACATCTGCAGGTGGTATGGTTGCTGCTGGTCCAGGGACCACACCAAGCTGATTCTCAAGCATTCCTAGGTGCCACTTGAAGAAACGCAGATTCAAAGGTCTTGTCATCTAGTAACAGGGTCGATCGAACAACGGGCATCTAACACAGCTTACGGTATTCTACTGACTCTTGGGGAATGAGACACTTCTTACAAGGGATGAGGCAGTTCAGGCTCTGCGAGCCTGTGTGAATTACCTAATGTTTTTTAGACACTGAGTGAATGAGCCAAGATTTGAACCCAGATATGCCAGACCTATGCTTTCTTACCTCATCACAACTTGCCTTAAGAAAATCATATTCAAGATGGTGAGTCCATTTCAGTTATTTTAGCTTCATGATCATAGTTGAGTCAACTGTTCATAGGGTTTCCCAGAGGTGATTTTATGGGTCTCTGGAGCCTGGTTAATGAAAAGATAAGACTGGTACTGAACAGCATCCACTACCATGCTGGTAATATCCTACAGTACTTAGAAGCACACCAAATAAAGTCAGTGTGCTTTCTCTGACCTTGCCTACCCTTTCAATTTACCCTTATGAACAGGTTTTTTTTTTTTTTAAGAAAAAGCTAAAAGACCCAACCCTTTCTTTGAAGGTCAAAATGATCAGCTTTTGATTTAGCTTGTCTGAATTGATGAGTTCACTGTGTATCCACCTCCAGGGCTGATCACTGCTATAATGCCCAGTGAAGCTTTTTTTTTTTTTTTAAAGCATTTGCTTGCTTTGTAAGAACTAGCTGTTGATGGAAAAAACAAACAAACAACCCACACAACATTGTATGCCTAGGGCCACATTTATGGGAAAAAAAAATCTTCTCCTGAATCTGTCCTCAGATCTTTTTAAAAGTTCAAGTTGAGACGAGGTTTCCAAGCTGGCTCCAAAGGAGAACAATGCCCTCTGGGTGTGGGTGTGGGATTGGGTGCGGCTTGTCTTCCGGCAGCTTTTGAACAGGTGTCAAAAAAAAGGCCAGTTTGAAATAAAGGCTCTTTTTGCCTCAAAGAGAGCCATGCCTAGGTCAGAAATGTCCAGAGGTGTCTTTGAAGGAAACAGACAAACAAACGAACAAACCAGCTTTTCTGCTCCTTGGTGTCTGGACGGGAGCAGAGCTGGTATTTTCCCATTGCCTTGGCACTTTCTCCCACAGGTGTTTCTGGAAGCGCCAAGGTCAAATTACTAAGCCATCTTCTGCCTCACAATTACTTAGTGAGTTTTTAACTTGTAAAACTTTCTTCTTTCAAAGTCTAGTGTTACATTTATTTTCCCTCCCCGCCCTCGCCCCACAGGAGTGAGAATCAAGGTGTCATTAGCCATCCCCAGAAAGGGAGCCAAGGGTGCCTCTGAGATGTCCTAGCCAGGAAGTATTTTTAGAAATTGAAAAGAAAAAAAAAATCTCCTGGGCAAATGGTGTCGATCTTGTGCTGTTTGGGGAAAGTGGCTCATCAGAGTAAATGCCTCTTTCTCTTATGCCTTAAGTATCCTCCTGCCTCAGATGAGTGGGTTATTAAGGTAATGTTACCCTTTATTGCTGAAAAGCAGTGTAAATAGATACCCAGACTACAGAGATTACCTGCTTTCAAACAGCAGAAATGAGACACTTTCTCTTACAATTTCCTTTTTCACCAAATAGCATACCCTGTTTACTTGGGAGAATAGTCACTTTCTTGTAATGACCACACCCATTCACTCAGACAGCAAAAGCTGGCGAAGTAAGTGTAGCTATTATGTGGGCAAATCTTTGTGTGTCTTCTTCCTCCTGTGTGCTCTGCTGAGTGCTCACTGCCCTCTGTTCACTCATGTACAGAAAGTACTTTGTCTTTTCTGCCGAGCACTCCTCGACAAGGCTCAGAGAACTCCCCGTCCTAGGACAGAGGATGCAGCTTGACTGATGGGGGAAGCAAGCAGCGCATGAACCCGGGAAACTCTGAGACTCGGGGAGAGGCACAGCCACCTGCAGTTGGAGATCCCCTAGTTTGAGGAAGAAGGCACAAACCTGCAATGAGGAAACTCACATATACACACATATACACCTAGGCACACATATGCATACGTATCCACATCGTTGTTTAGTTGCTAACTTGTATCTGACTCTTGTGACCCGATGGACTGTAACCCGACAGGCTCTTCTGTGCGTGAGATTTCCCAGGTAACAATACTGGAATGGGTTGCCATTTCCTTCCCCGGGGGATTTTCCGACCCAGGGATCGAACCTGCGTCTCCAGCACTGGCAGGTGGATTCTTTGCCACTGAGCCACCAAGGAAGCCCCATACGTGTATGTGTGGCTTCACATACATATGTGCACAACCATATATGTTACATATTTCCACTAAACATATTTATTAATAAAAAATTTTTTCCTTAGAATGCATATAGAAAAGTGACACTGATAAATAATGCTGAGACTTGAAAACAAGGACATAATTAGTATCAGTTGACCTAAACGCTGGAGTTACTGCTAGGGGAATAGGTCTTAAAGGGAGAGAGCAAAGCCTGGGGATGCGCCGAGGGCTTAATCTCAGGCTAGGAAAGAATGGCAGAAACCCCGCCTGCTCCTTCCCAACAGAGATCTCTTCATCACCAAAGCACAATAGCTTCACCCAGCCCACTGTAACAGGATAAACAAGTTTGATGTAACTTCCAAATCTATTTTCTATTGTAAGTTCCGTTTATTGAATAAAATAGCAATTCAACATGTTTGCAAATCATGGCGCTGTTAGATGCCAACGCTGGCAGAGATTCATCTGTTTACTGTACGGCTCGCCCGGATAGGCTCTGAGACGCAGCAGAGCATTATTGTGGAATTCCAAACAGCTGCAAGGAATAAGTTGAAAGCAATTTCAGCTAATCTTTCAGTGTGGCATGGTGGAAACTGGTTCCAGATAGCAGATCAGATCAGATCAGTCGCTCAGTCATGTCAGACTCTTTGCGACCCCATGAATCGCAGCACGCCAGGCCTCCCTGTCCATCACCAACTCCCGGAGTTCACTCAGACTCACGTCCATCGAGTCAGTGATGCCATCCAGCCATCTCATCCTCTGTCGTCCCCTTCTCCTCTTGCCCCCAGTCCCTCCCAGCATCAGAGTCTTTTCCAATGAGTCAACTCTTCACATGAGGTGGCCAAAGTACTGGAGTTTCAGCTTTAGCATCATTCCTTCCAAAGAAATCCCAGGGCTGATCTCCTTCAGAATGGACTGGTTGGATCTCCTTGCGGTCCGAGGGACTCTCAAGAGTCTTCTCCAACACCACAGTTCAAAAGCATCAATTCTTCGGCGCTCAGCCTTCTTCACAGTCCAACTCTCACATCCATACATGACCACTGGAAAAAACCATAGCCTTGACTAGACGGACCTTTGTTGGCAAAGTAATGTCTCTGCTTTTGAATATGCTATCTAGGTTGGTCATAACTTTCCTTCCAAGGAGTAAGCGTCTTTTAATTTCATGGCTGCAGTCACCATCTGCAGTGATTTTGGAGCCCAGAAAAATAAAGTCTGACACTGTTTCCACTGTTTCCCCATCTATTTCCCATGAAGTGATGGGACCGGATGCCATGATCTTCGTTTTCTGCATGTTGAGCTTTAAGCCAACTTTTTCACTCTCCACTTTGGTACTTGTTTTTAGTCTTAAGACTCAGAACAGCTTCTGGACACTTGGTTTTTGAACTGATGAAAACAAGAGCGAGACTGTGACATGGTACCTTGCATTTAATATTGTCAAAACGGGAACCTGGAGCTTTCCAGGTGGTGCTAGTGGTAAAGAACCTGCCTGCCAAGGAGAGAGACGTAAGAGACGCAGGTTCGATCCCTGGGTCTGGAAGATTCCCTGGGGGAGGGCATGGCAACCCACTCCAGTATCCTTGCTTGGAGTATCTCATGGACAGACGAGCCTGGTGGGCTATACAGTCCATGGGGTCCCAAAGAGGCGGACATGGCGCTGAAGTGACTTAGCACGCATGCACGCAGACATGAACCAGAGTTTGCTTTGTGTTCGAAAACTTCTTTTCAACATTCTTTGGGCCTGGTTCCCAGGCTCTGGGAAAATGTATAAAAAGTAAAGATGTGATCCACTGATGGAGGGGAATGGGAAAGCTAACACTACCTCCTCAAGCTTGTCCAAAGGATTCCAAAATTCTGCAGAGACCTTGTCGCAGAGCTAGGTTGAATGTACTCCATAGAATTTACCTGCACGTATTGGCCAGAGAAAGGTTGATCTTGCTTTCCTGGTCAAAGCACGTTTTCAAGATGGAGACACAGACTTTGGTGGTGTTCCACCAAGAAGTCCAAGTTTGGCCACAGTAAAACCAGGACAGTTATGCTGTCCTGTTACGTAACAGGCCCCCTGTTACGGGCCTGCAGGACTCTGCAGCCCCGATGCTTGAGTACTGTGTTTTGCAATGATTCCCAGCCCCATCCCGCCACCACGTCTTGCCTACAGCTCATGGAAGCTCAGCCTAGAGGCCGTGTTTCAGTCCCATTGAGACAAGGATGGGACCCTCTGCTGCTGCCTTTTGCCAGTAGCTGGAGCACGGTGAACACAGCCTTGAAACTCACTGTAAAATAGAAAAAAAATAGAAGCACACAAGTAGCCAGGCTGTCTGCCTCTTCCCTTCTGCCCCGGTCTTTGGCATTGAGGTAGGCCTAGACTGTGTTCCCGCAGCCTGGCTGCTTGTTGCCAGTTCAGTTTCCCAGGACTTGGGTCTGATCCCAGTCTCACGCCTCACATGGAGCTGGCTGGTTCCTGTTAGCGTTTCAGTCTACCCCTAACAGTGAGCATCGCGGCTGCCAGGACCTCATGAAACTGGATTCCCATTTGGCCCCTTCTGATCAGACCCTGCTGGATCACTCTGCCTGCCTAGAAACAGACGGTGGCTGCGCCATGTCTCTTGGACCAGTCTGTTACAGCACAGGGAAGGCTGCATCTGGTCCATATATTCTGATTTAAGTTACCTCCTGTCCCTCAGCTTGTGGTGAACAGGCTCTGACCTGGAACTCTGTGTAATGCTAGCGCCCTTTCAGAATAGTTCCTGAGAGCTATAACCTGTGCTAAACAAAACAATTTCAAGTGAGGAGACTTGCAGGAAACTTTTATCTATTTTTCAAAGTCTTCCACAGAAAGTTCCCAAGAACATTCTAGAAGATAACATGGTTTTATTTGCTCAGCACCTTAGCTCAAGTCAGAGGTGATTTATGACAAGGCCTTTTTCAAACACGTCGATCTGGTGTTCTGGCTAGCTTTGACCTGCCCTCAAAAGAATGTTATGCCCTGAAGCAGGCCCATCTGGTCAGACATAGTTACACAAATGTGTAGGTTCTTGCAAATGGTCCATCAGCTTCCAGAGAGAAAAACAACCAGCTGAGTCGCTGGTTGTGTCTCAGAGTGCTGCTATTTTCAAAGCTATTTTCATTGAGACCTTCTGCCTGGAGGAAAACACTTGTTAAATCGGTGTGTTATGAAGTGTTAGGCTAGTGACATTCAAAACTGTTAACACTTAAGACAGTTTTTAATTTATTAATGGACTTTTCATCTTTTTAAACTGGCTTTTTCAAATCAATAATAATCTCTGTTTATCAAAATGCATACAGAAACACAGTTTATGAGTTGGTCATTATTCTTTCTTGCTATGGAAAATTAGCCAACAACTGTTCAACAGACCCACACAAGCAGCAATAACTTTGAAATATAGTTAATAACAAACATATTCATGATTTTTCACTATCTTCCTTGTTCTCAGTGATAAGAATCAATATAAATGTCTTGCATTAAGATTTGTGTTTGTTCATTTCTGGTGTGTACAAAAGAAATAAAACAGTATTCCCAACAGTTAATATTTTAATTGCTTTGTTCTTTTCAGTGTATTTTAGAAATAAATCACTCTGGTCTTATCCATTAATAAAAAGTTATTATGACTTCAAATCCTCTTTTGGCTAGATTGTGCATACAAATAAATATAGAATCCTTTGAAAATCTACTACATACAAGTCATTTAAAACAGAACTCTTTTCAAGACCTTTCTACTAAGCCGTGGAGACCTTTTTGTTAATTTACGAAGGCTTTCCTACTACAGGGAAAGCAGATGAGACAGTGACAATCATGGTTGAACTGGTGGTGAAAGGCCCAGAGCCTGCCAGGAACTACTCCCGGAATCTCAAGGTCTCTCTCAAGGGTCACCTCCAAGTATTCAGGCTACTGTGTAGCACAGTAAAAAGGCTATAGCCTGACAGGCAAAGTATAATTTCAACCCTAGTTCTTCTTGGGTACCAAGGAGAGGGGGGTCACCTTAACAGCATCAAGCCAAATTTTACTGACTCTTCTTGCCACATATTTAACAAGGACATTGGACCTATTTCAACAAAGTCCTACCCAGACTCCACAGAGATGTCTGACGTGTCCTTATGAATAGTGACCATGTTATCACAGGCAACAGGCAGCGTCTCCCAGGTACATCCCCTGGCCCTGGCCCTATCCAAGGTCCTCTGGCCACAAAGCCTCTTGAGGGTGCCTCCCCATACCCCAGCTTCTGGCAAGCTCAATCAGAATTTCAACATTCAAGCCAAAGCAACTAAATATAGAGTCCAAAACTGGCAATCCATAAGGGCTAGAAAGGGCTGTGTTCTGGCCCATCTGTCCAGCAGCCTGTGTCATGCTGGTCCCTTGGGGATATAAGAATGATACTCTTGGGACTTGCCCAGGGCAGCGGTTAAGAATCTGCCTTCCAATGCAAGAGGTATGGGTTCAATCCCTGGTTGGGGAACTAAGATCCTACATGGCTTGGGCACCTAAGCCTGCGTGCCACGACTACTGATCTTGTGGGTGGCAAACTACAGAGCATGTGTGCTCTGAGCCCTCACACAGCAACAAAAGGGACATGTGCAG
This sequence comes from Bubalus kerabau, assembly GCF_029407905.1. Lineage (NCBI taxonomy): Eukaryota > Metazoa > Chordata > Mammalia > Artiodactyla > Bovidae > Bubalus > Bubalus kerabau. Next base: position 128,050,533 of record NC_073628.1, on the reverse strand, counting down.
GCCACGGTGAAGAGCCTGCATCCATCACAACAGATCCCACAGGCTGCAACCAAGACCTGACATGGCCAAGATAAAATAAATAAATAAACATTAAAAAAAAAATGCTACTCTTCGGACTTCTCTGTCTGTCTGGTGGTTAAGACTCTCTGCTTCCACTGCAAGGGGCACAGGTCTGATCCCTGGTTGGCGAACGAAGATCCCACATGCCACGTGGTGCGGCCAAAAAATAATAAAAGATAAATAAATAGAGTGCTACTCTTGCCTCAGGCCTCACAGCGTCCTTCCTGAAGACCAATCTTACAGCTTTGGCTCAGGCTCTCTTCTGCAGGGCTCAAACACCAGGCTCAAACACTAAGGAGGAAACACATCCCATCCTGGCCTTGCCTTTTCACTCCACCCGTCATCACTAAACTTCCTCCCTTCTCTTTCAACCCCATACAACAAAACTACGAACAGACTACCCTCATCCACTCAGCAATTTAGGTATATTCTGCAGCACGTATGTACCTCGGTTTGGGCTCAAGGTGGAATTCATCTGACTATGTTACTTGGAACCAAGTGTGATATCAGCTGTCCTGCTTTTCTTAGAATGAGACCATTGACTTGTTCAAGCCATGGCTCTGAGCCCAGCCTCCGAGGTGCCATGAGCTCAGACAGGGACAAGTGCTCAGGACATGAGGAAGTTTCAGCAAACACGTCAATCCCCTTGGACCTCGGAATGAACGTGCAACCCAAAGGGCAGCTACCGTCTTGATTATGTTTCCCGGAAAACTACGAAGAAAAACAAACAAACTAGGCAACCACAAAAGCTATTTCCTGGCTCTCCCAGCAACTCTGACTTAGTTCTGAGTGGTTGTTGTTTTGTTTTTTTATTATCCCTTCCTTTGGGGAACAAATTAAAGTTGTGTGTTTATTTCTACAACACTGAGAAACACAGAGAGAAAGCCTCCCAAAAGAATGATCCCGTTTCCCGTTTCAGAGATTTGCCAACAACACATGAAAAGGAAAAATAAACTTGGAGGTGTTGCATTATGAAATAGATCTGCCCTTTCATATTCCTTATAAATCCATTTCTATTTTAAATTCACTCAAGTAATGACTGTCACCAACCCCCCCCATCCCCTTTCCTGCAAAAAGACATAGACAATAAAGTGAATTATCACTATATACCTAGTATATGTGTTATGTAGTAGTTCCCATTCTCGGATTCCTCAAAATGTGGCATAAATGTGTTTTTCCTGATGTCTACATGAGTCAGCCCAAACCTTAGGGATTTTTTAAATGACAATTTATATTCCAACAATGTCATGGTCTCACCCATGTCTTCGAGATTAGGTGCGATACAGATCAAACTGAAATATTATCACATGCACTAGACTGTCAGGGAGAGATATCCATACTGTGGCCTCCTTGGCCGGTCTAGGCTAGTCCTGATCTTTGCGTCCCAATACACAAGTCACATATGTAGACTTACCCCAGTCAGTGGGGGTTTCCTACTCAGTCCCTGCTCCTGAGCTCTAGAGGTTAGATTGCGTGAGTGGATAGGAGGCAACAAACCTGGGCTATCAATGCAACAGGTCTTTGAGCCTTTCCTGTGCCACCCAGTTGCAGATTCCTGCCCTATTTTTCCTGGTGGGTGGTCCCTGGGATTTCCAGGGGATTGACCACAGCCCGGATGGTAACAGAAGCCACTTAGCCCACAAGTTTCCCCAGACGAAGGGAGATCTGCTCCCAGTGAGGATGCACTGGCTAATCCAAGATCTCCTTGGGAGGCAAGGACTTTGTAAAGAAAGCAGCAAGAAGGCATAGGAGCTCGAAGGTAGCAAGCCCCACCAGCCTGGAAGAACTTAAGTGTCAGTTTCCTAGGGTGGGAGAAAAGTTGGAAGGACCCTGAAAGTTCTCTTCAGGGAGAGACCCCCCTTCTTGAGGACTTGTCTGGGTTGGTTACAGTTAGTGGCTACTTATAGTCCAGCATTTTCAGATTCTTCCAAGAACAGCACTCTAAAGCAGTCTTTCTTCCATCAATAGCAGTGGCCTCTCATAACTGTAATGTGTGAAAAGTTATGAGAAAGTTATATGTTAAAAGTTCTTTTATGGTGGTAAAAGAACTCCTTTCCAAGGTGAGGGAGGGATGGAACAAAGACAGTAGAAGGAATTGAGAGATACACATGTGCTAGGTTGCTATAGCAACTGTAAAATTATCCTAAACTTGGTAGCTTAAAACAATAGTTTATTCTTTCACGGGTCTGGAGGTCAGAAGTCCAAGGTCAAGGTTCTTTCTGGTAGCTCTGAGGGAAAAAAATCTGGTCCACACTTCTGTCCTAGCTTCTGGTGGCTGCTGCAATTCTAGGCATTCCTTGGCCTGCAGAAGCAACACTATAATCTCTTCACAGCACCTTCTTTACTGAGTGTCTTCTCTCCTGTGACAAGACACTTGCCATTGGATTCAGGGTATATCCTAATTAAGATCCTTATTTAATGACATCTGCAAAGCCTGTTTTTCCAAATCAGGTCGCCTTCACAGGTTCTAGGTAGACATCTCTTTGGGGGGAGATACAATACATAAAGGAAAAGCAAGTAAATTCAAATAAGAAAGGTAACCAACATCGCAATAACAATTGTAGAACAGATAAAACAGATTGGAGTTATGAACTGGGAGTGACAATATTGAGTTATAGTCCTAGTGAAGAGTCATTAATGACCCACTCCAATATTCTTGCCTGGAGAATCCAATGGACAGAGGAGCCCGGTGGGCTACAGTCCATAGGGTTGCAAAGGGTCAGATACAACTGAAGTGACTTAGCAAGCCCATACACACAGTAGTGATTCTGCAATCTTGGACAAGATCCTCCCTTTTATAGACTCAATTGCTGCATCTTGAAAATGAGAAAATAGATTAAATGAGCTCTTCCAGCTCTGCTGTCCGACGGTTCCATTTGACAGTCTTCTGTCTCTCACATGTTCATATATGTGCGTACACATGCACACACACACACACATGCATGCAAAGCACACACCTCCCTACTGCAGATCAAGCTAGACACCTTGCAGACATCCAACTGACTCTAGGATTTATACTTTCTTATGTGGGGAGTCTGGAATCTCACTTCCATTGTGTCATGTTTGACTTGGCTGGAGGAATTTATTTGGCAGTGCTTAAAAATGCCACACCTTTACATGCTGAGTTTTTCCACAATCTTCTTGTCCTGGATTTCGGAACACTTCCTTTCCTCTTTTCCATTTAAGGATTTCAGTCTCTGGTCTTCAGTGTGTCCACTGTTCTCTCTGCCCCAGGAGTGGTCACATCTCAGATGGTGTGTCTTGGCTCTGGCAGATCACTCAAAAAAGAGAGTGATGGATAAAGAAGAGAGGCTTGGAAATTCCACAGCTTTGTTTCTTCATGGAATTCCTGATGGTATAATGGTCAAGCACTGGAATTTATATCACAACCCTACTCCAGAAAACATGCATCTAATTGGGGGGAATTAATGTGTCTTACTATCCCACACAGTTTGGAGAAGGCAATGGCACCCCATTCCAGTACTCTTGCCTGGAAAATCCCATGGACGGAGGAGCCTAGTAGGCTGCAGTCCATGGGGTCACTAAGAGTCGGACACGACTGAGCGACTTCACTTTGACTTTTCACTTTCATGCATTGGAGGAGGAAATGGCAACCCACTCCAGTGTTCTTGCCTGGAGAATCCCAGGGACGGTGGGGCCTGGTGGGCTGCCATCTATGGGGTCGCACAGAGTCGGACACGACTGAAGCGACTTAGCAGCAGTAGCAGCAGCATCCCACACAGCTACATGTGAGGGCTGGGCAAAGGAAGAGTGTAGTCATGGAACACAGGACAAGAGCTGGAGAAACCGTGTGCAATTGTTTCTATGTGTGTGAATGCTTAGAAAATGTAAGTTTTGTGAGAGGACAGGGGTTACTATCCTGTTCACACCTGTACCCTCAGCACTAGCTGGAGGTGTGGCACATAGTAGGTACTCCTTACACTTCTGAGTATGAATGAAAATGAACATACGGCTTTCTGGCCTCGGCCCTCCGTGGGGATGTTCCTTTTGCTAGAGGTTCGGATGGCTCGGGTCGTCCCGCAGCCAGCCCTCTGAGGGCCCAGGTGCTGGGCAGGACCCTGCGGCCTCCCTGAGTCTTGGGAGGCTGCTGCCGCAACCGGGCCGGGCAAGATGCTCCCGGCACCTGAACGCGTGGAGGGCAGCAGCCTGCTTTGGCCTCCGCCACGTTGTTGAGACCTCAGGAGGCTCCAAGCGGCCCCGAGTCTGCTTTTCCATGCCAGTAGACGGGGCAATGGGGGTGGGGGGTTTTGAGTTCATCGACTGTGTGTCAGGGAATTTCTAATGAGGGGATTTTGTGCGTGTGAAAGGGAAAGGCTTCACCGTGTAACAGCACGTATGCCGACCATGTCATGGTGTGAAATCAGGTTAACTCGAGACTGCCATTTCAGGTGTAGATCTTGATAACTATGTCATGGTGCAAAATTTGGCGGAAATGAGTATCACCATCCTTGCAGGTGAAAGATGGACGCTGGAAGCATAGACTGCTGCCAACTGAATACTTAACTATCTGGAAGTGTGACAATGACTTAAGGCTGTCCTTGGTGAGGAATTTGACAACTTGATCTTCAGGAGCTGCTTCGAGTATTTAAAATTTCCAGGATTGCTTAAAAAAAGAAGTGCTTTTGGACAGCCCATAAATGTACATATAAAACAGTGGGACTGTAAATAAAATAATGTGCTTCTTGGAAAAAAAAAAAAAAGAAAATGAATATACGGATCAGACTCTTAGAGGAGTACAGATCCCATGCAATACCTTCATTTCTGATTCATTTTCTGCAGATAGAAGGGTTAATAGGCTGACACTTATCTACTAAATAACTGATGATCTCAAAATGATTAAAGGTATTAAGGGAATACCTTCTGTTGCTTTTTAGGTCTGGTGGTGGTTGTTTAGTCACTCAGTCGTTGTCCCACTCTTTGGACCCCATGGACTGTAGCCCACCTCTTGCCCACGGGATTCTCCAGGCAAGAATACTGGAGTGAATTGTCATTTCCTCCTCCAGGGGATCTTTCTGACCCAGGGATCAAACCCAGGTTTTTATGTGCTGCAGGCAGTCTCCTGCATTGGACGCAGATTCTTCACTGACTGAGCCACCAGGGCTCACCATCAGCTCTTGAGTCATTTCAGCTCAGTCGCTCAGTCGTGTCCGGCTCTTTGCGACCCCGTGGACTGCAGCACGCCAGGCTTCCGTGTCCATCACCAACTCCTGGAGCTTGCTCAAACTCATGTCCATCGAGTCGGTGATGCCATTAGCTCTGAGGTCCTTCCATTAATAGGTTAAGAAAAATAATCCTCTGTTTTATGCATTTAGGTATTTCGATGTTGATTTTTCTTAAACTTCTTTGCCTCCTCGTCCTCCTCACTGGGCACGCTCCTAAACACACACAAACACACACATCACACACAGGAGTAGCAGCGGAAGGGTCGGGTGTCTGCCACCAGCTTGTCCGTAAAAGAAACAAACAGGTGGTCTGTGTGGCCACCTAGTGGAGCCTCTTCATCCCTGCAGCTCCTCAGAGCTTCTGAAGGCGCTGAGGGAAACTGAAGGCGCGAGGAACCCCGACGTGCTTGGTGGGTGGGGGTGGGGGGATGTTTGCCGGAGGAGAAACGAGGCTGAGAAAGAAGGCGTGCCCGGCTCGGGTGGGGCCGCCCCACTTCCTCAGGGAGGGGTGGCCAAAGGCTGCCGCGCGCGCGAGGCTGGGTGAGCCTGACCCAGACGGCGGAAGTGACGTCATGGCGCCCCTCCTCAGAGAAACCGTTGAAACGGAGGGTGGGGGTGGGGACCGGGAACTGAGTGCCAGGGTGAGACAGAAAGTCCTTGTTTCCTGGGAAAGGTCAGCCTTTGAGAGACTTTTGAGCAAAGATCACTCGCCTCAAGTTTCAACTTTCCATTCTAGTTCCTTTAGAGAACTGTTGTTTGGGGACTGAGAAACCGCAGGGATGGTGGAGGACAGAGAAGGAGCACGAAGTTGTGCTCGGAGAACAAGGCCGGCAAAACTCAGCAGCTGCTGGGAAGTGGAGTTTGAATGAAGAGTTAAGGCCATGAACGAGGCTCCTAGGAGAAGGCGCTCTAGAACCTTCCCACAGGGTCCTCAATTTGCATAGATCCCTGAGTTCTTTGCTGTTTAGTCGCGGAGCCTTGTCCGACTCTTTGTGACCCCAATGGACTGCAGCACGCCAGGCTCCCTTTTCCTTCAGTGCCTCCCAGGGTTTGTTCAGATTCATGTTTATTGAGTCGGGGATACTATCTAACCATCTCATCCTCTGTAACCCCCTCTTCTCCTTCTGCCTTCAATCTTTCCCAGCATGAGGGTCTTTTCCAGTAAGTCGGCTGTTATCAGATGGCTGAAGTATTGGACTATAAAGAAAGCTGAGTGCTGAAGAATTGATGCTTTTGAAATGTGATGGAGAAGACTCTTGAGAGTCCCTTGGACTGCAAGGAGATCCAACCAGTCCATTCTGAAGGAGATCAGCCCTGGGGTTTCTTTGGAATGACTGATGCTGAAGCTGAAACTCCAGTATTTTGGCCACCTATGCGAAGAACTGACTCCTTGGAAAATACCCTGATGCTGGGAACGATTGAAGGCAGGAGGAGAAGGGGACAACAGAGGATGAGATGGTTGGATGTCATCACCGACTTGATGGACATGAATTTGAGCAAGTTCTGGGAGTTGGTAATGGACAGGGAAGCCTGGCGTGCTGCAGTCCATGGTTGCAAAGCGTCAGACATGACTGAGCAACTGAACTGAACTGAATGGCCTCAAGGTCCATCCATGTTATTGCAAATGGCAAGATTGCATTTATTTTTTAAAAATTGGTGTATAGTTGATTTGTTTATTAGTTTAAGGTGTGCAACATAGTGCTATGATATTTTTATAGATTATACTCCATTTAAAGTTATTATAAAATATTGGTTATACTCCCTGTGCTTATATTACATGTTTGTATCCTATTTATTTTATTATTTTTAAAGATAATTTTATTTTTATATATTTACTTATTTTTGTCTGTGTTGGGTCTTTGCTGCTGCATGGGCTTTTCTCTAGTTGCAGCAAGCGGGGGCTACTCTCTAGTTGCGGTACTTGGGCTTCTCATTGCGGGGGCTTCTCCTGTTGCAGATCATGGGCTCTAGGGAGCTCGGGCTTAAGTAGTTGTGTGTCCTGGGCTCTAGAGCACAGTCTCAGTAGTTTGGTACCTGGGCTTAGTTACTCCGCGGCATGTGGGATCCTCCTGTGTCGGGCTGAACCCGTGTCCCCTGCACTGGCAAACAGATTCCTCACCACTAAGCCACCAAGGCGGAGAAGGCAATGGCACCCCACTCCAGTACTCTTGCCTGGAAAATCTCATGGATGGAGGAGCCTGGTGGGCTGCAGTCCATGGAGTCGCTAAGAGTTGGACACGACTGAGCGACTTCACTTTCACTTTTCACTTTCATGCATTGGAGAAGGAAATGGCAACCCACTCCAGTGTTCTTGCCTGGAGAATCCCAGGGACAGAGGAGCCTGGTGGGCTTTCGTCTATGGGGTCGCACAGAGTCGGACACGACTGACGCGACTTAGCAGCAGCAGCAAGCCACCAAGGAAGCCCCTCTATTCATTTTATACCTAATGGTTTGTACTTTTAATTCCCTTCCCCTATCTTGCCTCTCTCTTTTGTTTTTTATATCTGAGTCTGTTTCTGTTTTGTTATATTCATTTGTTTTATTTTTAACTTTTCACATATAAGTGAAAACATACAGTATTTGTCTTTCTCCATCGGATTTACTTCACTAAGCTTAATACCATCCAGGCCCATCCATGTTGTTAGAAATGGGAAGTTTTCATTCCTTTTTATGGTTGAGTAACGTTCCATTGTACATATATGCCACATCTTCTTTTTCCCTTCATGTGTTGATGGATACTTAGATTGCTTTCATATCTTGGCTATTGTAAATAATACTGCTGTGAACATTGGGATGCAGGTGTCTTTCTGAATTAGTGTTTTTGTTTTCTTCAGTGTATACCCAGGAGTGGAATTGCTGGATCGCATGATAGTTCTGTTTTTCGTTTTTTGAGGAGCTGTCATACTGTTCCCCATAGTGACTACAGCAATTTACATTCCCATCAGCAGTTCACTAGAATTCCCTTTTCTCTACATCCTCACCATCTATTATCTGTTATTTTCGATGGTAGCCATTCTGACAGATGTAAGATGGTATCTCTTTGTGGTTTTGATTTACATGTCCTTGGTAATTAATGACATTGAGCATGTTTTCATGTGCCTGTTGGCCATCTGCATGTCTTCTTTGCAAAAATGTTTATTCAAGTCTTCCGCCCATTTTGTAGTGAAGCTGTTTGCTCTTTTCATATTGAGTTGTATGAGCTCTTTATATATATTGATGCAAATATCTTCTCTTATTCAGTAGGCTGTCTTTTCATTTTACTGATGGTTCCCTTTGCTGTGCAAAAACTTTAAAATTTAATTAGGCCCCCTTTGTTTATTTCTGCTTTTCCCTTGCCTGAGGATACAGATAAAAAAATAATTATCACTAGGACTTATGTCAAAGAGTGTCCTGCCATGTTTTCTTCTAAGAGTTTTTATGGTTTTTAGTGTTACACTGAGGCCTTTAATCTATTTTGAGTTTTTTTTTGTGTATGGTGTGAGAAAGTGTTGTAATATTGTTTTACATGGAGCTGTCCAGTTTTCCTAACACCATTTATTGAATAGCCGCTTTTCCCCATGGTATATTTTTGCCTCCTTTGTTGTAGGTTAATTGACCATATGTGCGTGGGTTTTTCTGGGCTTTCCATTCTTTTCTGTTGCTGTGTGTCTGTTTTTGTGCCAGCACCAAATTGTTTGGATTACTGTAGCTTTGTAGCATAGTCTGAAGTTAGGTAGTGTGATACCTTCAGATTTGTTCTTTTTTCTCTAGATAGCTTTGACTGTTTGGTGTCTTTTGTGGTTCTAAGGAGAGTTTAGTATTATTTGTTCTAATCCTGTGAAAAATGTCATGGGTATTTTGATAGAAATTGCACTAAATCTGTAGATTGCTTTGGTTAGTATGGACATTTTAACAATAGTAATTCTTCCAATCCATGAACACAGGGTAACTTTTCATTTATTTGTATTGTCTTCGATTTCCTTCATCAGTGTCTTATAGTTTCCCAAGTATAGGTCTTTGGCTTCCTTGGTTAAGGTTATTCATAGATATTTTATTCTTTTTGATGCAGTTTTGAATGGTCTTGTTTTCCTGCTTTCTCTTTCTGACAGTTTATTACTAGCGTACAGAAAAGCACAGATTTCTGTATAGCAATCTGTATCCTTAAACTTTACTGAAATCGTTGATTAGTACTAATAGTTTTGTGGTGGAGACTTTAGGGGTTTCTATCAATATATATGCTATCATGTCATCTATAAATAGCACAATTTTACTTCTTCCTTTTCAATTTGATGCCTTGTATTTCTTTTTATGGCTTGATTGTTGTGGCTAGGACTTCCAATACTATGTTAAATAGAAGTGGCACAAGTGAGCATCCTTGTCTTGTTCCTGATTTTAGAGGAAAATCTTTTTTTTCTTTTTTTAACCACTGAGTATGATGTTAACTGTGGCTTTGTCATAAAAGGTCTTTATTATGTTGAAATATGTTCCCTCTATACCAACTTTGATGTGAATTTTTAAAATCATGAATGGGTGCTGAATTTTGTCAAATGTTTTTTCTGCATCTCTTGAGATTACTATGTGATTTTTATCCTTCATTTTGTTAATGTGGTATCTCACATTGATTGATTTGCAGATATTGAAGTATCTGCATCTCTTGAATAAATCTTACTTGATCATGGTGTATGATCCTTTTTATATATTGTTGAATTTGGTTTGCTAATAATTTGTTGAGGATTTTTGCATATATTTCATTTTGTGATTGAATTATATACATATACACCCACTTAAAATAAGTAATTTATATATATATAACTTATTCTTTATCCATTCATCCATAGATGGACACTTTGTTTCCATATCTTCAGTTCTGTTCATTTCAGTTGCTCAGTCATGTCTGACTCTTTGTGACCCCATGAACTGCAGCATGCCAGGCCTCCCTATCTATCACCAACTGCTGGAGTTTACCCAAATCTATGTCCATTGAGTCCGTGATGCCATCTCACCATCTCATCCTCTGTCATCCCTTTCTCCTCCTGCCCTCAATCATTCCCAGCATCAGGGTCTTTTTAAGTGAATCTGCTCTTCACATGAGGTGGCCAAAGTATTGGAGTTTCAGCTTCAACATCAGTCCTTCCAATGAACACCCAGGACTGATCTCCTTTAGTATGGACTGGTTGGATCTCCTTGCAGTCCAAGCGGCTCTCAAGAGTCTTCTCCAACACCACAGTTCAAAAGCATCAATTCTTTGGTGCTCAGCTTTCTTTACAGTCCAACTCTCACATCCATACTGACCACTGGAAAAACCATAGCCTTGACTAGATGGATTTGTGTTGGCAAAATAATGTCTCTGCTTTTTAATATGCTGTCTAGGTTGGTCATAACTTTCCTTCCAAGGAGTAAGCGTCTTTTAATTTCATGGCTGCAGTCACCATCTGCAGGCTGTTGTAAATGATGTTGCAATGAACATGGGGGTACATATATCTTTTTGAGTTAAGCTTTTCATTTTCTTCAGATAAATAGCCAGAAGTGGAATTGCTGAATTATGATACTTCTGTTTTTATTTTTTTGAGGTATCTGCATACTGTTTTTTGTTTGTTTGCTTGTTTCAAAGCTTTTTCTTTTATTTATTTACTTTTGGCTCCACTGAGTCTTTGTAGCTGCATGGAGGCTTTCTTTAGTTGCGGTGAGCAAGGGCTACTCTTTGTTGTGGTGTGTGGGCTTCTCATTGCAGTGGTTTCTCTTGTGGCCGAGCATGGGCTCTAGAATGTGGGCTCAGTAGTTGTGGTCCCGGACTTAGTTGCCCTTCAGCATGTGGAATCTTCCTGGACCAGCGTTCGAACACGTGTCCCATGCGTTGGCAGGTGAATTCTTAACCACTGGACCACCAGGGAAGTTCCTTCCATGCTGTTTTCTAATTCTGTTTTAAAACAGATTAAAATATAATCTCTTTTGGGTAGTTATTTGGGAGTTTTCTTCTCTTTAGTCCTCCTCCTTCTTTCAGTCTTTGTAGCTGTAGAGGACATCTGTCTGGGGAGTAGAGCTTATGTCTACCCTGTTTTGGGGAGGAAAGCAACATCTGGCTCACCATGATGCTCTGTCCACTGACGGCAAATCTTCCCACATGGCCCCATTGTTCTGAGCCAGCATCAGTTCCTAAGTCCAAGTTTTCATCATTGCTTCTCCTTGCCTATTTCATCCTAGTCTAGACTCTGGGTTTTTCATGTCTATTTGGCTCACTCAGGGTCTCATATTCCTTTCTCCTGGTGGCCACAACAAATTTTCACATCTTTTCCCACCTTGGCAAGATGCCTAGAACTCTGTGTAACCATCTAGGTTACCGTTTTTGTGTTCTCCTAGCACCATTCCAGATGTAGCAGTTCTTCCAGGAGCTGTTGTTCTTCCTGGGACATTCTGGGAGGACAGACACATGTGCCCTCTGCTATGGCACTCCTGGCATGTGCAAACTTCATTGACTATGGCTACAGTAGGGAACACATTTCATATTGTGACCAACTACATGCATACAACAGCTTAATGAAACAATGTTTACCATTACTCCTTGCAACGTACTCTGGTATTTTCTATTCCATTCCATTCATTCTGGTTTTAGCCCAATACATCAGTTTTATTATCCAAGAGCAGGTCTCAACCCACAGTTGAAAAACATTGCCCTAACAGTGAGTTTCTCTCAGTCATTAGTCCTGGGATTTGGTTCGTGGGGTGTTCACTGGGCCCCACGCCAAAAATCAGGAAATAGTTTCACACTTGTTTTGTTCTTTCTCAAAACGCACAGCTTTTGGATTAAAAGAAAGTCCTGCTTTTCAAGATGTTGACTCTACTACGAGTTTAAAATAAATCCATTCAGACCTTCAACAGACTTTTTATTTTCAGCTTTTCCCACTCCTTGATAGAGAACAGTATGCATGGAATATGACAGAATGATAGAGGAAAGAGAAGAGGAAAGAAGCAGAAAGAAATCAAACCTCAGTTAATATTTCCAAACATCTTACATTCTATTGCTCATGGTAATAATAATAGTTGATAATGATTGAGTGCATATTATCGGTCAGGCACTGTGCTTAGCATTTCACATTTATTATTTCAGTTAATCCTCATACCATCTCAATGATATGGTATGAATATTATCCCCATTTTATATATAAAAAAATGAAGGCCAACCTAAGTTTGACTCTGTTTCTTCCCTCAGCATCTAAAGACCATTTCTCATTTCTACTTCTCACTTTAGGCTTATTCCACCTCCATAAGATGAAGGATGGGGACTAGACTGTCTCAGCTAAAAAATAGCTCAACAACCCTACACAAGGCACAGCTGCTTTCTATGAAGTCTGAAAAGTAATGGTCTGTTGTAAGCTTGCAGTTTGACCTGTACACAATCTCTCCTGTTCTCTCAGTCACTCCCCATCCAGTGCTTCCTATGGTCTAGAACTCAAGGTCATCTACAGTTCCCTCCCAAACTAAGAAGGGAGCCCTTCCTGGTTCTTATCAACCTGGAGGCCCTCATAGGAAATGACTCTTGCAGCTTTTCTTTATGTTTTCTAAAACTCACATCTGTCAAAGGGAGAAAGATGTCTGGATAATGCAAACAAGAGATAAATCACAAACTGTTAATTCTTGCCCTTCCAAATTAGCTAGTTCACGTATTCATGTTTGTTGACTGTGTCATACGCACTATGCTACGTACTTCTGGAGATTTGGTGGTGAACAGGACAGGTCAAACTCCTGCCCTTCTGGAGTTTATGTTCTAGAGGCATGGGTCTCCAACCTCTGGGCCGAGGACCAGTACCCCCCCCTGTCAGATCAGCAGCAGCATTAGATTAGAAATAAAGGGCACAAATAATGTAATGCACTTGAATCATCCCCAAACCATCCCCTCCCCTTACTCAGGCTGTGGAAAAACTGTCTTCCATGAAACTGTACCTGGTGCCAAAAAGGCAGGGGACAACTGCATAGGGGTTGGTTTCAGGGCAGGATAGACACTGGCAGCTCAGGTGCTTTTGGACCTTCTCTCAAATCACACCTCCTACAAGAATGCTTTTTGCATAACAGAGAAGTTTATTCCTTCTCTTCTCTTTTCCCCACCCAACAACATAAAAAAGTTTTGTAAAATAACACTTTTACTACGTTAAAAAATGTAAAATTAATATTCTCTTATTAATACTTGAAAGCAGCATAGAAAAATATGCCAAAATAAGCAATACAAAATCAAAAATTAGGCAAGATTTTATTTAATGCACTCGGTGCTTGTAAGCCTCTCAGTTCATTCCTGTCCAGAACATACAAGGACCATACTCTGTGTGTCAATGCACAAGCCTGTTTCTCTCCTTTGTTTTAATCAGTTTTAAAGTTTGAAAATCCTGGTTCATACCATAATGGTAATAGTGATGCACTCTTTTTATCTGGCAACGGGGAGTCTTCTTTAATCCCACCCTAAAATTGGTAACAAATTTAATGCCTTATGATCATCCTTTAGTAAAAATGAAGAACTAAGCTGCAATAATTCATCTGCCTCTTTGGGGCACCAAGTTTAGGTCAATGATTCAGAATTTTCAAAAAGAAAATAGTTTTTTCATCTGAAGGAATTTTCCTAATATTTATCATTTCTCTTCTGGAAAGTAATGATTACAAATTTGAAACTGAGACATGGAATGTAACAATACCCCTACCCAGACTGGTGTCAAATCGGGAAAGGAGTACGTCAAGGCTATATATTGTCACCCTGCTTATTTAACTTATATGCAGACTACATCATATAAAATGCTGGGCTGGATGAAGCACAAGCTGGAGTCAAGATTGCTAGGAGAAATATCAATAACCTTAGATATGCAGATGACACCACCCTTATGGCAGAAAGCAAAGAGGAACTAAAGAGCCTCTTAATGAAAGTAAAAGAGGAGATTGAAAAAGCTGGCTTAAAACTCAACATTCAAAAAACTAAGATCATGGCATCCAGTCCCATCACTTCATGGCAAATAGATGGGGAATCAGTGGAAACAGTGAGAGACTTTATTTTCTTGGGCTCCAAAATCACTGCATATGGAGACTGCAAGCCATGAAGTTAAAAGACTCTTGCTCCTTGGAAGAAAAGTTATGACCAACCTGCTGCTGCTGCTGCTAAGTCGCTTCAGTCGTGTCCGACTCCGTGCGACCCCATAGACGGCAGTCCACCAGGCTCCCCTGTCCCTGGGATTCTCCAGGCAAGAACACTGGAGTGGGTTGCCATTTCCTCCTCCAGTGCATGAAAGTGAAAAATGAAAGTGAAGTCGCTCAGTCGTGTCTGACTCCTAGCGACCCCATGGACTGCAGCCTACCAGGCTCCTCCGTCCATGGGATTTTCCAGGCAAGAGTACTGGAGTGGGTTGCCATTGCCTTCTCTGATGACCAACCTAGACAGCATAATAAAAAGCAGAGACATTACTGACAAAGCTATGGCTTTTCCTTCTAGTCAAAGCTATGGCTTTTCCAGTAGTCAGGTATGGATGTGAGAATTGGGCTATAAAGTAAGCTGAGCACTGAAGAATTGATGCTCTTGAACTGTGTTGTTGGAGAAGACTCTTGAGAGCCCCTTGGACAGCAAGGAGATCAAACCAGTCAATCCTAAAGGAAATCAGTCCTGAATGTTCATTGGAAGGACTGATGCTGAAGCTGAAGTTCCAATACTTTGGCCACCTGATGCGAAGAACTGACTCCTTGGAAAAGACCCTGATGCTGGGAAAGATTGAAGGCAGGAGGAGAAGGGGATGACAGAGGATGAGATGGTTGGATGGTATCACCAACTCGATGGATGTGAGTTTGAGCAAGCTCTGGGAGTTGGTGATGGACATGGAAGCCTGGTGTGCTGCAGTCCATAAGGTTGCAAAAAGTCAGACATGACTGAGCAACTGAACTGAATTTGATTTCAGTCTCTGTCCTTACTGTCCTTTTCAATATGTTGCAACAATACTGGGAACAAAAAGGAACTAGGGTGATTGCTTTCATGTCTTACTTGCCATAACAACATGTCACTTGGAATCCTAGACATGTTTCGCTTGTTGAATTATCGTGTTGTTTTCTCCCTGAAGTTATAAATTTCAGTTCATTAAAAATATCAATATCAGTTAAATATACTAATTCTGAATCCCAAACATCATCTCTAAAAATGAGATTGCTTGCCAAATGAGATTGCTTTTTCACTAGAAAAATGTGACTGTCATTTCTGAGTTTACTTATTATGTTTAATACTTCCCTCTGGGTTCCCGTAGGACAATCAATGAACTTTATTCAGTATGCTTCAGCAGGAGGGTCTGGCTAACTCCAATCTGAACAAAACACATCAATATTTTGACTAGTCCATGAGCTGTCTTTAATATATATAACAACCTTCATCATGTTTTTTTTTTTTTAACACTTCCATGAGATCCAGCAGAATAATTTCTAGATATAAGTAGAATTCCTATGATGCTGATTTCTAAGCACAAGTATTATTAGTAGATTTAACAATATTCAAATAACTTTTTGTTTTCTAGCCATTTCTGCTGGTTCCATTTCTCATACTTTCTTTATTATTTTTCCAGTTTAATAGATATTGATCAATGAGGCATTTTTTCCAGTTTTGTTAACATATCTGATCCAATTGAAGGCAATGGCACCCCACTCCAGTACTCTTGCCTGGAAAATCCCATGGATGGAGGAGCCTGGTGGGCTGCAGTCCATGGAGTCGCTAAGAGTTGGACACGACTGAGCGACTTCACTTTCACTTTTCACTTTCATGTATTGGAGAAGGAAATGGCAACCCACTCTAGTGTTCTTGCCTGGAGAATCCCAGGGACTGGGGAACCTGGTGGGCTGCCGCATCTATGGGGTTGCACAGAGTCGTACACAACTGAAGCGACTTAGCAAAAAAAAAAATGTGTGTGAAGTTAAATTTAAACTCACATAGACACACACGCACACACATATACATCCCTTGTCATCTAGTATAAACTAGAAGAGCTGAATAACTTACATAACAAAATAGCATCCATGGTATTTTGGGGATGGATCTCAGACTCAATACTGGGTTTTAACCACATGAGGAGCATGGCTTTGGAAGATTCTGCAATAATGTAGACCCAACTAGAAACAGTATTATCCCAAAGAGTTGTAAATTTTAATTTATCAGCTGGTTTAGCATTAAAAAATCACATGCATCATTTCTATTCACGTTAGAGTAATGTTTTAACATCTATATGAGCCATTTTCTCTTTTGCCAAACCATATGCAACAGAAATCGTATTAACGATCTGTAAAACAACTAAGAAATTGTGCCAATACTTACTTGTCTTTTGTTTTCATTTACAAGTGTTTGAGAGGCTTGTTGACAAGTTCAGTATGCTATGCTTCAAAGAGTCCTCTTAGTTCTGACGGCGTCATTACAAACAATATATTGGGACTTGTCACTTTTGTTGGATTTTACTCACCGAAACAAATACTGTAAATAATTTGCCTCACAAAATCTTCCAATCTTTTTTTCTTTTTAGCATGCATCTCCAACGAAGTTGAAGCTTACAATTAAAGCTGATATTTTTCTCAAGATTGTCTACAGTTCTAGATATCTGGAGGTTGAACTGGCCTCCAATTTTCCCTTCAACATTCTTTTCTCTTATAATCATAGGGACAAATCCCATTAAAGGAAAATCAGGCTAATTTAATTAAATGTACATTTGATTCAAACCTGAAACATATCCTATTTGATAATGTCCTTTCAGAAAAATGTTTTACAATGAAGTCTGCATAATATAAAATATATTTTGTTAATTGTCCTGTAATAATGGTCATACTCACATCATATACCAAAAACTCAAATGAGATATTTATTAGTAGAAGACAGAATAACTTGTACTAGTCAACTGAAATTCATCATAACCTTCCATTATTTCTCTTAATTCTGCTCATAGCAACCGGATTCAGTATTTCCGACAAGTTCACAATTCTTAATAAAAATCCAATGATGTGTTCCTTCTATTCTACTCTATTCTATTGCACTTTGTTAAAAAAAATTAAGTCTGGTTATAACCCATTAGCTTTATTTTACAATCTACAAATGTATTATGTCTTGCCATTAGCCTGAATAATACTGGCATAGATAATAAACATGTGAAAAAAAACAAGAGAAGTTCAGAGAGTGGTAGTGCTGCAGGAAAATATAAAAGAATGATGTGCTAGAATAGCGAATGACTGGGTAAGGAGTAATTTTGCCAGGATGGTCAGGAAAGGTTTCTTGGAGGAAGTGACATTAAATTATGTTCTGTAGAATTTAGGCTACTGATAATGAGCCCATTCTCAGTATTTATGGATAGATTGAACCCCAGCTACACTACAACCTCCTGCAGGACAAGACTTTTTTCCACTTAAAAAAAAAAACCTCCCCCAGCCTTCAGTCTGTGCTGTGTGTGAAGTAGATGCTGGACAATTGCTAGGTCAGTGCTTAACTATTGCAAATCACCATCTAGCGGAGCTGACATCCCTGCACGTGGAGCAGATGAGAGCCTGTGCAGGTGGTGAGGGTTGAGAAGGCCCTTGAATCTTCCCCATTATGGCCTGTGCCTGAAATTTCATAATTAGAAATTCACTCCTTTGTCTTCAAGCCTTTATCAATTAAGTCTTAACAACCATTTGTGCCTCTGTGGAATCAGTATAATTTCTATGAGTCATAGTTGAATTTACAAAGAAGAGTTGGCTGGTTAATCCCTCCCAAGCACCAGTCCTGCAGGCTGGAGAGTGGCTCCCAGGTGCTCAGGGTTGCCTGTCTAGACAGGAGGCCCCACCAGACTACTCAGGCCCCATTAACTAAGAGGTCCAGAGAGAAACAGACCCAGTGAAGGCACCTGATTAATGACTTCAGGATTAAAATAATGGTATAAAGAGTGACTGACCATTAATTACCCACATTTACATGCTAATTTTGATATTTTTGCTTTAAAGAGACATAATACCAAGTCAGAAATTAGTTTCCTCTTTGAAACCTCAATTATCATCAATTTTGGTCAATTTACTCTAGCCTCGGTTTGCTTCTTAACTCCAGGGAGGAATCTCTCTGGCTTTACTTGAGTGGTCAGAACAGAAGTCTTCCAAGGCAAGGCAGCTCGGGCAATATCTAGGCCCTGGAGTGGCCCTTCAGCTGGGAATCAGGGAGCGCCAGAACCCTGATGCTTTGCTCTGAGACAGGCACAGATCACTGAAGGTCAGATAATCGCACCTGTGTATAAAGCATTGCATGTGTGTGGGGGGCAGTCCTCTTCTCTCAACTTTTATCCTGGTGATAGATCTATCTTACCTCTCACTTTCAACAGGAACTGAATATCCAACCATCCATTCTTTCCCCTCTACATACTCTGGTGTTTCAACAAATGGTGTTGAGAAAACTGGAAATTCATATGCAAAAGAATGAATCTGGACCCTAACTTTACATCATGTACAAAAATTAACACAAAATGGGTCAAACATCTACTCTAAAGAACACAAACTATAAATTATTAGAAGAAAACAGGTCAACATTAGGGGGAAAAGTTTCATAGCATTGGATTTGGCAATGATTTTCTGGGTATGACACCTAAAGAGCTGACAACAAAGTAAAAAATAGATAAACTGGGCTTTATCAAAATTAAAAAGTCATAAAGTTGGGACTTCCCTGGTGGACCAGTGGCTAAGACTCCTTGCTCTGAAATGCAAGGGGTCTGGATTTGATCCCTGGTCAGGGAACTAGATCTCATATGCTGCAACTAAAGATCCTGCATGCTACAACTAAGACCCAGTGCAGCCAAGTAAATAAATACAAATAAATATATTTTTTAAGCCATAAAATTAAAATTTCTGTGGACACAATCAACAGAGTGAAAGGGCAACCCATGAATGGGGAGAAAATAATATATTTGACAAATCGTATACTTGCAAATCATGTATCCATCATGTATCCGATATCTAGAATATATAAAGATCTCCTCCAACAGTTCAGCAAAAAGACAACCTGATTAAATAATAGGCCAAAGAGTTGAATACACATTTCTCCAAAGAAGACTTGTAAATGGTCAATAAGCCATGAAAGATGGTCAGTATCATCATTGCTATTGTTCAGTCTCTAAGTCCTGTCTGATTGCAGCACAACAGGCTTCCCTGTCCTGCACCATCTCCCGGAGTTTGCTCAAACTTCTATCCATTGAATTGGTGATGCCATCCAACCATCTCATCCTCTGTTGCACCCTACTCCTTTTGCCTTCAATCTTTCCCAGCGTTGGGGTCTTTTCCATTGAGTTGGCTCTTTGCATCAAGTGGCCAAAGTATTGGAGCTTCAGTTTCAGCATCAGTCCTTCCAATGAATATTCAGGACTGATTTCCTTTAGGATGGACTAGTTGGATCTCCTTGTTGTCAAAGGGACTCTCAAGAGTCTTCTCCAGCACCACAGTTCAAAAGCATCAATTTTCCAGTGCTCAGCTTTCTTTATGGTCCAACTCTCACATCTATACACAACTACTGGAAAAACCATAGCTTTGACTCTACAGATATTTTTCAGCAAAGTGATGTCTCTGCTTTTTAATATGCTGTCTAGGTTTGTCATAGCTTTTCTTCCAAGGAGCAACCTTCTTTTAATTTCATGCCTGCAGTCACCACCTGCAGTGATTTTGGAACCCTGCCCCCCGCCCCAAATAAAGTCTCTCACCGTTTCCATTGTTTCCCCATCTATTTGCCATGAAGTGATGGGACCAGATGCCATGATCTTCATTTTTTGAATGTTGAGTTTTAAGCTAGCCCTTTTCCACTCTCCTTTCACCCTCATCAAGAGGCTTTTTAGTTCCTCTTCACTTTCTGACATTAGAGTGGTATCATCTGCATATCTGAGGTTGTTGATATTTCTCCCTGTAATCTTGATTCTAGTTTGTGATTCATCCAGCCTGGCATTTCGCATGATGTACTCTGCATGTAAGTTAAACAAGCAGGGTGACAATATACAGCCTTGACGTACTCCTTTCCCAATTTTGAACCAGTCCGTTTTTCCATGTCTGGTTCTAACTGTTGTTTCTTGTCCTGCATACAGGTTTCTTAGGAGGCAGGTGAGGTGGTCTGGTATTCCCATCTCTTTAAGAATTTTCCATAGTTTATTGTGATCCACACAATCAAAGGCTTTAGTGTAGTCAATGAAGCGGAAGTAAATGTTTGTTTGTTTTTTTTAATCCCCTTGCTTTTTCTATGATCCAACAGATGTTGGCAATCCGATCTCTGGCTCCTCTGCCTTTTCTAAATCCAGCTTGTACATCTGGAAGTTCTCAGTTCCTATACATTTAAGCCTAGCTTGAAAGATTTTGAGCATTACCTTGGTAACTTGTGAAATGAGTGCAACTGTACAGTACTTTGAACATTTTTTGGCATTGCCTTTCTGATTGGAATGAAAACTGACCTTTTCCAGTCCTGCGGCCACTGCTGAGTTTTCCAGATTTGCTGGTATATTGACTATAGCACTTTAATACTATCATCTTTTAGGATTTTAAATAGCTCAACTGGAATTCCATCACCTCCACCAGCTTTGTTCATAGCAATGCTTCCTAATGCTTTGACTTCACATTCCAGGATGTCTGACTCTAGGTGAGTGACCACACCACCATGGTTATCTAGGCCATTAAGACCTTTTTTGTGTAGTTCTTCTGTGTATTCTTGACATCTCTTCTGGTTCTGTTAGGTCCTTGCTGTTTCTGTCCTTTATTGTGCCCATCTTTGCATGAATTGTTCCCTTAGTATATCCAGTTTTATTGAAGAGATCTCTAGTCTTTCCCATTCTATTGTTTTCCTTTATTTCTTTACATTGTTCACTTAAGAAGGCTTCTTCCCTCCCTTGATATTCTCTGGAACTATGCATTCAGTTGGATATGTCTTTCTCTTTCGCCTTTCAATTTTCTTCTCTTCTCAGCTATTTGTAAGGCCTCCTCAGACAACACTTTGCCTTCTTGCTTTTTTTTTTCCCCTTGGGGATGGTTCATTAATTATTAGAGAAATGTAAATCAGAATCACAATGATGGGATCATCTCATACCCATTAGGATGGTTGCTATCAAAAATCAAAGAAACAAACAAAAAAACAAATAAATTCCAATAAAACAGCACTGGTGAGGATGTGGAGAACTTGTAATCCTTGTGTACACCGGTGGGAAAATAAAATGTAACAGAGTGCAGTGGCTGTGGAAAACAGTATGACTGTTCCACAAAAATATGAAAAAAATAGAATTACTGTGTGATCCAGCAATTCCGCTTCTCCTTATAAACCCAGAAGAATTGGAAGCAGAGTCTGGAGGAGGTATTTGTATACCCATGTGCATAGCAGCATTATTCATAATGGCCAAAAGGCAGAAGCAACCCAAGTGTCCACTGACAGAGAATGGATAACAATTGTATATACATACAATGGAGTAGTATCCAGCCTTAAAAAGGAAGGAAATTCTGACACATGCTACAATAAAGCTAAGCCCTGAAGGCATTATGCTAAGTTAAACAAACCACACCCAGAGGACAAATGCTGTAAGATTCCACTTACATAAGTGACCTAGAGTAGTCAAATTCACTGACAGAAAGTAGAATGGCGTTGCCAGGGACTAGGGTAGTGGGGAGCTACTGTTTAATGGGTACAGAGTTTCAGTGCTGCAAGAGGAAGACTCTGGAGTGGTATAACAAAGGGTACATACTTAACATTTCTGGACTGTATGCTTAACAATAGGAGAAGGCAATGGCACCCCACTCCAGTACTCTTGCCTGGAAAATCCTATGGACGAAGGGGCCTGGTAGGCTGCAGTCCATGGGGTCACGAAGAGTCAAACATGACTGAGTGACTTCACTTTCACTTTTCACTTTCATGCATGGGAGAAGGAAATGGCAACCCACTCCAGTGTTCTTGCCTGGAGAATCCCAGGGACGGGGGAGCCTGGTGGGCTGCCGTCTACGGTCGCACAGAGTCGGACACGACTGAAGTGACTTAGCAACAGCAACAACAGCAACAAAATGATGGTAAACATTGTGGTATTTTACTACACAATTTTTAAAAAGTCCATGCAATTAAGCTTGCCCCCGTTGAGAATGTAATTTGATGGGACAAAAACCCAAGGCTTCATATAATTTGCTAAATTTAAAAAATACTTAAGGAACTTTAATTACTATATGGTTATGTAAATGACTAAGTTGATAAATTAAGCATAGAACAGTTTGCTAAGATAGATCCTAGGTTAACAGATAATGTGCAGAATTGGTTAAGGTGTTTCTATGTTTATATTTAGGGAAAATGTTTTAACTATTAGATAGCTTCAGCATTTAATGCATGAGTGTGCAAAGGTGAGATTTTAGAGTTTTTAAAACTGATAAGACAAGTCCTTTGTTTTTTAGGTGGCACCATGTTGAGATTTATCTATTATCAAATTAATCTCAACAAAAATGTTAAAAAATTAAGAATAAAGTTCTACCACCCAGATTTAACTTTATTTCCTTTCCAGTCATTTTTTCCATGCATAGATTTAAAAAGCACTTAGTTACGATCATATTACATATGAATAGTTACCATTATTTTTAAAAGGTTGCAAATATAATAGATCACAGAATGTGTAAATTTTTGTTTAATTTCCACTTCTTTATGTCTGGAAAATTACAGGATTTCAGGATATTCCCCCTCTTCTCTAGTATATTTTGGTACATTATAATATTTTCCTTATTATGATAAAATTGAAATGATGTAATTTAAAATTGAGGGACTTCCCTGGAAGTTCAGTGATGGAGACTCTGTGCTGCCACCGCAAGGAGCACAGGTTCGATACCTGGTCAGGGAATTAAGATGCTGAATCCTGCGGCCCAAAAAATAAATAAAATTAAAACTGTAAAGAGCATTTTCTAAGTTATGGATTATTTCCTTAGAATCTATTCCCGTAAACAAAGTTCAAAATCAAGATTTAAACATTAAGGGTTTTCATAATTGTAAGGGTTTTGATGCTGTCAAATTGTTTACCAACCTAAAAAATGTCCGACTGCTATCACACAGCACTCTTGCCAGCCTTTAAAATTATTAATTTTTGTTAATTTTTTTGGTGGAAAATTGTTATTTTACTTTGCACTATTTTGAACTTTTTGCAATATGTTTTTTTTCCTAATTGTACATCCTATGTTTTTCTCTTTCTCTCTCTCTCTTTTTTTTTTTTTTTTTTTTTTTAGTATTTACTCATGTATCTTGTTCATCTACAACTGGCTTCTATTTTTTAGTGATTGTATTTAATCTATACTTAGTAAGTAATAACACTTTGTATCATAGCTTCTGCAAATACTTTTCCCAGTCTATTGCTTACTTTTAAAATTTGACTATTTTAGTTTAATTGACTTTTTAATTTACTATGATGAAATCAGCTCTTATTTTCGTTTTGTGTTTTCCAGGGAATATGTTGTGTGTGCAGAATGGGGTTAAAGGTAAATGATAATGAACCTACATTACTATCTAATAGTGTCATTTAGAAATAACACAGGAGCTGTTATATCATTCCTGACCCTGAGTCTGACACTTGCTCTGCTGAGTTCTTACTCCATCTCTCAGTCTGCCAAACCCTTTGGGTGAGGGTTGCCATATCAAATACAGGATGCCCAATTAAATTTGAATTTCAGATAAACAACAAATTAAAAAAAATCAGCATGTCTTAAATATTTCATGGGCTATACTGATATTTTGAAAAATCATTCTTTGTTCATTTGAGATTCAACTGTAATTAGGCAGGCTGAATTTTTGCTACACCTGGCACTCCTACTTGGGGCTAGTTTATTAACACTGGCTTCCTTAACATCATCCTGTATTATGGTTGAGGGTGGGGATGGTGGGAGCTTACAGAAGCTAGTATCTGTTCTCAGAGTTTGTACTCTGGTTTCCCACAGAATTTTTGCAGTCAGAAACATAATCTCCTGGACTATTTCAATGACTGCTAGAAGAAAGAGCACTGTTTTCCTGCTACCTAATGCAGAGTTTTTTTTTTCCTGTGGTCATGTATGGATGTGAGAGTTGGACTGTGAAGAAGGCTGAGCGCCGAAGACTTGATGCTTTTGAACTGTGGTGTTGGAGAAGGCTCTTGAGAGTCCCTTGGACTGCAAGGAGATCCAACCAGTCCATTCTAAAGGAGATCAGCCCCGGGATTTCTTTGGAAGGAATGATGCTAAAGCTGAAAGTCCAGTACTTTGGCCACCTCATGCGAAGAGTTGACTCATTGGAAAAGACTATGATGCTGGGAGGGACTGGGGGCAAGAGGAGAAGGGGACGACAGAGGATGAGATGGCTGGATGGCATCACTGACTCGATGGACGTGAGTCTCAGTGAACTCCGGGAGCTGGTGATGGACAGGGAGGCCTGGCGTGCTGCGATTCATGGGGTCGCAAAGAGTCGGACACGACTGAGCGACTGATCTAATGCAGAGTTATCCACATGTATCTGATCACAGAACCACCTGAGGCTCTCGTCCCCTGGGGAGTCTGATTCTTTCAGCGTGAAGAAGGATCCAAGTGCCAGCAGTTTTCACAAGAGCCCAGGTGGGATTCTCCTGGTCAGATAAGTCTGTGGAACTCTGGCAGCCCTGGCATTGGAGGCCTCTGAGTAACACCTGGCAGGAAGTCACGGTCCAAGACAGATTCAGATCTCCCACTCTTACAACCTACTCAAAATCACTGACACAACATTCCGCAGTGCTGATCATCCTTGTAAGTTGCTCTGCCGTTCACGAAGTTCATCCCTTTTGGTCTTCATTCTTAATTCTTCAGGAAAGCAGGGAAGCTTATTTCCGCTTTACAGAGGAGGACAGGGAGGCTCACAGGGACTAAGATCACACGGCAAGTTCTAGAAGCCGCCTGAGCAGCAAAGCCCGCCTTCTTTCCACCCCACCAAGCTACCTCTTTTAGCCTGCAAAACTTCCGTGGGGACCACTAGAGCCGGATTTCAGGTGACTTCCGTTCTTAAATCTGCTGGCAGCCGCAGGCCTGCAATTAACAAACGAGGTGCAGCGATCGGTGCCTGCAATTATAAACAAAGGTGGAGGAGCGATCGGTGCCTGCAATTAACAAGGGGTGCAGAGATCGGTGTCTGCTATTAACAAATAGGGGTGGAGAGATCTGCGCGCTGCTAAGCGCAGGCACCCGGGCCCGCGGGCGAGCTGGGGCTGGACCCCGGTGGGCCGGCTCCGGGCGCTCCCGGTGCGGAGGGGCGGGCCGCCTTCCCACTGGTCCGCTCCAGCCGCGCGGCCTGCTGGCCACAGTTCCCAGCGGGCACCACCCGCTCGCGAGCCCTGCAGCCCGGAGCGGCGCGCGCCGGCCCGAGGGCGGGGACGTGCTCCGAGGACGCGCGCGGGGCTGGGCCTCCAACCGCCGCTCGCGGGGAAGAGGGCGGCTTCCCGCGAAGCCCGCCGCCGCCGCCGCCGACTCGGAGGTGCCGAGGGTTGTGGGGGAGCTCGGGGCGCGCGGGAACATCGCCGCCGCCCGGCGCGGCCCGGAGGTTGGTAGCTGGTGACCGTAGAGAGTCCTCGGGAAGTTAGGTGTTGACTTTTTGCTTAAGGTTGGAAGACAAAAAGAAACGCACCAGACGCTTTCCGTTTCCCATTCCCGTGCCTACGTGCGCGCCCGGAGGCGGGGCAGAGGACGCGCCGGCTCCCGCGCTGGAGACAAAGGCGGCGGCGGCGGCGACAGTGGCCGTGCGCCCGGATCAGTGGCCGGCCGAGTCCGTGCGCGCCCCTGCCAGCGCCCCCTCTCCCTGGCCTCGTCCCAAGTTGGCATTGTTGCGGGAAGTGTGGACGCTGGACCCCTTGGCGGTCTTAGAAATGCGCCAGCCTGACTTGCTGCGGCTCCAGGGACAACGCTCCCCCTCACCCCCCCAAAGTTAGAGACTTCTTGCTTTCTACTCTCCGGACTAAAGTTTCCCTCTTTTCTTTTACGCCTGACCTTTAGGTAGCATCAGTCTTTACGTGGGAAGGCCCTCCTCCCCGCAGTTCCTACCAAAGCGGGCGGGAGACGTACTAGGATGGATGGCATTGGCGTTAAGAAATGTCCCGCTTGATTGGTTTGTGGCTCTTGGATCAGGGCGGTCAGGCCATTGAGTTGGCACCCCGGGTGGTTTGTATCATATGGGGTGAAACTCATTGTTTCTGTCCTTACTGTTTTGTGTTCCTCCTTCATTCATTCGCAGGGCTAGGTGTTTACTGCCCCGTGGTAAATGCTGTGGGAACACTAGGAGAGGAGGGGGAAAGCTTTCCTGAGGAGGGGGCTGTATACTGGACTTTGAAGAATAAGTATGATTTTTTTTTCCTTCCGGTGTTCATGGTCCATCTTTTCTGTATTTTTTTTCCCCTCTTGTTCAGTGACAGACCATAATTGTCATTAAGTGTTGGATCTGAGCTCTGACCTGAAAGATTTAACTAATAGTAACAGGGATGATGTGCTTGTTAGGTGCTTTAAATCCAGTATTTCTAAATCTTGCAGTAACCGGGAAGGATAGTATTAACCCTCCTCACAGCAGAAGAAAGAAAGGCTTAGAGGAGATGCCAGAGCCACAGAGAGTAGGTGTTGGGGTCGGGTTTTGCACTTCTCTTTCTGGATCAAAGCCTATGCTTTATTTATTGTTTATTTTGCCCCCTCCTTGGGAAGTAGGTTATATAGACTAAGGGTGAAGGCCAAGTCTCTGGAGATAGCAGTCATTTTTGTGGGTGGCTCTATGTTGGTGTTAACTCTAGGTAATGTCAGGAACTAGCCAGGGTGATGGGCTTCTCTGGTGGCTCAGACAGTAAAGGATCCACCTGCAATCCTGGAGGTCCAGGTTTGATCCATGGGGTCTCCTCTCTCTTCCCAGGAGAAGGAAATGGCAACTCACTCCAGTATTCTTGCCTGGAGAATTCCATGGACAGAGGAGCCTGGAAGGCTACAGTCCATGGGGTCACAAAGAAGTGGACAGAAGACTGAGCGGCTAATGCTTTCAGCCAGGGTGAACCTTACTCATCTGGGCTCCTTCCAGGGCAGGGCCCAGCCGAGGGGAGGCGCTCCTTAACTGTTGCCTGGGAGCTCCCTGGCATGGGTGAGATCCTTGATGCCTTGTCGGGTGCTTTACCCTTTTTTTTTGTTGCCGTGGACTTCTTTCAAGTCTGGGGAAGCCAATTTTTAAAAGGCGTTTAAAAATACATAGTTACAAATTCTATTGAAACAGCAGTCAAACTAGTACAAAACCCCCACAATTATACTGTATTTCTTTTTTAAAAAAATCAATCCATTAAGTATCAAAACTCAGTGCTGTATCAGATAAGGTCTCAGGATTTCAAAGCAGTGATGCCTATGTAAATGATATTTTGCAGTATTTGCAACAGTTGCACTGTGGCAGGACAGAATCTGTGACTCTTACTGGTGACAGAGTCCCTGGAAATGCTCTTGCTCTCCACATATATAATCAAATGCACTCCCGAATTTCAGAGGTTTGTGAAAATAAAGATGTATGAGAAAAGGCATTGAAGTTCATGGGTGGAATTCAGGAGGCCATGAACGCCTTGTGGATAGAGGGCTGGGTGTCTAGGTTACACGCCCAGCTTGGTGGTTTTTCTTCCTGCACTGTCTTGCTGGCCACCCTATAGCATTACAGTTTGTTTCCTTCTCCTTCAGTTCCTGTCTCCGTTCCCTCAGGTTCACAGTTGTTTTTGATGGTCAAAGCTGTTGAAAGAGAATTGCTGGATTGTTTACCTGCTCCATCTGCGTTGGTCTTGCTCTGCATAATTCTGCTGGAGAATATTCCCACAACAGTGGTTTTGTTATCTAAAGCATGACTACCTTCCCTTCTTTCCTTCCCTCCAATGATGTATGGTGTTACCAGTGTCAGGAAAGAAGGGAATTATCACTACATGTCCTACAGATGTTTTAAATCTTCAGATGTTATTGTGAACAATTTGATGGAAGTACATTTAAATATTCAGGTGACATGGACAGGTTTTTTGAATAAAATACCTCATAAGACACAAGAGCTAGAAAATTTGTGTAGTCCCATATCTGTAAAGAAATTAAATTTGTATTTAAAAACCTTTTCAGAGTAGAATTTCCAGGCCCAGATGGCTTCACTAGTGCAATATGACAAGCATTTAAAAAAATAAAAAGGAAGAAATACTCCCTGACTGCTTTTATGAGGCCAGCATAACCTTGTTACTAAAGCTTGATAAGGAGGTTACAAGAAACTCTAGGCCAGACTCTCATGGAAAAGACACAAAAGCCCTAAAAGGAAGTATTGGTAAACCAGATCTAGTGACCTATACCTGTATTTATGGGACCCTGCTTATTTAACTTATATGCAGAG
Source organism: Bubalus kerabau (assembly GCF_029407905.1). Classification (NCBI taxonomy): domain Eukaryota; kingdom Metazoa; phylum Chordata; class Mammalia; order Artiodactyla; family Bovidae; genus Bubalus; species Bubalus kerabau. The sequence continues at coordinate 128,021,970 of NC_073628.1, read as the reverse complement.
GACATCATGAGAAACGCTGGGCTGGAAGAAGCACAAGCTGAAATCAAGATTGCCGGGAGAAATATCAATAACCTCAGATATGCAGATGACACTACCCTTATGGCAGAAAGTGAAGAGAAACTAAAGAGCCTCTTGATGAAAGTGAAAGAGGTGAGTGAAAAAGTTAGCCTAAAGCTCAAGATTCAGAAAACTAAGATCATGGCATTTGGTCCCATCACTTCAGGGGAAATAGATGGGGAAACAGTGTCAGACTTTATTTTTGGGGGGCTCCAAAATCACTGTGGATGGTGATTGCAGCCATGAAATTAAAAGACGCTTACTCCTTGGAAGGAAAGTTATGACCAACCTAGATAGCATATTCAAAAGCAGAGACATTACTTTGCCAACAAAGGTCCGTCTAGTCAAGGCTATAGTTTTTCCAGTGGTCATGTATGGATGTGAGAGTTGGACTGTGAAGAAAGCTGAGCACCGAAGAATTGATGCTTTTGAACTGTGGTGTTGGAGAAGACTCTTGAGAGTCCCTTGGACTGCAAGGAGATCCAACCAGTCCATCCTAAAGGAGATCAGTCCTGGGTGTTCATTGGAAGGACTGATGTTGAAGCTGAAACTCCAGTACTTTGGCCACCTCATGCAAAGAGTTGACTCATTGAAAAAAACCCTGATGCTGGAGGGATTAGGGGCAGGAGGAGAAGGGGACGACAGAGGATGAGATGGCTGGATGGCACCACCAACTCGATGGACATGAGTTTGGGTGAATTCTGGGAGTTGCTGATGGACAGGGAGGCCTGGTGTGCTGTGATTCATGGGGTTGCAAAGAGTTGGACACGACTGAGCGACTGAACTGAACTGGAGCCGTGACCAAGTTGGATTTACTCCAGGAATGTAAACTTTGTCTAACATTAGAAAATCAATAATTGTAATTTAGCCACAGAATAAAGGAGAAAAACTACTTAATAAAATTCACCCATTTGTGATAAAAATTCTTTGTAAGCTAAAACATTGAGATTTAAAACACTTAAAATAATAGATGGTAAATCACCGCTCCACAGATAACTCTGCGGATTCATTATAAGCCCAATTGAAATCCCAACAGATTTTTTTTCAAAAATAGCCGATAAGCTAATTTTAAAATATATATGGGAATTCTAGACGATCTTAGTAAAGGAGCAAAGTTGGAAGATTTAAGCTGCTGGATGAGTATGTAGTTTGTCAGTGTGGTGTGGATACAATGCCAGATAGACCATGGAACCGGGTAGAGAATCCATCAACAGGCTCACACATCTGAGATCTCTTGATTGATAACAGAAGTGGCTCTGCAGTGCTCTAGAGAAAGGACAGTCTTTTCAGTCAGTGTTCCTGGGCCAATTGGATATCCAAATGGACAAGGTGAATTTTGATCATCTACCTCACCCTGTATACAAAAATTAATCGATATGTCATACGGCTAAGTGGGAGATCTGAAACAAGAAAGCTTCTGGAAGAAAGCAAAGTAGAACACCTTTATGACAAGGTTTATTGAATAGGACACAAAAAACGCTAATTATAGAAGAAAATATTGGTAAGAACTACTGTTCATGGCAAGATTCCATAGAGAGAAAAGGCAACTTGCATGATGGGTGAAGGTATTTGTAAGGGCTATATCCAATAAAGGACTCATACCCAGAATGTAGAAACAGTTTTTCACAAATCATTGAGAAAAAGATAGCCCAGCAGAAAAATGGGCAGGTCACTTCCCAAAAAGGATTTTCAAATACACAATAAACATGAAAAAGGGATTAACCTCATTAGGAATTGCTGCTGCTGCTGCTTCTGCTAAGTCACTTCAGTCATGTCCAACTCTGTGCGACCCAATAGACAGCAGCCCACCAGGCTCCGCCGTCGCTGGGATTTTCCAGGCAAGAACACTGGAGTGCATTAGTAATTAGGGAAATACAAATTAAAACTATAATGGGATATCACTCTATACTCACCGGAGTGGCTAAAAAACACAAAACCCTGTCAATGCTGAGTACTGGGTAGAATATGGAAAACTGGACCTCTTATACATGATGGTTGATGGGTATGGAAGTTAGTATAACTGTTTTGGAAATTGTTTTGCAGTATTGCAGTATCATTACTAAAACTGGGCAGATGCATCTCCTATGACTGAGCTACTCTGTTCTTGATAAACTCTGAACAGTAAGGCAGATACATTTGCACCGAAAGACATGTAATAGTATGTGCAGAGCAGTATTATTCCTAATAGCTTGAAGTTGAAAACAACTCACGTGTTCATCAGTAGTAGAATGGACAAAAATGTAAGCAAATTGCTTATACAATGGAATTCGCCACATTAATGAGAATGAACAAATCTGCTTAACACACAACATGGATGAGACTTGCAAAGGTAGAACTGAAAAAGGTGGACACAGCAAGAGTTAGTGCTTTGTGAATCCATTTTTTTTTTTTGGGAAGTTCAAAAATGGGCAAAACTAAATAAACTAGGGTGTTAGGAGTCGTGCTAGTGGTCACCTTTAGTGGAATTGAAAGGACAGAGAGGGAATTCAGTTTTTTATCTAAGTAGTAATTACTGGAATGAGTTTGCTTTTTTGAAAGCCTTATACTTTAAAAAAAAAAATTAAGCATACTTTAATACAAAATTCACTTAAAATATATTATTAAAATTTTTGATTCATTCAGCTGCCCCTAATCTGGGGAGTGTAAGATGTGGTGAGCATGATTCTGGTGATCAAAAAGGCTTCAAATAGGTTGAGAATTTTCCAGGGAAGGGATACAATATCACATCAGTAACTTTTCTGAACTAGGGGCTTATGCATCTGCCTGCTTTTCTTCCAATCTTGAACAGCAGAGATCTGGCTCAAGGGCAGTTCGTATAAAAGGACTTAGAGTTATGTTGGATATTAAGATTGACAGCAGTGTGAGATGGAAGCTGAAAAATGCTAAGTTGAGAACTGAATACAAAATTTTGTTTTCAGGTTTCATTTTCTTGCAGCTTAAGTTTTTAGTTTATAACAGTTAGATTAAAATATTCTGATGTTTTATATAAACCCTTTTAATGAAGTACTTTCCTCCCACTTGACCATGAACTAATTGAGGATAGGGGTGGCATATTAGTTTCCTATTGTTTCTGTAACGAATTATCATAAACTTAGTGGCTTAAAACAGCAGAAATTGGTTATTTTATAGTTTTGGAGATCAGAAGTCCAAACTGGGTTGTCAGGGTAGTGTTCCTTCTAGAGACTCCGTGTGGTGGGGTGGGGGCGGGGCAGGGCGAGGGGGAGGCGTCTTTTTTTCTTTGCTAATGTTCTCTGTTGCTTACATTCCTTTATTCTTGGCCCCTTCCTCCATCTTCAGAGCGTGTCCCTCTGACCTCTGCTTCCATCATCCTCTCTCCTGTCTGTCCCTGACCTGCCTTCTTCCCTCTTAGCAGGACTCTGTGCTTACATCAGGCCCATGTCGATTATTGGGGATAATGTCCCCATCTTGACATTTTTAACTGAATCACATCTGCAGAGTTGCTTTGCCATGTAAGGTAACATATTTACATGTTCGGGAATTAGGGCATGGACGTTTTTCTAGGGGAGCCATATCTGGCAGATCTTCCAGATAGAATCTTTCTATTTTGTCTTCACAAATAGCACAGTTCCTGATTCTCTGTAGGAGCTCATTGATGTTTGTCGAACGAAGGAATGAGTTCCAGTTTTCACTGTTTGAAGTCTAGTTTCCCAAGAGGAGAAATGATGGTCTTGTCCTACTCTGGCTCTGCACACCTGGAATTTTGTGTTCAGCTCCAGGTACCTGTACTGTAAAGAGACAACTGACAGCTGATTAAGGGTCTGGGAACCAAGCCATGGAAGAAATGATTGAAGGCAGCCTGGGGGTTTGTCCTGGAAGAGGGCTTGGGGTGGAGCGGATGGCATTAATTATCTTTCAGTATTTATAAGTATGATTGGCAAGAATAATGAATTATTCTTTCAGTATACTTAATACTAGTGGGAATAATACTAAAGACAACAAAAATAAGCATTTTAGAGCTTACTGTGGTCAGCGTAATGTTCTATCTCTTTGTAAACGCATTTAGTCGTCGTGGCAACTCTCAGACGGTAGTTACCATCTCCATTTTATAAGTAAGGGCATTGAAGCACCAAGAGGTCATGCAACTTGTACTAGGTCACACAGCTAGAAAGTAGCAAAGCTGGGATTCAGCCTTTGGCGTTCTGACTCCAGAGCCATGCTTTAAACTATCACACTATCCTGCCTCCGTGCCTTTAGTTTCTCCAGGTGCAGTAAGTCTAGTAGCAGAGTGCTTTTTAGAAATGGAGGGGCAGATTTTGACTCAGTTTAAGAAAAAAAGAGCTAACAATAAGAACTTCTTTGAAATAGAGTTTCCCTTCTTTGTAGTGTTACTGGACATGGTCAGGTAGGGTATTGTATTGAGTTGGCCAAAAAGTTCATTTGGGTTTTTCTGTACCATCTTATGGAAAAACCCGAACAAACATAGTGGCCAACCCAACAAAAGAAATTCCCAAACTGGCTCCATCAGACCAGGCAACAGTACTGATTTTGAAATTTGGTTTGGGAAGGTAATTCTTTAAAATATATGTCTCTCTCAGCCTTTATGACATTTTGCTTAATAAAGATCTCCAGTGAGATGTAGTTTTCCCACTGCCTCTCCAGATTTTACTTCTTAGCAATTCTAACATCCTGGTGTGGTAAGCCATGTCTCTGCCCCTTTTTAAGATACTCCCAGCTGGTGCTAAAGAAACTGCCTGCCTGTGCAGCAGACAAGAGACATGAGTCAGTCCCTGGGTTGGGAAGATCCCAGTATCCTTGCCTGGAGAATCCCATGGACAGAGGACCCTGGCTACAGTCCATGGGGTCGCAAAGAGTGGGACACAACTGAAGCGACTTCACATACACACACTCCTCCAGTAAACAGGTGGAAGCTCTTCCCTCTTTCCCCTTGAGTCTGGACTGAGCTTTTGACCATAAAACGTTCTGTGAATTCTGGAGCCTGGTCCTTAAGAGACCTTGCCCCTCTTGCTTTTGTTCTCTTAAGACCCTGGAGCCAGCCTTCTAGAGGACACATGCCCACGTGGAGGAGAGGTAAGGCACCTAGGTGATGGCTGGCACCAAGTGCCAGCCATGTGGGTGAGGTCATTGTCCCCTCCAGCTGCCTTGAGCCAGGGCAGTGACAGTCATGTGAGTTGATGCCAGGTGAGATCTGCAGAAGCATTGCCCAGATTGCCACCCCCCAGAATCACAGGAGAGAATACAGCTTGTTATTTTAAGCCTTTGTGTTTTGGAATGATTTATTGCACAGTGACACATAGCTGATACATAATATTTTGGTGCATATTTGGATGTCGTGATAACGTATTTTTAAATATTCAGTTATTAGACTTATGCCCAGCCCCGTGGACCTCTCCAGTCACAGCTGATCATTCCAATGTATTGGTGAAGCCTTTCTGGGTTTAGGAAAGTGTTTCTCTTTAGAATGATGTGGGTAGAAGAATGAGACTGTTAAGCAAGGTTGGGAGAACACTGTACTGTGAGAAGACACCATGAATCTGGGCTTGATTTTTCTGGTAGAAGTCATGTAATTTATATTCTGCAAAATAGGTCTCTGTTTCAACAAGTTGTACCTGGAAAAGAGTAAAAGTCTCCTAACATTTTTTTCCAAATGTGCTAGAATATTGCTCTGCTATGGCATTTTCTTTTCTGTAATGCCTTTGTCATTTCAGTGGGCATGAGTTTCTTTTGCTTTATTACTTTGTGGTTTCCAGAGTGCTCATTTGTTCCTAAATGTGGAACTATTTCAAGTTTACTCAACCCTTATCTCTATATAACTGCTGACTTTCCCCTCATATCCGAGGTAAATTGGTTTGGTTTAGTTCATCTTCTTCAGTAAATCTCTTAAGAAATGTGTGAGTTAGATGTTTCCTGTGTATTTGGATTACATCTAGTTGATTTTCTTCCTGGGGAGTATCTATACTATACGTAACTTTAAATTCTTTTGCATGTGTATAGCTTGTATTATCTTCTAGCTTTCCTGATGAATTGATTTCATCGTAGATGTTGAAAAAAATGAATCGGGTGAACTTGAACAATAGGGAGGTGGGTGAAGGAAGGCTCTGGAATTAGACTTGGTGAGTATAAATCTAAGCTCTGCTCCTTAGATTTGTGTGATTTGGGGCAGATTTCTTGATCCTTCTGGGCTTTGGTGGTCTTTTGTGTTAATGAGGGTACCAGAAGTACCAACCTCAGAGCTGTTACGGAGATGAAGTGAAAGAATACTTTTAAAGTGCTTTATCAGCGAAGGTAATCTGTCAATACTACTTATTAGAGTACATTTCAGTTCAGTCGCTCAGTCGTGTCCGACTCTTTGTGACCCCATGGACTGCAGCATTCCAGGCTTCCCTGTCCATCACCAACTCCCGGAGCTTGCTCAAACTCATGTCATCAAGTCAGGGATGCCATCCTACCATCTCATCCTTTGTTGTCCCCTTTTCCTCCTGCCTTCAGTCTTTCCTGGCATCAGGGTCTTTCCCAATGAGTCAGTATTAGAGTACAGCTGTTACTTAACTCTGGGTAAACTCAGTAGCGGACAAGGCAATGGCACCCCACTCCAGTACTCTTGCCTGGAAAATCCCATGGATGGAGGAGCCTGGTAGGCTGCAGTCCATGGGGTCTCTAAGAGTCTGGCACGACTGAGCGACTTCACTTTGACTTTTCACTTTCATGCATTGGAGAAGGAAATGGCAACCCACTCCAGTGTTCTTGCCTCGAGAATCCCAGGGACGGGGGAGCCTGGTGGGCTGCCGTCTGTGGGGTTGCACAGAGTTGGACACGACTGAAGTGACTTAGCAGCCTTAGCAGCAGCAGCAAACTCAGTAGAGAAATATTTCAGTTTAGTTAGTTGGGCATAATGATGGTGATGGTGCTGGAGATTGTTAGCTTCATGTTGAGGTTGCTGTTTTAAAGTCATCTGGTGCATGGGAATATTTGGCTCCCCTGTCCGTGGAATTCTCCTGGCAAGAACACTGGAATGGGTTGCCAGTCCCTTCTCCAGGGGATGTTCCTGACCCAGGGATCGAATCCAGGTATCTTGAATTGCAGGTGGATTCTTTGCTGTTTGAGCCACCATGGAAGCCCAGGTGCTATTTAGACCCCATTTAGTGCTAAATACCAAGGGTGAGGAGCAGGAAAGAATTTAAAGAGGAAGTGTTGGAATCCATTTGTTGTACTTAGCAACAGTAAAGATAAAGGACTTTTGAAAAGATGTTGGAAATCGCTGGGGAAAAGCATCTTACAGAAGTTGTGTGCATGCACACTTCAGGCTTTGGCACAGTGAACTGTCCTTTTCTGCCAAGAGTAAGGAACAGGATTTCTGCCTAAGAGAGTGGGCGTTGAGAACTTAGGTTCTGTTTTTTTCTCCTTTGCTGGCTTCTCTGGGTCCTTGGGCAGATTGTGTCTTTTCTCTGAGCAGGACTCTGATCCCTGAAAAAAGAGCTAACTGTTAGTCCTCCTGGTGGGAATGAGAGTGGATGGCATCTTTGAAAGCAGGTGGAGTGTTAAATTACAACATGAAAGCAAATGTACATTGCTTCAGTATAGAAAACCTTCTCTTCGTGGAGGAAGCCTTGCCATTTTCCAGCTAAGATTTTATTATGTGGGCCCCATGAGTTCTGTAGTTCCCAGATAAATATAGTACTTTTTGGAACTACTCAGCCTGGGGCTCTTATACCCAATACAAGGTAGAGAAATCTTGTTCATCCAGTCTGACTTCTTTCCCTTAATCCCAGGAAAACCTTTGCCATGGTTTTCTTCCGAGACCTAATCTTAAATGCATTTTTCTCTCTTAGTCTTCACTTTGTGCCAGTTCCCTACTCTCATCAGTAACACCAACTTTGAGACAATGTAGTCTTAACAGCTTTGGAGATGCTGTTTAAGGTCCCTTATTCCCCCTCCACCCCACTGCCTCCTGGACTAGTTTGGTGCCATGTGCAACTTGATTTTTCCTACTGTGTTGCATGGTTCTAGAACTTTCTCTCCACTTCCTACCAAGGGCCTGAATCGCTGACCTCCCTGCCTCTCGACGCCACCACCATATCAAAGGTCTTCCTGAAGCTTCACACAAAAATTAAAAGTCATATATGTTTAAGATCCTTTGCCACTTGGCTCCTAAACTACCCACATTTTTTCTTATCATCCTGACCAATATTCCCTCTGAAGTGGAAGTGTTCTCAGACACATCTTTACCATCAGATCTCCCTATAACCCTCCTTAGCTCTCACATCAGTAATGTAACCTCCTTTATATAGATCGATCAGGTAGATTCCTACTTTAAAACAGGCCGTGTTGTTGTAGGTTGGCTGTTTGCTATAGAAATCATGATGTAAATGGTGATGAGTTTCTAGGGTATTGAATGTGTGAGTGTTAAGTCACTCAGTCATGTCTGATTCTTTGCAACCTCGTGGACTGTAGCCTGCCAGGCTCCTCTGCCCATGGAATTCTCCAGGCAAGAATACTGGAGTGGGTTGCCATTCCCTTCTTCTCCATGAAATCTTCCTGACCCGAGGATCGAACCTGGGTCTCCTGCATTGCAGGTGGATTCTTTACCGTGTGAACCACAAGGGAAGTCCAGGCTGTTGCATGGATGCGCACTTAACTGATAATGTTGCTGCAGCCCTGAATCTATGCATGAAAAGCAGAAAAAAGGCATTACTTACACATTTGAGTAAGGATTTCTTTAATTTCATTGTGGTAGCTTGTGCCTAAAGAAGAGCATAATCGTATTTAGAAGATTGAAACATTAGAAACTTGAGAATTTTCTGAGTCTTTAGGAACATTTATGAGTTTGGACATTAAAAAAAAGAAATTCTAGTTATATTCCCAAAGGTGCAGCTTTCTTTTCTTTGATACTGTTGTATCAAAGATCTGATTTTGATACTGTCATTAAATCCCTTAAAACATATCTACCCTGATTGGCTCTCTGCGTGCACAGCTGAAATGAACAGAGATGGGGAGAGCACTGGAGAGAGCAATCTTCCTGAGATAAGTGGACAAGAGTTGAAAAGAATTATTAAGGAAGAAAGATCTGTTAAGGACAAGTGGGTGCATGTGTGATGGTGGTGTTTTGAGGTTACATTCCTGGGGTTGTGAATGGTGAGGCAAGAAGAGTGAGTACTGCATATAATTCCTCTTGGGGCTAAGAAAAGAGATGGTGAGAAGAGATACTGTGCAGAAAGCTCTCCAGAGGCCCCCAAGGACACGTTGTTGCTGTCTGGGGTGGCCTTGGGCTGGATGTGGGGACAGGAGGAGGATGAGACATTGGAGAGAGCTCTTGGGGTGCTGATGGGCGGAAGAAGGCCCCGCAGCAGGTGGGATGCTCAGTCCCTCCCCCCATGGAAGGTCAATTAGAGGTCATCAATTCAGAAGGAAACCCAGGGCTCTGGCAAGGTAAGTTCTGTGGCATCCTGGATGGCAGGGGGGTTTGGGGGGAGAATGGATACATGTATATGTATGGCTGAGTCCCTTTTCTGTTCACCTGAAACTATCATAATATTGTTTATCAGCTGTTCAGTTCAGTCACTCAGTCGTGTCCGACTCTTTGTGACCCTGTGAATTGCAGCACGCCAGGCCTCCCTGTCCATCACCAACTCCCGGAGTTCACTCAAACTCACGTCCATTGAGTCGGTGATGCCATCCAGCCATCTCATCCTCTGTCATCCCCTTTTCCTCCTGCCCCCAATCCTTCCCAGCATCAGAGTCTTTTCCAAGGAGTCAACTCTTCTCATGAGGTGGCCAAAGTACTGGAGTTTCAGCTTTAGCATCATTCCTTCTAAAGAACACCCAGGACTGATCTCCTTTAGAATGGACTGGTTGGATCTCCTTGCAGTCTAAGGGACTCTCAAGAGTCTTCTCCAACACCACAGTTCAAAAGCATCAATTCTTCGGTGCTCAGCTTTCTTCACAGTCCAACTCTCACATCCATACGTGACTACTGGAAAAACCATAGCCTTGACTAGATGGACCTTTGTTGACAAAGTAATGTCTCTGCTTTTGAATATGCTATCTAGGTTGGTCATAACTTTCCTTCCAAGGAGTAAGCGTCTTTTAATTTCATGGCTGCAATCACCATCCACAGTGATTTTGGAGCCCCCCAAAAATAAAGTCTGACACTGTTTCCACTGTTTCCCCATCTATTTGCCGTGAAGTGATGGGACCAGATGCCATGATCTTCGTTTTCTGAATGTTGAGCTTTAGGCTAACTTTTTCACTCACCTCTTTCATTTTCATCAAGAGGCTCTTTAGTTCCTCTTCACTTTCTGCCATAAGGGTGGTGTCATCTGCATATCTGAGGTTATTGATATTTCTCCTGGCAATCTTGATTCCAGCTTGTGCTTCTTCCAGCCCAGCGTTTCTCATGATGTATTCTGCATGTAAGTTAAATAAGCAGGGTGACAATATACAGCCTTGATGTACTCCTTTTCCTATTTGGAACCAGTCTGTTGTTCCATGTCCAGTTTTAACTGTTGCTTCCTGACCTGCATATAGGTTTCTTAAGAGGCAGATCAGGTGGTCTGGTATTCCCATCTCTTTCAGAATTTCCCACAGTTTATTGTGATCCACACAGTCAAAGGCTTTGGCATAGTCAATAAAGCAGAAATAGATGTTTTTCTGGGAACTCTCTTGCTTTTTCCATGATGACAAAACAAAAAGTTAAAAAAAAAGCTCAGAGGTTAAAATTTACTTGCCACTAAATGGAAAATTGCAATGGTACCCCACTCCAGTACTCTTGCCTGGAAAATCCCATGGGTGGAGGAGCCTGGTAGGCTGCAGTCCATGGGGTTGCAAAGAGTCGGACACGACTGAGCGACTTCACTTTTACCTTTCACTTTCATGCACTGGAGAAGGAAATGGCAACCCACTCCAGTGTTCTTGCCTGGAGAATCCCAGGGACGGGGGAGCCTGGTGGACTGCCATGTATGGGGTCGCACAGAGTCGGACACGACTGAAGCGACTTTAGCAGCAGTAGCAGCAAATGGAAAATTACTATATCCTACAAAGTCCCCAAAAGAAATCTTAACATATTCTGGGAGATGCCAGGTATTTAAAAATAAAGGGTTGTTGTTGTTAAGTCACTTCAGTTGTGTCCGACTCTGTGCGACCCCATAGACGGCAGCCCACCAGGCTCCTCTGTCCCTGGGATTCTCCAGGCAAGAACACTGGAGTGGGTTGCCATTTCCTTCTCCAATGCATGAAAATGAAAAGTGAAAGTGAAGTCACTCAGTGGTGTCCAACTCTTCGCGACCCCATGGACTGCAGCCTACCAGGCTCCTCTGTCCATGGGATTTTCCAGGCAAGAGTACTGGAGTGGGGTGCCATCGCCTTCTCCGAAAACAAAGGGTAGTGGTTCTGAAAAGTACTAGGGGATCCTGCGAAGGTGTTGTTGAAATTCCAGGGCTTAGATTGGCCGTGGAAGTACTAGTGGCGGATTCTGCGTCTTCTAGGAGCTCTGTGGGAGAAACTCATGTCTCAGCAACTTGTAGGTAATTACCAGGGGACCGTCTGGTTGGAGGACCTCTAATTTCTGACCTCATATTTTATGAAAGGGAGAGTTTATATCCCTTCTTGCTCTGATTCCCTGAAGAAAGGGGTTTGTGAGTAGTAGGTTCTGAGCTAGACTCTGAAGGCAAGTAACTCCGTGAACTGGTACTAAAGGGGCTCCATCCCTGAGGGGTGAGGTGGGGGCCCAGGGGTCTCAAAACCTGGGTTTGAGCCCTGGCACCGTTATTTCTGGTTGAATGACCTCACCATGTTCACATTCATCATCTATAAATGCCTGCCTCCGTTGCTCCACATACTTCACCCAACTCTTGTGAAAATACAATGAGCTCATGGGTGAGATCTAAGTTTTGGCATTACTGTCGTGTATTACAAGTGCTTGCTGGGGGCTTAACATTTTGTGCTTGTTTTAATTTGACTTCGACATATGTGAGAGGTTTAAGTAAAGCAATGACGGCCATAGAGGGGTTTACATTTAGCTAACTCTATGTCATTTGGGAACTGATCATTTAATTTGCAGAATTTTAGGACTTCCTGTTACCTGCTTTATTAAGAGTATAGACATGACTGCCATAACAGAGAGCTTTAGAATGGCACAGCCTTAAACAACCTGGGAATGCGTTTCTCTTTCTTGTAACAGTCCAGAGATGTAAGAGGTCCAGGGCAGTTTTGGGGGTGGGGTGGGCTGGGGTGGTACGTGCGGTCAGGAACTGAGGCGCCTCTGTCTTGCTTTTCTCTGCGGCTTTCCCCTCTTGGTCTAAAGGTGGCTGTTCCAACTCCACCCAGCAGGAAGAGGATGACCACAGCCTCAGCGCCAGAACTATTCAAATATCCACCCTTGGAGACACTGTATGTGCTCAGCATCCTTGTGTCCAGATAAAAATTCAGTTCCTGTGCAAGAAGGGAGACTGCATGTGCAGAGTGGGCAGCTCACAGCCTGTCAGTGGGATCATGCTGTTAGCTTCCCTTTAAGAAGCACCTGGAAGATGGAAGACACGGTGGTTTTGTTAATCAAGTCTTATAAACCACTGTGGAATGGCATTGGAAGGGGAGAGTGAGGAGGATGAGACTGTTGGGTTAGAGGAGGCTTGGAGATGGTTTGTGCTTTTAATTTTTTAATGTATGTATTTACTCGGCAGCCGGCAGGATCTTTAGTTGCAGCGTGTGAACCCTTAGTTGCAGCATGTGGGATCCGGTTCTCTGAGCATGGAGTCCTGGCCACTGAACCACCAGGGAGGTCCCTGGGGCTCCCTTCTCTTTAGGCTTTTGCACAGTAATCTGTTATTCCTGGAGCATGTGGTGGTCCCGTCCTGCTGCGCTTGGTGCCCGTGCTGGGTTCTGTGGACTCACATCGTGGTCCCTGCTCTCTAAAGGTCCGCTCTGCGGGGAGACGGGCGTGGCAGAAGTGAGGACAGACGTGGCTGGTGTACACTGTGCTGGAGGCAGGCGGGCGGCGTGGGCTCAAGGGAAAGACCTGCACACCCTGGGCAGGCAGGGTGTGTGTGTGTGTGTGTGGTGTGGTGTGTGTGGTGTGTGTGTGTATGTGTGTGATGTATGTGTGTGTGTGATATGTGTGATGTGTGTCTGTGATGTGTGTATGATATGTGTGTGATGTGTGTGTGATGTGTGCGTGTGTATGTGTGATATGTGTATGATGTGTGTGTGTTATATGTGTATGTGTGGTATGAGTGATGTGTGTGTGATGTGTACGTGATGTGTTTGTGTGTGATGTGTATGTGTGTGATGTATGTGTATGTGTGATGCGTGTGTGTGATGTGTGTGATGTGTTTGTGTGTGATGTATGTGTATGTGTGATGCGTGTGCGATGTGTATGTGTGTGTATGATATGTGTGTGTGTGATTGTGTGTGTGATGTGTGGGTGTGATGTGTGTGTGATGTGTGTGTGTGTATGATATGTGTGTGTGACGTGTGTATGTGTGTGATGTGTATGTGTGATGTGTGTATGTGTGATGTGTGTGATGTGTTTGTGTGTGATGTGTTTGTGTGTGATGTATGTGTATGTGTGATGTGTGTGTGTATGTGTGTGTGTGATGTGTGTATGTGTGTGGTGTGTGTGTGAGTGTGATGCGTGTGTGATGTGTGTGTGTGTATGATATGTGTGTGTGTGTGTGTGATGTATGTGTATGTGTGATGCATGTATGAGTGTGCATGATATGTGTGTGTGATGTGTGTATGTGTGTGTATGATATGTGTGTGATGTGTGTGTGTGTGTGATGTGTGTGTGTGTGATGTGTGTATGTGTGTGGTGTGTGTGTGTGAGATGTATGTGTATGTGTGATGCGTGTATGATGTGTATGTGTGTGTATGATATGTGTGTGTGTGTGATGTGTGTATGTGTGTGGTGTGTGTGTGTGTGAGATGTATGTGTATGTGTGATGCGTGTATGATGTGTATGTGTGTGTATGATATGTGTGTGTGTGATGTGTGTATGTGTGTGGTGTGTGTGTGAGTGTGATGCGTGTGTGATGTATGTGTGTGTGTATGATATGTGTGTGTGTGAGATGTGTGTGTGTGATGTGTGTGTGTGTGTGGTGTTTGTGTGTGATGTGTATGTGTGTGTATGATATGTGTGTGTGTGATGTGTGTGTGTGATGTGTGTATGTGTGTGATGTGTGTGTGTGATGTGTGTATGTGTGTGTGTGTGAGATGTATGTGTATGTGTGATGCATGTACGATGTGTATGTGTGTGTATGATATGTGTGTGTGTGTATGTGTGTGTGGTGTGTGTGTGTGTGAGATGTATGTGTATGTGTGATGCATGTACGATGTGTATGTGTGTGTATGATATGTGTGTGTGTGATGTGTGTATGTGTGTGATGTGTGTGTGTGTGATGTGTGTGTGTGTGTGTGTGTGAGATGTATGTGTATGTGTGATGCATGTACGATGTGTATGTGTGTGTATGATATGTGTGTGTGTGTATGTGTGTGTGATGTGTGTGTGTGTGATTGTGTGTATGATATGTGTGTGTGATGTGTGTGTGTGATGTGTGTGTGTGTGTGTGTGAGATGTATGTGTATGTGTGATGCATGTATGATGTGTATGTGTGTGTATGATATGTGTGTGTGTGTATGTGTGTGTGGTGTGTGTGTGTGATGTGTATGTGTGTGTATGATATGTGTGTGTGTGTGTGTGTGTGATGTGTGTATGTGTGTGTGATGTGTGTGTGTGTGATTGTGTGTATGATATGTGTGTGTGGTGTGTGTGTGTGATGTGTATGTGTGTGTATGATATGTGTGTGTGATGTGTGTGTGTGTGTGTGATGTGTGTGTGTGTGTGTGAGATGTATGTGTATGTGTGATGCATGTATGATGTGTATGTGTGTGTATGATATGTGTGTGTGATGTGTGTGTGTGTGTGTGATGTGTATGTGTGTGTATGAGATGTGTGTGTGTGTGTATGTGTGTGTGGTGTGTGTGTGTGTGAGATGTGACCAGGTGGGATGAGGTCACGGCACAGGAGGTGTCACTGGGAGGAGGGCTGTGTCCTGAGTGGTGGTCCCTGGGAGAACGAGGGAACTAGCTGGCGATGGTGATGAGGCGTTGTCCTCTAGAGGACGTTCTTGGCTTACGGTGTTTATTTCTGTTTCTCTCCTAGAAACTCTCAGCGTGGGCTGCAGGACCTTTGTCACAGGAGCGATGCTGCCCCGGTGGGAACTGTCCTTTTACCTGTTAGCTTCCATAGGCTTCCACTTCTATTCTTTCTATGAAGTCTACAAAGTCTCCAGAGGTAAGGTCCCAATTTTTCTAAATTTGTGTCAGGAAAGCAAGGTGGAGGCGTAAGTGCTCAGAGGTGGAAGGTTCAGGAAGACGGCCTCATGGGCGCAGGGTGGCTTGAGCTCTGCTTTGCTTTCCCCTTGTCGTGGGCAGTTGGAATCGATGACCTGAGTCAGTGGAGGTTTCCACCCTAATCTTGGATCTTCTAGATGATCCCATGGCTGGTCCTCTGAAGCGGGAAGGTTTGGTTCAGCGGCCACTGAAAGCCGTGGAGGTGCTTTGCATTGATAAATAGTAGTAACCTCTTAAATTTCTCCCTTGCCACTGGTCCTCTCGGCCACGTGGAGGCTGCCCACGGTGTTGGAGGCCCGGACCCCCTTCCTCTTCTTGTCCTGCTATCTGCCGTGCCTTTGTGCACATGTTGAAGAGGAACTGTTCGCAAGCCCTTGGAAGGGGATGGACCCTCCTTTCCTTTAAGGGCATCTTGGAGTAAACATTGCCATGTCACTTCTGCTCACACCAGTTGACCAGTGCCAATTCCCGTGGCCCCAGCTAGTCGGCTGGGAAATATTGTGCTTCGCTCGGTGGCCGTGTGCTACATAAAACTTTCCCTACTGGGGAGGAATGGAAGAGCGAATTTTAACGGGTCCACGAGTGGTCTCTTCCATAGCCAAGGACAGTTTCCTAGAGGTGATGGTGAGCCTTGTCTTAAGGAAGAATAGAAGTCAGCCAAGGAGAGAAGAGGGCAGAGGCTCTGTGGACAGAGGTGGGTTTGCAGGCAAACGGACAAATGTGTGCCATGCCGCTGGGGTGCGAGGGCACACAGCATGACCTGGGAACTCCGCTGGTGCTGGAGGGGGCGCAAGGGTTGAGCTTAGATCAAGGAGTGGGGATAGGTTGTGAAGGACTCTGTGTATTCCTTTGGCTAAGGCTGCTGCTGCTGCTAAGTCGCTTCAGTCGTGTCCAACTCTGTGCGACCCCATAGATGGCAGCCCATCAGGCTCCTCGGTCCCTGGGATTCTCCAGGCAAGAATCCTGGAGTGGGTTGCCATTTCCTTCTCCAATGCATGCATGCAGGCTAAGTCGCTTCAGTCGTGTCCAACTCTGTGTGACCCTATGGACAGCAGCCCACCAGGCTCCTCTGTCCACGGGATTTTTCTAGGCAAGAATACTGGGGTGGGTCGCCATTTCCTTCTCCTTTCACTGAGGAGTCTGGACTTTATCTTGAAGGTAGGAGAGTTTGCTGAAAATAATTGTGCTTACTGAAAATGGCAAAGGTGGGTTTGGGGGAGCATGGTTGGCAGTGCTGAGCTCTGGGTGTCTGCCTCCACATGGATCCCTGGGATTGGTTTGCATCGGCAGGATCAGCTTTGCTCCCATTCTACACGTGTCCCGCTCAGAGCTGTGGGCTTGGTCGCAGAGACTGACTGTTGAAAGTAGATGAAGATGGTTGGGTCAAGGCCATCCGAATAGCTGCATTCCTCTGCTGGAGGCTCTCAGCTCTCAGGGCCCACGTGCACAGAGCTCACCTGCTCTGTGTCAGGCACCCTGCTAGGTTCTTTCTGTACCTGTCTTATTCCATCTTTAGGGCGGCCCTGAGATGTGGTGTATTTCTTGGGAGACGGGCTTGGCCGCAGAAACACAGCCTCTGCAATGACTGTCGTCAGGGATGGTATGGTGTCTGGAGACCGCCCACGACCTTGGCTCCTTCTGCCACGTTGCCCTGCTGTCCTTGACATATGGTTCCTCTCTCATGACATGAGGTGGCTGCTCCAGCTCACATGCCATCTTCACTTCTTTTCCCAGCAGGAAGCATGGAAGGGATGGGGAGGACAGACCCTCTTTTCCAGAGCATAACCCTGAAAGTTCCCTTTATCGTGTTCATCCAGGTACTGTTCCCTAGATCCTAGCTCTGTGGACACATCAACTGTGAGGGAAGCTAGTAAGTGTGATCTTTGGTTGGGAGGCCATTTTTTTCCCCCCACAGTGGAACTGAAGGATTCTATTATAGAAGAGGAAAGAAAGAATGGGTGTTAGCAGTTAGTCATCAGTCTTCTCCATAAATGGGGTGTCTTTGTTATTCATTGTTACATAACAGATCGCCCTGAAGCTTTGTGATTTAAAACAACCACCGCCTGCTATCACTCACTGTTCTGTGAGGTTTTTTTCCCCTTTTAAATAGACTATTTTTTTTAGAGGAGTTGTAGGTTCACAGCAAAATTGGGCAGGAAATAAAAAGAGCTTCTATGCACTCAGTGTCCCAGACAAGCACAGCCTTCCTGACTACCAGGTCCTGCACCAGATTTGTTGCAGTTAACAACCTGCGTAGATACATCATTATCACCCGAAGTCTGTAGTTTACTGCAGGGTTCATTCTTGGTGATATGCATTCTGTGAATTTTGAGAAATGTAAGTTACATGTTTGCGTCATTATATCAATAATATACAGAGGAATTTCACTGCCCTAAAAATCTTCTGTGCTCTGTCTGTTCATCCCTCCCTCCTCTTTAACCACTGGCAACCACTTACCCTTTTACCATCTTCATAGTTTCACCTATTGTCATTTAAAAAAACATTTTTTTTTTTTGCCACACCATGCGGCTTGCGGGATCCTAGTTCCCTGACCAGGGATCAGAACCTGGATTCCCTGCAGAGTCTTAACTACTGGATTGCCAGGGAATTCCCCAATTTGACCGATTTCAAAATATCATATAGTTGGAATCTGAAATTGTGTCTTTCACTTAATATGCATTTAAGTTCCTCCTTGACTTTTCACAGCTTGAGAGCTTATTTCTTTTTAGTGATGAACAGTATTCCATTGTCTGAATATATTTGATGAACAATATTCCATTGTCTGAATACTCATTCACTGATTTAAAGGCATCTTGCGGCCTCCTAGTTTTGGCAATTCTGAATAAAGCTGCTGTTAAATCCGTATGAAGGTGTTTGTATGGACATTACAACACCCATTACTCCCTTTGGGTAAATACCGAGGAGCAGTGGCTGAATTGTACGTTAAGAGTATGTTTATTTTTTATAAGAAATTGCCAGTTTTCTTTCAGAGTAGCTATATATCATTTTGCATTCTCACCAAAAACGGGTTCCTGTTGTTCCACATCCTTGTAAGCATTTGGTGTTGTTAATGTTTTAGATTTTGGCCATTGTAATATGTGTGTAGTGATATCTCATTATTGTTTTAATTTGCATTTTCCTGACGATGTGTACTGTGGAGCATATTTTCATATGCTTCTGTATAGTCCTTTGGTGAGCTGGCAGGTCAGGACTTCTACCCATTTTAAAATCAAATTGTTCATTTTCTTATTGTTGATTTTCAGCAGTTTTTTTGTATCTTTTAGATAATAATCCTTTATCAGATATCTCTTTTGCAGGTATTTTCTCCCAGTCTGTGGCTTATCTTCTTATTCCCTTGACTGTGTCTTTCACAGAGCAAAAGTTTTTAACTTTAATGAGCCCAACTTACCAAGTTTTCCTTTCATGGATTATGGTGTTGTATCTAAAAAGTGTGTCTATGGTGTTTTATCTAAAAAGTCATTGCATACTCTGATACTATCCTCTAGGTGTTTATAATTTTGTGTTTTACATTTAGATCTATGCTATCCGTTTGTGATATCCATTTGTGTGTGTCTGGATTCTTTTTTTTTTTTTGCATGTGGATGTTCATTTGTTCCAGCACCACTTGCTGAAGAGATACTCCATTGTATTACCTTGGCTCATTTGTCACAAAGACTGGCTGAGTAAACTTATATGGGTCTGTTTCTGGGCAGTCTATTCTGTTGAGTGGATCTCTTTGTTCTTTTACCAATACCAAACTGTCTTGCGTATCATAGCTTTAAAGTAAAGTCTTGAAGTTGGACTGTATTGGTCATTCAATTTTATTTTTCTCTGTCAATATTATGTTTTATATTCTGAGTCTTTTGCCTCTCCGTGTAAACTTTAGAATCTGTACCAAGAAGATACCAAGTTTGTTGGTATCTACAAAATAACTTGCTAGAATTTTGATTTGGATTGCATTGACTGTATATAGGTCAAGTATGGCAGAACGGACACCTTGACAATCTTGAGTCTTTCTATCCATGAGCATGAAATACATATATCTCTATTTATTTAGTTATTTGACTTCATTTGTCAGAATTTTGTTATTTTTCTCATCTAAGACACATATTTTGTTACTTAAATATTACATTTTTGAGGGTGCTGTTTTTAATTTCAAATTTTGTTCATTGCTGGTATATAGTAAAGCTATTGACTTTTGTATATTAACCTTGAATCCTACAACCTTGTTACAATTGCTTATTAGTTCCAGAAGTTTTTAGGTAGATTCTTTGTTTTTTCTAGATAGACAATCATGTTAACTGCATACAAAGACAATTTTATTTCTTCTTGACATTCTGCTTACCTTCTATTTCATGTTCTTCTCCTTATTGCATTAGCAAGATTTCCAGTACAGTGGTGAGAAGGAACAGCCTTACCTTTTTCCTGATCTGAGCAGGAAAGCTTCTAGCTACTCACCATTAAGTATGATGTTAGTAGGTTTTTGTAAATTTCTTTACCCAGTTAAGAAGGGTCCTCTCTTATTTCTAGTTTGCTGGGAGTTTTAAGTCCTAAATGGATATTGCATTTTTTTTTTTCAGTGCTTTTTGTGCATCTACTGATAGGATCATGTGGTTTTTCTTTAGCCTGTTGTGATGGACTGCATGGACTGATTTTCATGTCCCGTGAGACTTTGTTTTTAATAAATCTGGATTGGACCTAGCTGGACAACTCTTCTGCTTTGTGTGTTGTTCGCTGGGCTGCAGTCATCTGGTGGCTGAGCTAGGCTGAAACGTCCAAGATGGCTCAGTCACATGATTGGGTATCAGTCAAGAGCTCCGCTGGAGGCTGTACGGTTCTCTGTACATGGTTCTCCACATGGCTTTCAAGAAGGAGCATTGCATATGTATAAAACCAGAAGCTGCAGATCTCTTAGAATACAACCTAGAAAGTTGTATATGTCACTTCTGCCTCATTTATTGGTCAAAGGAAATCTTAGGGCCAGTTTGGATTCAAGCAGAAAAAAGAGATGGCTTTTTATGGCTGGAGCCGTAGACAGGGAGAGAAGGGATTGATGGCGGTCATCTTTAGGAGCCTCTACCACAACGAGTATTATAGTTCTTTACGCAAACAGGGATACCAAAGTTGAAAAATATCACTTGTCCAAGGCCACACATCTGAAAAATGATGGAACAGGTTTGTCCAACACTAGACCCAATATTTTATTCTGTTCTGCCACTCATGTTTGTTGATAATTTAATTTCCTAAAGTGGCTTGCATTACAGGGGAAGCTCTTTTATCCATTGTGTGGTAAAACTTCAAACCTTAAGATTTCAACTCATTGGAATAAAACTTGTCCTTTCTCTGTGGTGAAAAGTACTGGGACGGAGGTGGGAGAGGACCCTTCTGTGGAGGGTACAAAACTATTCTGCACCTCAGTTGATCCAGAGGCTGTCATCCTGTTTGACTTCTTACTGACCACACCCTAGCCTGGGGCTTCTTTTATCTTTTATGCTTTTGTCTTTTAATGTCAGTGCCAATGTGTTTGGCCACTCCCAAGAAATGTCTTCTTCCTCTAATGCCTTTGCCCATGCAGCTCACAGAAACCAGATCCCCCTGCCAAAGTGTGTTCAATGGTGTGATGTTGAGTCTTCTTGGCTCCATGTCTTACTGTCTAATTCAGGAAAAAGTGCTGCTTAACCCACTTTATGGAAATAGGTCCACTGGGGAAACTCGTCTTCTATGAAATTTTTTGGAGTGTTTGTCTCTGAAGCAAATACAGGGCCTAGAACATATTAAAAGCTCAAAGCTTATTTGTTAAGTGAAATGCCACCAGGGGGCATTTGCACGGCTGACTTCTCTGGGCACAAATGTGGCATCTAATTTACTAATTTACAAATTTCTTCCTCATCAGCAGTAGCAGGGTTGTCCAACTATGAGGGACAGCAGACTGATTTTAACAGCCCTAGTCAAATGGGATCTCTTGGTAAATCCACAGCAGGGACTGAGCAGAACACACACACACCTCCTTCCTCCCAACTCTACCAAAAGTCTACTTAGGGCATCTCAAAGTCATATGCAAGTGCTTGGGGGTGCTGGTGGGGTGGGGAGGGTGGTGATGATCTGTGCGGGGTGACCTCTCCCCTGGTATTCTGGAGAATGGGGGCTCGTCCAGACCTGCTGCATTACATTCGTGTCTTATGGTTTAGAATATGTAGAAATTACTTTTATGTCTCTCTGATTGCACTTAATTTGAGGAAAGCTACAGTGAGCCACGCAGTAACCTTGAAAGAATGAATGCCTCTGCCTAAGAGAGGGCCCTGAAGTTTTGTTGTCCGTATCAGCTTAATGCAGTTCTTGAGATGAAAACAGTTGAGTTCTCATCAGAGAAAAACCATTGGTGATAGGAGATCACCTGGAAAGGCATCTGGAAGGGAAAGTCTTAGCCTGCTATTTCAATTTACTACCGATTGGCTTATACTCAAATTTTCTATTTCTTCTTGTGCCCCTTTTTTGACATTTTGTAGCTTTCTAGAGATCTGTGCATTTTATGGAGGTTTTCAACTTGATTAGTATATAGTGGTTCATAATACTCATTAAATTTTTGTTTGTTTCTCTAGTTGGCTTTTATCTCTTTATATATTTTATTTATTTGCATCTTCTCCTTCACTCCATCCCTCCCTTCCTCTCTTGTTCTTCTCCCTCCCTCCTATTTTGTTTTCCTTTGATCACTTATGTTAGAGATCTTATTAGTCTTTTCAGCTTTGGCTTTGTTAGGTTTGTTAGTTGTTTCTTTTTGTTCTCCAGCCCATTGATTTCTGCCCTTATCTGATTATTCCCTTCCTTATTATTTCTTTGGATTTGCTCTGCTCCTTCTCATTTCAACTTCATGAGTTGAATGCTTGTTTATTTTCTGAGAAATCTGTTTGTACTCTTGTGTCTGATTGTTTTTCTCAGAAGGATTTCCAGAAGAGGAATTATAGAGTCAAACTACATGAAAAAGATTTTAAGGTTCTTGATAGATATACCCAGATTGTTCTCCAGAAATTCTTTGTCAATTAACACTCTTTCTGTTGGAGAATGTCTATCTTATTGTAGTCTCAGCCTTTATTCTTCAGTCCATCTCACATGTATTTGATATATGGTATGAAGTGAAGAGTTGAATTATTTATTTTCCCACCTAGATAACTGAACACTATAAACTAAGTCTTTCTTTACTGAATTTTAATGCAATCTTGAGCATGTACTAAATTCTTATATCTATTAAAATTCTTTTATGTATACACACACACATATGCACACACACAATTTGGGGGCTGTCTTTTCCGGGGGCTGTCTCTTCTGTTTCATTGATTTTTCAATCAGTTCTTACATCAGTACTGTGCTGTTTTAATTATTTTTGCTTTTTGAATGTCTGAGTATCTGGTGGAGTAAGTTACCACTCTTTTTTCTTTATTTCCATTCTTTTCTTAGCTATTCTTACTGGTTTATTCTTCGAGATACGTGTTTGAAATTGTCAAGTTTGAAAAAAATGTCATTAGGGTTTTAATTAGATTACAGTAAACGTAGAAATTAATTTTTAAGTAATTAAAAATCTTATAATATTGTGTCTTTTCATCAAGGAGTATGGTATTTTTTTCTCAAGGTTTCTCTTATTTCCCTTAGTAAAAGTTCATGGTGTCTTCATAATAGGGCCTGTTAAAATTCCTGTTAAGATTGTTTCTAAGTCTTTTTTTTCCTTTTGTAATTGGGATGTTTTCTAGTTGTATTTTCTGTAATTTCTAGCTGATTATGTCTGGTCTGTAGTAAAGGTGTTTGTTTTGGTTTCTCTGTTTTATGTTACAATTATTTAATTCTCTTAGTGTTTGACATTTATCATTTGATTCTCCTGGTTTTTGTATTTAGATAATATCATTCAAACATAATGATAATGGTTCTGCTTCATCTGGGCTTCCCTGATGGCTCAGTTGATAAAGAATCTGCCTGCAATGCAGGAGACCTTGATTTGATTCCTGGATTGGGAAGATCCACTGGAGAAGGAATAGGCTACCCACTCCAGTATTCTGGCCTGGAGAACTCCATAGTCCATGGGGTCGCAAAGAGTCGGATACCACTGAGCAACTTTCACTTTTTGCTTTGTCTATTATTACTTAACCAGGACTACTAGAACAATGTAGTAGTTGGAAAAGAATGCTATCCTTATTTTAATCCTTACTTTAATGGAAATACCTATATTGCTTTACTGTTAGTGATAACTGAATAAGCTTTGCTCTGGGGGGAAAAATCATGTTAAGGTATACTTCTAGCTCCCTTTTACTAAAATTTTAAGATAAGCAATATATGTTGAATTTTATCCATTTTTTAAAGTATCTATTCAGATGATCACATAGTTTTCCTTTTTCAACCTATTGATATCACTTACAGATTTTTCCAGTTTGGTTTATATGGATTCCTACAACAAACCTACTGTGACTAGGGTATTCTTAAATACACTGCTTGTTTCCTTGTTTAAAAAATATTAATAATTTTGAAATGAGATTAGTTGGCCTACAGTTTCGTTGTTTCATCTGCAGATTTCAATATCAGCATTTTGTTAACTTTCTGAAATGAATGAGGAAGCTCCCCCTCTCATAATATGGGGCAGCTTAAACAGTATCAGATTTTGATGTTATTCGCTTGTAAATTTGTCTAGCCATGAAGTCTCTTTTTAAGTAGATTCATTAAAAAACTTTTCAGTATCTTTCAGGATTCTTGGTATAGTTAGGTTTTCTTCTCAAGTCAGTGGCATTTATATTTTTCAATTTCATTGACGTTTTCAAATGTACTAACATACGGTTGTATATCATATTCTTAGAATGTCTGGAATCCCACGTGTCTCATTTCTCCTGTTTTAGGAAATTTACTAAGGTTTTGTCTATTTGATAGGTTGATTCTCTTTTTGAAGAACAAGCTCTTGGATTTATTCATAAATTCTACCATTTTTGTGTTATCGGTGATTACTTTCTCATGAACAGCAGCTATCTTAGGTCATTTGGCTTTATAGAGCCTAGGATCACCTCTCATGGGATAGCTGTCTTCCTGAAAAGCTGCAGTTAGAGACATTTTATAAAAGGAACTGTGCTTTTTATTGAGTTATTTCACAGATATTTTATTTTCATTTCTTTAATCTTCAGGGACAAGCAATTAACGTTTTTCCAGATAAACTCTCTGATACCAGGGAGCCCTGATATTTAAGCAAATATGGAGCAAATTATTTGAATTACTGCCTCCAGTTTCTTTTCTTTCTTTTATATATATATATGTGGTAGGTGGTCTTAAATTGGGA
Source organism: Bubalus kerabau (assembly GCF_029407905.1). Classification (NCBI taxonomy): domain Eukaryota; kingdom Metazoa; phylum Chordata; class Mammalia; order Artiodactyla; family Bovidae; genus Bubalus; species Bubalus kerabau. The sequence continues at coordinate 127,997,288 of NC_073628.1, read as the reverse complement.
TGCAAATGTAGTCGAGCATATTCATCTTTGGGCTTTAGTTTGTTCCTTTTGCACACCTGTTCTAATCACTTGTCACTAATCCCAGCTTATGAGAAAAGGATACAGCAGCTCATTTATAGGTGAATTTTTTCATGTTGTTCATTTAACACACGGACCTCTCATGAAGGGATGAGCTTTGCCAATCTGGAAGTAATTTTTGCCACTTACTTTAGTGATTAGAGGAGTTTGGTTGCAAGATGGCTGGTTAGTTACCTGGGGCTCAGTTCAGGATGGGGATGAAGGCTACCAACCCTGTGTTTGAACAGGTGGCCTTGCCCTTGGAACCAGGGAGCTCGCTGCTCATGGAGAGGGCTGCTAGGGGCCTTTCAGTTAGTACAGCCTTGTGGAAGGACCCAAGTGCCTAGGCCCTGCAGGAGGCAAGCCTGCCTAGATAGCCAACAAGGATAGTGGGTGTCATGACACAGCTGAGGCTCCGAACATGCAACCTTGTAGGGCTGCATGTTATACTTGACCTTTGTTTTCTATGTGGCTTCCCTGGTGGCTCAGTGGTAAAAGAATCTGCCTGCAATACAGGAGACCCAGGTTCGATCCCTGGGTTGGGAAGATCTTCTGGAGGAGGGCATGGCAACCCACTCCAGTATTCTTGCCTGGAGAATCCCATGGACAGAGGAACCTGGTGGGCTACAGTCCATGATGGTCACAAAGAGTCGGACATGACTGGGCAGCTAACACTTTCCTATGTTACTCGTGGCCAGGGTCGTAGCAGATTGCTGACTCCCTGCCTTCCTCCTGGATTCTGGGTCTCCTGGCCCACTCCTTCCTCTCAGGCTTACACGGGTGTTTTCTTCCTAAGCTGATACTGAAGGGAGGGGCTCGTGGGGGCCTGCAGAGAGTCTGCTTTCTTAGTGCCTGAGATAAACCTCTCAGTGATTCTGGACAGGGCGGGGCTGGAGGGCTTTTGAAGGCACCCCTCAGGGTTAGACTCCACAGCACCTCACTCCTCTGGCCCCCTGCTTCCTCAGCCATTGCTCCGTGTTGGATCAACACAAGGACATAGCTATGCATTGCTCTTTGCTGGAGCGTCTCCATCTCAGGCTGGGGCTTCTGCCTCTCCGGGAAGCCCTAAGGATTCCCATGCAAATGGTGTGCCTGGTGCCTGTCTGGATAGACCCCAGAATTCCTAAGGAGCTGTAGATGAGCTGCTCCATCTGTGATGGAAATTTGAGGGTCATTTTTGTCCTGTGTTGCTTTGCACCCTATTTACATATATGATATGTGTTTTCTTGGGCTATTTTTAAACCACTTTTTTTGTTCCCTGAGCGGGAACTGGATTAGAGGAGAGGAGGCCCTTGGAGCATCTCATGGGAAAACCAGCACCTCGTCTCTTGCCTGTGGTCACGTCCATGTGCACATTTGAGAGCTGCTTACTGTTAAATTCTCTTATCTTTAGAAGCCCATCTTTTCTGCTCCCTTCTCCACTCTCATTCACTACCACAGTCTTTTAAAGCCACCAGCTTCCTAGAGAAAGGAAGAATCCCTAGGAGCTGATTGGAATTCCTCAAATGCTAGAAGCGTTTGAAGGACAGATAAGCCACAATTGGGCGTGCTAGTCTCTAGCAGTGGCTTGTGTCAGATGAGGGGGTGTGTGTGTGTGTATTTCCCTTGCCTTTAACAACAATTAGAGATTACAGTCTCTAATTACCCCTGCCCCACCCCAGAATTGATTTCCCATCACCCTGTTGACGGTAAAAGGGGTAGTTTAGTTAGAGGCTTTAAGTGAACAGTTTACACTGGCCCTTAAAATGCAGATCTTCTCAGTAGGTGGAATGGGGCTTCCGTGGATCCTTTTGTTGGGGGTGGTTGGTGGCGGAGGGCTGGGGGAGAATCAACAGCAGACTTAATACTGAGCGCTCATCTGTCGAAAGTGCTTCATTTCTATGCTCTCAGTCAGTTCTGTACAGCACTGAACTTTGGGAAGTGGAACCAGGGCGTCTAGAAGAAAGGGTTGGCTCCGCTCACAGTCAGGCCTGTGTGGTGTGGAGGAAAATCGCTAAGCCAAAGAAAGCTGGTTTCTGTTTGCAGTGTACTTTTGCTTAAAAGTGTATGAAAGGGTTAGTTGCTCAGTTGTGTCCGACTCTTTGCGACCCCATGGACTGTAACCCGCCAGGCTCCTCTATCCATGGAATTCTCCAGGCAAGAATACTGGAGCAGGTTGCCGTGCCCTCCTCCAGAAGATCTTCCCAACCCCAGGATTGAACCCAGGTCGCCTACATTGCAGGCAGATTCTTTAGCATCTGAGCCACTAGGGAAGCCCTGAAGAGTGTGTGAGTTACGATGAAATCACTTGCCCAGTGCGTGAGGATGTGGAGGCCCCTCACCCAAGAAGGTAGAATCAGAGAAGTTCTAAGGGCCATTACTGTTTTCCAGAAAGAGCTCCAGCTGCAGCTTGTCAGCTTCCATCCTCCTAGGTCAGCTGAACTCTATAGCAATGCATTTCAGCTGAATCAAGACAGTCTGGAGACAGTGATCACCAAAGCATCACGGATGGATTTACGTTGTAATGTATGTCATACAGCGTTTGTTTGTGTCGAGAAATCAGACAAGGGTGACTGTAGGGTAAGGGAGTTAGAGAAGGAGAGGTTCAGGAAAAGAACTAGACCGGTACTTTGTAGGAACTGATCACCTTTAATGAGGCGAGAAGGGGCAGCAGTCAGATTTGTGAATACTAATCAGTATTACAGCTGCCTCACTAACCCAAGAAAAGAGTGAGTGTATATAGGCATATATGAGGCACTCTGCTGTCTTAAGGGGGCCTGTTCTTCTCCAAGGTGGTTCGGAGTAGTTATCTCTTAAACGACTGGGGCAAGGAATTCTGGAGATCGGCCAGAGGCTGGACCGGCTGGGAGCTGGGTGTAATCAACCTTAATGTCCATTTTTTTCTTCGAGTGAGAGACTTCTTTGTTTTGCATAGAATGGTGGGGAGGACCCAGAGGGGAGTTTTTAACTCCAGGCTATTTTGAGCCTCGTTTCCTTCAGTGACTGGTAGGAATTCTCCAAAAGCTGAGGATTTTGGTCTAGGACGATACTGTCGTGGCCTAGCCACAGGTGAGCTCCTGGGATGTGGCTGCTTCAGACTGGGATGTGCTTTAAGGATAATGTGTCCATGGAGTTTTGAAGAATTAGGAAGAAAAAGGAATATGTGTAATTGTTTAGTGTTGATTCCATGTTGAAATAATGTTTGGATATATTGGGATAAATAAGATATATTGAAATTAATTTCACCTTAAATTTTTGTCTTTTTTTTTCTTTTTACGGTGTGGTTACTAAAAACGTTAAAATTATAAATATGTCTCACGTAGTATTTCAGTTGGACAGTGGCAGGACAGGGTTTCATCTTGATTGTCCTGTCCGCATACGATTCCTTTTTTCCCCACTAGAGGGCGATGTGTCCTAACCGGGGGGCGGCTGGTGCTTCGCACGGACACTTCAAGGCTTTGCAATGTACCCTTCAGTTCAGTTCAGTTCAGTCGCTCAGTCGTGTCCGACTCTTTGCGACCCCATGAATCACAGCACGCCAGGCCTCCCTGTCCATCACCAACTCCCAGAGTTCACCCAGACTCACGTCCATCGAGTCAGTGAATGCACCCTTAGGATATCTCCTAAGGACTCCAGTTTTTCGCTTTGTTTCAATTCTGCGTAATTCTGATGTTTCTGGAGGTTGCACTTTGTAGGAAAGTGAAACCAAACGAGAAGAGACAAGAAAGCAGAGGGGTTTTCCTCCTTCTTATTGATAGCGTTCAGAGGGATCTGCTGCTGTGTTGGGTTGTTGCAGCTTGCTGGTGGGTCTGGGTTTTCTTGGGACTTGAGTCTGTGTATACCACCACACACATATACGTTACCCAGTGTGGCACGTGTGTAACTGTAACAGAAAGGACCGGGGCAACCACACACTGCCACGCCACCTCCCGCAGCTTGTGGAATTCAGTGTGAGCTGCCCTAGAGGTGGGGCCTGGGGGTCCCTGGGCCCAGTGCTCCGTGCGCCTCCCTTTTCTGTCTCCCTGGAGGCAGTGTTGCCTGCGGTTGGAGGCTGGAGCTGCTGTTCGCTTCCAGTGTGTGTGCATCTGCCCTTTGACCCTACTCCGAAACAAGCATCATTTCAGGGAAATTAGGTTTCCCTTGATCTTTCTTGGTTCTCCCTTGTGCTCGTCTGTGTTTTTTGTTTGTTGGTCTGATAAGAACTGGATTTTTTTTTTTTTTTCTTGTCTGTGTAGTCTGTGCCATTTTGGCCGATCTCAGCCATCTCTGGAGGCTTCATCACTGCCCTTATACCGAGGACTTTTCTAAGTCTTTCCCTCCAGCTGAGGCACTCTTTTGCGCTCCATCCATGCCCATCCAGCTGCCTATTAGATATCACGTGTGTGTGTGTGTGTGTGTGGTAGTTGCTCAGTCGTGTCTGACTCTGTGACCCATGGATTGTAGCCCACCAGGCTCCTCTGTCCCTGGGATTCTTCAGTGAAAAGTACTGGAGTGGGTTGCCATTGCTTTCTCCAAGGGGATCTTTCAACCCAGGGGTCGAACCCAGGTCTTCTGCCCTGCAGGCAGACCCTTTACCATCTGAGCCACCAGGGAAGCCCACATAGACACCCAGAGAGATCAATCACTTAGACACCCCAAATTCAGCCCCCACAGCTGAATATCCTTACCTCCCATGTCATGGCATTCATCAGCGTCATCGTAATTTCTTACTACTTGTTTGTCTCTCTTACCCAGGGTGCAGTAAGTCCTGGGAGGGCAATAGCCATGCCGGTCATGTTCTGCTTCCTTCCTACTATTTCACACTGTGCCTGGTTATTGTTCATTTTTTAAACGTTATTTGAATGAAAGTTTTAAAATATTTTTTGTTTTAAACAAATTGTATTGTTCACTTATAAGCATATGTATTGCTGCTGCTAAGTCACTTCAGTCGTGTCCGATATGTGTTACCATTATATAACTCCATCGGTAATCTTGTTAGCATTATGCAGTAGGCTGTGATCACCATCATTTTCTGCCACGGTCTGTTCAAAAACTTTTTTTCACCATTTGTGCAAGTGAGGCATTTGCTCTCATCCCTCCTGTGGTCCCTTGCACCGGGAACTTTCACTCTTGATCCCTCTCCTTTTGTGACCCTTATGGCAAGTTAAAGGGACATTGCCATCAGCCCCTCGTTTTTCCAGGAACTGAGGTCATAGAAATGAAGGAGTGTGACACATCTCCATGCCTGTAGCTCAGTCCAGAGGCAGCTTTTCCAGGCTGTATGCCAGTTTCTTTTAGTGCCTCTCCTAATAAGCCAACCCAGTTTTATTTAGATTTGTTGACTAACAGACCCTGTTTTTCTTGTCAGAACATGAAGAGGAACTGGACCGAGAATTTGACCTGGAGACTGGCACTTTATTCGGAGGATTAAAGAAGGTACAAAGTGGATCAATGATAAAACCTTTTCAGTTTTCAAACCTGATCTCGATATTTTGCATCACTTTTATATTTGGCGTTGGCCCAGGCATGGTACTCAACAGCGACTGGAAATTAAATACCTTTCTTGTGGAAAAAGGTATGAGCACACGATGTGGAGTATGGGCATTCCGCATGCTCTAGCTTTATGTTGTCTCAGGTTCTCCTCCCAGAATACTGGACATGTGGATCAGTAACCTTAGCAGTTTGTGCAAATTTCCCTTTTGTAAAGATCAGAAAGTTCCTTTCTGATCTAGGCATACAGTAAGTCCCCTACATACGACCCTTCAAGCTGCAAACTTTGAAGATGCCAGCTTGTGTTGGCATGTCCAATCACGCAAGTTAGTGCACGTATCTGTAAGAATCCTGTAAGATTAAAAAAATGTTTTCTCTATTTGTGTTTGTTTTTTAATATATTACTTGTGTGAAAAGTATTATAAACCTATTATAATGCAGTAGTGTATTGCCAGTTGTGTTAGTTGGGTACCCAGGCTAGCTTTGTTGGGCTTGTGAACAAATTGTATTCATGCGCACACTCGGAATGGAGCTTGTTCGCTTGTAGAGAGGCCTGCACAGTCCCTATGCCACCTGTGGGCAACTACAGACCTGCTTCCTTCCCGCCTCTAGTGGCCCTCCTGGCCGTCCTGCAGGGCATGCTGGGCATCACCCGCCCCTCTGCCCTCTGGTTTCATGGCAGCAGTGGGCTGGCTCACGTCCCCTCCTCTGCAGCTCACTGTGCCTGCTTAGACAGCAGGCAGGGTGGCTGCCGTTGCTTTCCTAGAGGTGACAGGTAGCCCTTCTGCTGGTGGCGAGGCAAGCAAGAGTCAACATTGTCAACCTTCTGGTTCCAGCTGGTCTGGGGTCTCTGTGCTTGCGGGCAGCACACAGTTACCTTCTTCTACCCGGTGGGGGTTTCAGTATCTGCAAAACAGCTTGAAACATACGGCTCAGACTCTATCTATAGACCTTGTGAAGAAACGGGAGGTCCTTGACTTTGCCTAGTGGGTAAGCTATCATTGTTTTGCTTTGTTTGACTTTCCTTTGTTTTTTTGCATTTTTCTCACGTCTCTGATTAGACTTCTTCTCTGGCTAAAGCTTTCCTACAGACAAGAGGCAGGCGGAGGACGTGGGATGCAGGGAGGGGTCTGTCCTGGGAAGGCCCCACAGGGTCCTGCTCTGGTCACAGTGGGAGTTAGTCCTTGTGAGCCTCTTGAATCCACTCTTTAGAAATACGCTGCTTTTGGGTTTCTTGCAACAGAAAAAAATGGTGACATTTTTTTCTTCCTTAAATTTTAGAGTCATCATTCAGACATTTCAGATAATAACAAATTGTTTGCTGGGGGCACAAATAAGTAAACTCATTTTAGACTAAGAGACTTTTGCTATGAGAAGCTGAAGGAGGATCAGGCCCCACGGATTTCACTGTTGCAGGCTCAGCCCCCCTGGGTGTCGCTGTTGGTACCCCTGGACAAAGGGCCCTTGTCTGCACTGACTTCCCAGCTCCCGCCACTCCCGCCACTCTGTCACATTCAGCTGCTTGACTTCCTGCCCAGGCTTTAGAGTCCTGGGGACGTGACCTCTTCTGTGCATTCTTTGTGACAGGCCCCTGTGATGGGCATGGTCAGTGGGTGTCAGTGTTCAGACCGACTCTGCCTTTGGGGAAAAGCGCGCAAGGCACAGAGAAAAGCTCCACGTTCAGTCCAGCCGCTCAGTCAAGTCCGACTCTCTGCGACCCCATGGACCGCAGCACGCCAGGCCTCCCTGTCCATTGCCAACTCCCGGAGCTTGCTCAAACTCGTGTCCATCGAGTTGGTGATGCCATCCAACTGTCTCATCCTCTATTGTCCCCTTCTCCTCCTGCCCTCAATCTTTCCCAGCATCAGGGTCTTTTCCAATGAGTCAGTTCTTTGCACCAGGTGGCCAAAGTATTGGAGTTTCAGCTTTTCAGTGAACCGAAAAAGTTCCAAGGTTCCAAAGTTCTATTCTGAAAGGTCTCTGTCCCTCTGTCCGGCTGGCCATCCGTCTGTCCGTTCATTTGATGCTGTTGAGCCCCTCTTAGCCTCGTATTTCTGTGTCTCATTACCCTGCATAGGGGGTGGGTATTTTGGGGTCCTAGAATGTAGAGGGAAAGTGATGAGTCAGGGTGGGTCGCCAACAGACAAAGAAAATTGATTCCATGTGCTTGGTGAAGACCATGAAATAGACCCAGGGTCATATGTAACAATAGGAGGTCCACTGGTATCTGCTAAAAGTCTCATTTCAGCTAAAATAAAGGCCCAGTTGGCTCTGAGTATTTCCTTTGGAGGTTATGGGAGGGGACAAGCAAATGCTATTCTGATCCAAATTCTAATAAAAAGACAGTAGTAGGTGTGAGTAGGAATGGTGAACTTTGGGAGTTTTCATGTCCTTTAGGTATCGCCAGACCTCGGCACTGCTGGCATCCACTGTTGTAGGTGGTGGTCAGGGCAGGCGCTGGGGAGCTGTTCTGTAACTTGTAGGGTGTTGAGCCGCATCCCTGGATTCTGGGTGCCTGGAGTCCCTGCTGCTCCAAGTCATGACAGTTGCTGGTGGCTTCAGGCATTGCCGCATGTCCCCTAAGGACAAAACTGCCTCTGTTTGCGAACAGCCAGCCGAGGTAACAGTGAAGGGCTCTGTCATGCTGATTCGGCCCTTTCTTCCCTTTGCTCCTCCCAATTCCTCCTCTGGCTTGGGCCTCACCTCTTCGTTTTCAGGTCCGCACTCCTGCTTCACATCTGAGCTCCGGTGTCTCCTGTCATGGAATTTTTACCTGGACCTCTAAACTGGGCTTCATGCTCATAGTTCCTGGCACTTCTCTGCCTCAGTTTGTATCACCTTCCACAAATGCTGCTTTTAATGAATGTGTTTCTGTGCACAAGCCCATACGGAGTGCTGGGGACATAGCAGTGAGCCAGACAGACAAGGCTCCAGTCCCAGGGTCTCCTACTGGGGACAGACCGACCGTAAGTAAAGAAATAACGTGACAGCCACAGATTGAGCTAAATGATATGAAAGAAATGAGCAGGGTGATGTGTACTAATGCCTTGGATCGCATCTTGGGCACTATTATGATAAGTATATTTGTACAACTTTTGTCTTGTATTATCCATCCTCTGCCAGACTGTGAGTCCCACAGGGCAGGGCTGGGATTTAATCAGTCCTGTATCTTCAGTACCTGGAACAGAGTTGGTGAGAGGAACACCGTGCCAGAATGCATCATTGGAGTAAAATGCGTCAGTCCTAAGGGCACCTAGACAGACGCGTAGGTAAACGCTAGGTGGGACAGTGTTGACAGTCAGAACAGGGAGGCACCCCTGCGGGCACAGGCGGCCCCCCCCTCGCCCCCCACTTCTGGGAGAGGAGGGCGACCTTCAGCTGAGTGCCTCAGAACTGGTGGGCTTGGCAAGGTTCCCAGTAGCGAAGACATTCTTCCAGAGGAAGAACTGTGGTTGGAAAGGGGATGAGAGTGTTAGGGTGATGGTGACTCAAAGCAAAGCTTTGGGGCAGTGAAATGGTGTTGGGCCTGACCACAGTCCCCCCAGTTGTTGCTTAATGGTAGAGTTTGGAGGATTGATTGTAGCCCAAACCAGGAATACCACTGGGTTTATTCCATCAGAGTAAAGCTGCTTGCTTTCGCCAAGAGGCCAGGGGTAGTGGCTGCAGCTCTCAAGGACTGTTGAGATTCCATGTGCTGTGGTGTGTGCCTCCTGTTTTGTGACGCCTCTCCCTCCAGGCTTGGCCGTGCCTGCCTGCGCGGGCTCCAGTGCCTTCCTGGAGCGGTCGTGTGCAGGAGCCTGTGTGTGGTCAGGGAGGACTTGAGCTCAACGCCTTTCCAGTTCTGGCCATCTGTCTTGGTGTTTGCTGGTTCCTTTCTCCCCCTGGCCCCCGCCCACACCTAACATTCTTGCTCGATGGCCTCAGAATATAAAGAAGACGGTTTAGTGGCTGTGTTTCTTGCTTGATGTCTCCAGATAGTAGGCTCTGAATCAACTGATCATTCGTGAATGAAGCTCTATGTTGGGCTGTGTTGTCATGAATTTTTTCCCCTTTATATTTATTTCTGATTCAAGATAGTTGGCATAATGGAAAGAGCACAGGTTTGGGGTTGGATGGACTTGAGTCGAAACTGCAGTTTGCTCCATTTTGGAAAATCATTTACCCCATTTGAGCCTTAGTTTTCTTTTTTGGAATATGGGCATGGGAGGTCTCGTTGTAGAGAAAGAGATAATGGATATAAAACACCCAGCATGGGGACTTCCCTAGTGGGCTCTAAGACTCTGCTGTCAATGTAGGGGGCCCAGGTTCAATCCCTGGTTGGGGAACTAGATTCCACATGCCACAGTGAAGATCAAATATCCTGAGTGCTACAACTAAGACCTAACAGCCAAATAACTTAAAAAAAAAAAAAAAATATATATATATATATATATATATAAACCCCACCCAGCATGTATGTGCTTGGTACAGAATGGACCCCCAGTCCATGCTGTGGTCATCATTTTGTCCTTCCATGGTTGATGACATCCTTGCTTTAGAGCTAGGATTTGTTGATTCCCCCCTCTCTGGCAAGGAGATAATGTTCTACAGAGGAACAGTTCAGTCTAGAAGGAGTTGGTTGCTACTGAAAGGAGCTCTCCAAAGCCTGATATATTATGAAGAATTTTGCATGTAATCAATTACAATTCTTGCATGTAATCAATTACTCATTTCTTTCCCGAGGACACTCTTCCTGTCACAGTTCTGAAACTTCTTGTAAATAAGTTCTTTCAGAAGTAGAATCAGAGAGGAATTTTCAGCGCTTGCCAGAAGGTTAGAAATAAAAGACAAATCAGAGAAGGAAGCTTGACCACTAATGTCTTTGAATGTTAAGAGAGAAAAGGTTGTTTCTTAAGTAAAGATACAATTTTTAGCTACTCAAGTTTTATCCATCAAAATTTTAATATTGTTACTTATAAATCACTTTATATTTTGATACCAAAAAAAACCCCAACAAGCCAGAAAGCTCTGTGCTGAATCATTTAACAAATATTCCTTGAGTGGCTACTGTGTAAGAGGCTTCCAGGCTGGGTACTGGGAGGCTGTGACCTTCCAGGCTCTGTCTCTGTCCTCACTGGGCCTTAAATTTGGGGGGCAGTGATGCTGAGGCAGTGAGGTAAGTGATGTAACCACCCGCCGGGCATGGAGAAACAGAAGCTGCCTGCCACCCAAACGCACAGGGATCAGAGGTGAGGTATTGGGGAAAGATGGGAAAGAAGGGAATAGCAGGCATAACGGACTGCATTTCAGAGAGTCAATCAGCCTGGCTGGGAGGTCGCGTGTGAGAGGAAGAGATGATACAAGATAGAGGCTAGAGCATAAAGGCCATCGGGTCCCACATGTGGAGTCTGGACTGTATTCAGAAGCAGAGGATGGTTACTGAAGGGGACGAGGGCATTGGTGTTTCTTCTGAGGCCTTTCTCAGGAGCCCTGTGCGTTCCCTGCCTTGCCTGTCTCTCCTGATCTATCCCACTCAGAGTTTGCATATTCCTGGAGTTAACATTCTGGAATGTAGATCTCAGGCATGTGTGCTAAGCTGCTTCAGTCATGTCTGACTCTTTACGACCCTGTGGTCTGTAACCCTTCAGGCTCCTCTGTCCATGGGATTCTTCAGGCAAGAATACTGGAGTGGGTAGCCATACCCTCCTCCAGGGGGATCTTCCTGATCCAGGGATCGAACCTGCCACTCTTAAATCTCCTGTATTGGCAGGCGGGGTCTTTACCACTAGCCCCAATGTTGCTCAGAACCCACACATGGCTCCCCGTTTCTTACCATGTCAAACCCATGCTCCAAGGCTGACATTCAGCCCCTTTCCATTTGTCCACTGGCCCGGCCTTGTTCCAGCAGCCTCAGCTCCTGTGTGGTCCCTCTGAGCTTTCAAGTAACAGGATCATCTGACATTCCCCAGGGACATCTTGATGTTCCTCCCTGAGATCTTCATGCAGACTGGTGGGCGCCTCCCTCCTGCTCGAGGAGCAGCCCGCGTGGAACCTTTCCTGATGCTGCTTCCTGGCTCATCCCCCTGCTGGCCTGGGTTTCTCCCTCCCACGAGCTCCATTCCTACGACTCCTTCCTGAGCCGGTGTTACATATTTATTTATGTGACTGCACCGGGTCTTCATTGCGGGGCGTGTGGGTCTGTAGTTGCTGCGTGTGAACCCTTGCGGGATCCAGCTCCCTGGTGAGGGATTGAATGCAGGCTGCCTGCACTGGGAGCGCAGAGTCTTAGCCGCTGGACCACCAGGGAAGTCCCAGGAGTTACCTCTTTTAGACATAAGAGGATTTTTCATCTCTGCCTGACACAGAATAGGCATTCAGGAGTGGCTGTTGGAAGGTGGACATGCCTGGCTGGTCGGGGACTTGGTGTGAAGGAACACTGGTCCCTTGGCAATGTTTGCCAGGTTCCACGTGTCTGACGTCTGGTGGGTTTAGACAATGTAGGCCTTCCCTCATTTTTCCTTAAGCTGTAGTTCCTCAAAGACAATTCTGGTGTGCTGGTTATATCTCTGCCTCCCTCCATCTGATGGGGACAGATTAATAAGTGGTTTGGCTGTGTGTGTGAATTTTCAGCCTGTCTTTAGTATCAGAAAATTGGATTTTACGCAGCTTTGCCTTTTCACAGAGGGGCTACTCAGCAGAGGAAGAGTCCTGTGTCCTGTGCCAGCCCAGGAAGAGAGAGAGGGGGCTGAGGGGTCTCCAAATGGTAGGGGAAGAAGCCCACGGACTAGTGATGGGAGGAAGGGCCCCGAGCACACGTTGGGCTTGATTCCCTCTCGTCAACACAAAGAGCTCCTGCCCTTAACCTGCCAGTGCATCATTTCTTGTCTAGTCTCACCCCCACCCGCCGCTGGATGTCCTTGATGTGTTGGAGATTTGCAGCCAGGAGGGGGAAAAAGTGAAGCAGCAGTGATTTCCTGGGGAGGACAGGAAAGGGAGCTCTGCCTTGTGTAAAAATAGGGTCTGCAGTGCAGACGGATAAACATCAGATTTGCGTATTAGATTTGCTAAGTCCCCTGCTCAGCCCTCCTCTCTTTTTTTATATCTTCTAGCTCATGGAAAATATGATTTATTTCATTCAAAGGTTCTTGAAGGAGCCAGGAGAAGATAAGGTGAAGTTAGAACAAAGGGTTTAGCTCTGCAGAACTAAAAGATCAGATGTGTGTGTGTGTGTGTGTGAGAGAGAGAGAGAGAAAGAGAGAGAGAGAGGTTCTCCATGAATTCTTAGTAACATCTTGAGGTGCTGATACAGATCTGGAGTGGTGAGAAATTTCTCAACCACAGACCGGTCAGTTTACGAGTAATTCTTTGCTAACCAGCTGGTTTGCTGTAGGTTCTGTGGGCTGAGGGAAGTGAGAAGCATGGTTCCTCTCCTTAGGAAGCTTATACTCCACCCAAGAACACCAGGCTGCCATGTTGTTTTTGTAAGGATGATGTTCCGGTTACTTAACCAAGGGCAGCAGTGCCAGGCAAGCTGTAGAGACGTCAGGTGTGCACAGCTAGGACGGCTGGTCCTGTTTGTCTGTCCTGCCTGAAAATTAGCACTCGCTTTAACTTTACCACAGCGTTTCCATTTGTATGTGTGTCTCGGGTTGGTATGTTCCTGTGTGCTGAGTCGCTTCATTAGTGTCTGACCGTTGGCGACCCTGTGGACCGTAGCCCACCATGCTCCTCTGTCCATGGGATTCTCCAGGCAAGGATACTGGAGTGGGTTGCCCTTCTCCAGGGGATCTTCCTGACCTAGAGATTGAACCTGTGTCTCTTATGTCTCCCTGCATTGGCAGATGGGTTCTTTACCACTGGTGCCACCTGGGAAGTATACTGGTTGGTATAGCCAAAAGTTTCTGGGAGAATTTCTAACCTTGGAATGACAGGGAGGGTTTCCTGGAGGAGGTGGATCTGACCTGAACCTTGAACAGAAGGATCGTGTGTGTCTCAACCCGAGTCTATCACGTTCTTTGGTTTGACTCTTTGTAGCTCCTGGTAATTGGAGGTGGGTGAATTAAAATCTCTTCTGCTCTTACAGTCTCGCTGCCAAGTGATACATCGGAAGGAAAGAGTCCAGATCTGAATACTGCCACGTGTGCAAACATTTATTTAGTGGCAGGTACAAAATCTGCCACTGAACCTGTTCTCTGTCTTGAGGTTCTCCAACAAGTACCTTGTAGGAAGGATTCATCTGAGCTTTGGCCGTTCTACTCTGTGGGCTGGAGCAGACACCCTGCTAGTCTGATGGAGGGATAGAACTTCAAAGTGAAGGGACAGAGAAGCATGGGAGTGTTAGGAGGAGGGTGAGCTAGTAAAGTCTCACATGCAGCTTTAGATACCAGTATTGAAATCGTTTGAATTGTGGCCATGTCTGAAACTGAATTTCTGACTGGGACCATTCAGATGCTAGCTCAGACCTTGTGGAATGTGGATTCTGCATTTGGGCACTGTTAGCTTTAAGAACTGGGTGTTGTTTTTCAAATCCTAAAAGATGATGCCAAATGCCTCCTGAGAAATCTGTATACTGGTCAAGAAGCAACAGTTAGAACCTGACATGGAACAATGGACTGGTTCCAAATCGAGAAAGGAGCATCAAGGTTGTATATTGTCACCCTGCTTATTTAACTTATATGCAGAGTACATCATGAGAAATGCCAGGCTGGATGAAGCACAAGCTGGAATCAAGATTGCTGGGAGAAGCATCAATAACCTCAGATATGCAGATGACACCACCCTTATGGATGAAAGCAAAGAGGAACTAAAGGGCCTCTTGATGAAAGTGAAAAGAGGAGAGTGAAAAAGCTGGCTTAAAATTCAGTATGCTAAAAATGAAGCTCGTGGCATCTGGTCCCATCACTTCATGGCAAATAGATGGGGAAACAATGGAAACAGAGACAGCCTTTATTTTTTTGGGTTCCAAAATCACCGTAGATGGTGACTGCAGTCATGAAATTAAAAGACGCTTGCTCCTTGGAAGAAAAGCTATGAGCAACCTAGATAGCATATTAAAAAGCAGAGACATTACTTTGCTGACAAAGTTCAGTCTAGTCAAGGCTGTGGTTTTTCCAGTAGTCATGTATGGATGTAAGAGTTGGACTATAAAGAAAGCTGAGTGCTGAAAAACTGATGCTTTTGAACTGTGGTGTTGGAGAAAATTCTTGAGAGTCCCTTGGACTGCAAGGAGATCCAACCAGTCCATCCTAAAGGAGATGAGTCCTGAATATTCATTGGAAGGACTGATGCTAAATCTGAAGCTTCAATACTTTGGCTACTAGATGCGAAGAACTGACTCATTGGAAAAGACCCTGATGCTGGGAAAGATTGAAGGCAGGAGGAGAAGGGGACAACAGAGGATGAGATGTTGGATGGCACTACTGACTCGATGGATATGAGTTTGAGTAAACTCTGGGAGTTGGTGATGGACAGGGAGGCCTGGCATGCTGCAGTCCATGGGGTCACAAAGAATCACACAACTGAGCGACTGAACTGACTGATCTTTAAGAATAGTCCCTTGGGGTAGGTGAGGTTGTTGACACAACACATCCTATGTAAGTACTCCAACAGATGGGATTCTGAGGGTAGGAGGAGCAGAGTTCAGCGTGGCTTGGAGCTGAAATCTGGGGAGAGATGTGGGGAAGTGGGGAGAAGCGGAAACACTTCTTTCTCCCAGTATATCCCCTAAAAGTGGTGCCTGTCACCATTCTTAAGAAGGTTACTACCCTTTAAAATCATGACATGACAGATGATAAGTCTGTTAAAAAAGAAATTAGAACCAGCCTCAGGATAACAGTGAGATCATGGGCCCGTGGGAGATGTGAAGGGTGGCATCTCTGGGTGTGGAACTGACTGAAACTACTTTGAGGATCACAGTGGCTGCTGAAAAATTCAAGATAAGTGAGGATTATTCCATCATAATTTTGCTCCTGGGTTTAAAGAAGGCAGTTCTCCAGCTAAATTCAGTCACACGTGTAGACATTTGTTAGGCAGGCGGTGGAAACTAGTTCATACCTGTCCGTCTCATGGGCCCAATGAGGTTTTTTTAGGGGCTCCTTTTCCTTTAGGAACCACTACCACACATGGAGTGTTACTTCCACGGATATTTTTACCGAGTCTAAGCTCAACAGAGGATGACATGGCTGGATGGCATCACCGACTCAATGGGCATGAGTCTGGGTGAACTCCGGGAGTTAGTGATGGACAGGGAGGCCTGGTGTGCTGCCATCCATGGGCTTGCAAAGACTTGGACACAACTGAGCGACTGAACTGAGCTGAAGCTCGCTTTGCTTGCAACACGACAGGCCAATAAATCAGATGAGGTGTTGAGGCAAGGGATACAACTTTATTCGGAAAGCTGGCAGACTGAGAAGAGGGCAGCCTAAGGTCTCCAAGTAACCATCTTACAGCCGCTGGAGGAGGTGAGGAAGTACAAAGGCCATTAATCCTGTAAATCTCTCGGAATGGCCATCCTGGGGGAGGAGATGTGTTTCTTATTTCTTGCAGCCTTTCATAGGTGTAGAGAGGGCCAGGGTGTTGCCCTGAATAAAAGAAAGGCACTTGGGTTTAACATTCAGGCAGGGGGGCAAGGTTCCGGAGGCGCAGGCACACCATTTTGTACAGACAGGATGCTTTCAGTAAACAAAGCAACAGGAAGTAAGGTTTAAAGTAAACACATGAAGTCAGATCTTATTCTTCCCTGTAACACCGTGACATGATGGACAGAGAAACAATTTGTTTGATGCCAGGTGCCCTGAAATTCTCCAACTTGTAGATTCATACAGGGCCTTTGAATGGGTCCTCAGGGCCATCACTGAGAGTGTATATGTGTATATATATACATTTTTTGAATTATTTTTTAACATTAATTTCATTTTTAATGGAAAGATAATGCTTTATAGAATTATGTTGGTTTCTGCCAAACATCAACATGAATCAGCCATAGGTATACATATATCCCCTCCCTCTTGAAACCCCTGTTGTGGGGAGTGTGTGATTTCCTCCCTTATGTCTCGCTGCAGCTAAGACTTGAAATGTCGGACCAGTGTTACAGCTTGGTTACAGCTCTGTCTTATTGCAAAAAACATAGTACCCTTGACGTGTGAGGGCAGGCCAACCTCAAAAAAGGAGAGGCTCAGTCTTGGCTCCTCTTTTTATATGTTTTGTCTCCTCCCCCGGAGCCTGCCCTGTGTAAATTGGGCTGGCCAGGAGGGCTGTTTGTTTCATCTGAGGTTCTCCCTGCTCGAATCTTCTTAGGCTTTTTTTTCTTTGTCTTTTGGTCACTGCCATTTTAAACTCCTTTTTCCTATTCCCGCCCCGCCCCAATTGATTTTTAATGGAAAGATAATCACTTTATAGAATTGTGTTCAGTACAGTTGCTCAGTCGTGTCCGACTCTTTATGTTGGTTTCTGCCAAACAACAACATGAAGTCAGCCATAGGTATACATATGTCCCCTATAAAACCCCCTGGGTAGAAGTTCCCTGAGTCCTACAGGCAATACCCCTTGGCTGTACATTTTACATATGGTAATGTAAGGTTCCATGTTAACCTCTCCACATCCCCCTGTGCTTGCACTCTTGACTTGGTGTAGGGTAGAGAAAAGAAGTGATTTTCAAGTCGTTTTAGTGTGTCTGATAGGAGTCACCAATAACTGGCAAGTCCAGACTTTACCTGGTATAACTTCCGTGATTTCAACCTATAATATTTTCACAGTTGTACAGATATTTTCACAGGACTTCTCTGGTGGCGCAGATAGTAAAGCATCTGCCACTGTGGGAGACGCGGGTTGGGAAGACCCTCAGGAGAAGAAAATAGCAACCCATTCCAGTACTCTGCGATTCATGGGGTCGCAGAGTCGGACACGACTGAGCGACTGAACTGAACTGGACCAGTACCCTTGCCTGGAATATCCCACGGACTGAGAAGGTTGGACCATGGGGTTGTAAAGTGTCAGACACAACTGAACGACTTTTACTTCACTTCTGACTAACAAACAAAAAAACCCCAATGGAGCCTTATTTAGTGAAGTTCACACTTAGAAATGCTTCGTTCAGTCGCTAGACATACCCGATTCTTTTCGACCTCCTTGAATTGCAGCACGCCACGCCTCGCTCCTGTCCATTTACCAACTCCAGGAGTTCTCTCAGACTCATCATGTCCGCTGTGAAGGGCTTAGCTATCTCTTCTGGCGTGCACCTGTCTTTCTTATAGGTACTTTTCTGGCCCTCTTTTGTTCTTGTTTTGGGGGAAAGCTTTCTGTGTGTAGGGCCCAAGAATCGAACCCTTCTCTGGGGGAAACCTTTCTGTCCCTTGTCCAAGAATTGAATCCACGTCTCTTCTGCAAAGTAGATAAATGTTTCCCTGCCTGAAGTACCAAGAAAACTCCAACTACACTGACTATATATAATACAACACTGAAAAACCCAAATCATATTACTATTTTCACCAAATGAGGTCTTTTTTTTTATACCATGAAAGATCAGCCTTGCCGAAGCAAAGCCTCCAAAAATTAGTATAACAACTCAAGGTTGTTTCTCCCCACGAAAATCTCAAGTAAGAAGCGAAAGATTTGTGCAATATGAAGAGAAACCGAGAAGTATAGTTCGCTTGCTGAGCGGGCACCTCCCACTAACTGCAACTCCTACTTCGCTGATGGTGGTTCTGTATCCCAAGGGTTACTTCCTGCCTAAAGTTTAAACAAGGAATTGTGTAAGCAAACTTCTCATAGTTAGAAATGTTGAGCTGAAAAAATATATTATTTTAAGCCTGAAAAGATTGTACTCTGCAGGGTATGATGGGTATGCAAATGAGAAGTCTGAGTCATCCACTTCCCTGCAACACCTTCATCTTCATAGCTGTACCTCTGGAGTCGCCCCCTAGTGGCGACTAGAGGTCCATGTGGCTGGGCTCCTCGTGGTTCAAGCATGGAAACCGCAGGTTTTCTAAATTGTGTATTGTGACTTTGAATGTGCTTCTTTTCTTTTTCTTTCACTAACCACAAGCACAGTTAAAGTATAGAACCAGGAACTCCCTTGCTGCCTCTTTCTAGTCATACCCATCCTGTTCTCCCTAGCCTTAACCCATGGAAGCCACTGTTTTGTTTTCCATCCCATGATTTTGTCTTTTGAGAATGTTCTATAAAGAGAATCATACGGTATGTAATCTTTTGAGACTGGCTCTCTTCCTGCCCCCCGCCCCCCAGTTTAATGTCCTTGAGATTCATACTTCTTGTGTGTCAAGAGTTTGTTGCTTTTCTTTGCAGAAAAGGGGTGGACCACAGTTTGTTTAACCATTTGATCCTTGCAGGATATTTTGTTTGTTTCCAGCTTTTGACTATTATAAACCTGATGTGAATATTTGTGTACAGGTCTTTCTGTGGACTTAAGTTTTATTTTCTCAGGGATAAATACCCAGGTATTAGATAGCTGGATTGTATGATAAGTTTATGTTTGATTTTATAAGAAAACTGTATAAACTTTTTTCCGAATGGCTCTACCATGTTATATTCCCACCAAAAACATGTATGAGATATTTAGTTTCTCTGCATATTTGCCAGTACCTGGCATTATTAACAATTTAAATTTCAGTTATCCTGATAGGTATGTAGTGATATGTTGTCATGGTTTTAATTTGCATTTCCCTAATGGTTAAAAGAGGTTGAACGTATTTTCATGTGCTTATTTGTCATCTCTATATCCTCTTTGGTGAAATTCTATGCATATCTTTTGCCAATTTTAACTTGAATTTGTTTGCTTTATTTTTACTGTTCAGTTCGGAGTTCTCTATGTAGTCTAAATACTAGTCCTTTGTCAGATGAATGGCTTGCAAATATAATTTCTCAGTCATTACTTTGATTTTTTATTCTCTTAGTAGGTCTTTCACAGATGTCCAGTTTATCTTTTTTTTTCTCTTACAGACTGTGCTTTTGGTGACATGTCTAAGTGTTCTTGGCCTAGTTGTATGACCCAAAGATTTTCTCTTTTTTTCTCAAAAGTTTCCTAGTTTTGCATTTTATCTTTAAATCTCAATCTTTAAATCCTTTAAATCTGTGATCCCTCTTGGATTAATTATTATATTAATTTAGGTAGAGATTTCTGTCCCATTGCTACTGCACCTTTTGTTGAAAAGACAAATTCCTCTATTGAGTTCTTTTGGGCCTGTGTCATAAATCAATTGGCCAGACTTGTATGGCTGTATTTCTGGGTTCTCATTTCTGTTCCATTGATCTGTGTATCTGTCTTTACACTACCAGCACATTTCCTTAATTACTGGTAAGTCTTAAATAATATAATTTAACTTTATGCTTTTTTCTCAAAGATTTTCTTAGCTCATTTTGTTCCTTTTTGTCTTTCCAAATATGAAATAGAAGAATAAGCTTTTCTGTATTGACAAAACATCTTGCTTGGATTTTGATAGAATTCTGTTAAACTTATAGATATATTTGGAAAACTGATGTCTTCCTTATATTGAATTTTCCAATCCATGGACACAGTATGTTTGTAGATTTATTTACATCTTTTTTGGATTTACTTCATTAGTATTTTGTAGTTTTTAGCCATCTAAATTCTATGCATTTTTGGGGGGTTAGATTTATACCCAAGTATTTCTATTTTTTAGTTTTTATAAATGGTTTACATTTTAAATTTCAATTTCCACATGTTCTTTGCTAGTATATAGATGTACAATTGGCTTTTATTGAGTTGGCCAAAAAATTCGTTTTGGTTTTTTCGTAAGATGTTATTAACATGTTGATCTTATATTCTATAAGATCATAACTTTATATTCTGTAAGATGGTAACTGGTCCTTAACTTTTCTGGACTCATTTAGTCCTAATTATTATTATTTTTTATTTCTTTTTGGCAGACTTGTTGAGTTTTTCTAAATAAACAATCATGACATCTACAAATCAGGACATTTTCACGTCTTCCTTTTCGATCTATGTAACTCTTATTTTCTTATTGTGTTGGCTAGGACTTCCTGGACAATGTTGAAATATGAGTTATGAGAGTGTATGTCTTTGTTTTTTTCCCCAGTCTTAATCATTCAGTCTTTCCCCATTAAGTATGATGTCTCTAAAGGTTTTTTGGTAGATGTTCATCTATCAAGCTGAGGAAGTTTCCCTTTATTCCTAGTTTTCTGAGAATTTTTATGAATTAGTGTTGAATTTTGTCCAATGTTTTTTCTGCATCAATTGATATGATCATGTGATTTTTCTTCTTTAATTAAGAATATGTTAATATGTTGGATTACTTTGATTGATTTTTGAATATTGAACCAGCTTTATATCCCTGGGATTAAACTCCACTTGGTCTTGCTGTGGGCTTTCCTAATAGCTCAGTTGGTAAAGAATCTGTCTGCAATGCAGGAAACCCCAGTTCGATTCCTGGGTCTGGAAGATCCTCTGGAGAAGGGATAGGCTATCTACTCCAGTATTCTTGGGCTTCCCTTGTGGCTTGACTGCTAAAGAATCTGCCTGCAATGTGGGAGACCTGAGTTCAGTCGCTGGGTTGGGAAAATCCCCTGGAGAAGGGAAAGGCTATTCACAGTCCATGGGGGTCGCAAAGAGACAGACATGAGTGAGTGACTTTCATTGGTCCTGGTGCATAGTTTTTTAGTATATGTGGCTGGACTACATATATAAAGATCTTTGATTTTTGTTGTGGCATGCGGGGTTTTTAATTGAGGTGTGCAGCACCTTTACTGGTAGCATGCAGCTCTTATTTACAGCATAGTTCCCTGACCAGGGATCAAACCTGGCCCCTGCATTGGGAGCTTGGAGTCTTAGCCACTGGGCCACCAGGCAATTCCTGACAATTTTCTTGTCTGTGTTCATGTGTTCAGTGTCTGAATTTGACTGATTATATATGATCTTGTATTTTTACTTTCAGATTTCATGTGTTTATTGTTATGCTCATAAAAGGAGTTGGGGAGTATTTCCCCTTTTAAAAGAGAGCGTCTTTAGATGTCAGGTAAATTTCTTCAGTGAAACCACATCGGACTGGAGTTTTCTTTTTGTGGATTTTAAAACTATGAATTCCATTTGTTTGGTTAAAATGATGTGTTCTTATTGGGTGAGTTTTGTTAGTTTGTGCTTTTTGTGGAATTAGGCCATTTATTCTAGGTGGTCAAATTTATGTATATAGAGTTTTTCTTAGTATGCCTTATCATGAGATCTGTGGAGTTTGTAGTGGTACCCTTTTTATTCCTGATTTTGGTAATTTGGGTCGTCTTTTTTATTTTTCATTTGTTTTTTTAGAAGTTTGTGAACTTAACTGACTTTTACAGAGAACCAGCTTTTTGTTTCATGAGTTTTTTCTGTTTTGGATTTTATTGATTTCTGCTCTTTATTTCCTTCTTCTTGCTTGCTCTGTGTTTGTTTTGTTTCTTATTTTCTAGTTTCTTAGAGTTTTGATATTTTTACTCTAACTGTTTAGTGTTTTGTATTTTCTAAGCAGTACTTTAGCTAATATTTTGATAAATTCTTTTTAGTTTTATTCAGTTCTAATTATTTTTTATTTCCCTCAAGACTTCCTTTCTGACTTGTGTTGTTTAGAAAAGCATTTGGAGATTTTCCTATTATCTTTTTGATATGGATTTCTAGTTTGATTCCATTGGTGTCAGAGAGTATACTCTGTATGTTGAAATTCTTTTAAATTTGTTGGCCTTTGTTTTTTGGCCCAGAATATCATCTGTTGTGGTTGAATGTTCCATGGGAGCTTGAAGAGAATGTGTATTCTGATGTTGTTGAATGGCATATTCTATAAATGTTGATTAGATCCAGTTGGTTGGTAGTGGCAAGTGTCTTTGTATCCTTAATGATTAATGTGGTATGATTAATGGTTAATCTTAATGATCTGTGTGGTAGTTTTATCAGTTGCTGTGAGAGAAATGTTAAAATCTCCAACTATAGTTGTGGATTTCTCTGTTTCTATCTGTTCTATCAGCTTTTGCTTCATATATTTCATAGCTTTGTTATTTGGTGCATATGTGTTTAGGGTTGTTATGTCTTCTTGATGGATTGATTCTTTTGTCATTACTTAATGATCCTTTTTGACTCTGGTGGTTTTCTTTCACTGAAATCTACTTCATCTGATATTAATGTAGTCACTACTGCTTTCTTTTGATTAATATTTGTAGTTCAGTTCGGTTCACTCGCTCAGTTGTGTCTGACTCTTTGGGCAGCCACCTAGTGGAAAAGGGGACAGAGTGAAAAGATACATGGGAGAATCCTCCCATCTACTCATTTTCCTGGTCTTTTATGCAGTATGTAAAATTCAAAGAGAGAAAAAAAAAATTCAAAGAGAGAAATGGTAAGTGAGATTATGAGAAGCTCCCATCCTTCCCGCTGGACAGATGATGGCAATGAAGTCAGTTTTTCCTTTTTCTCTCTTTTATTATTCTTATCTTTCTTCATTGACCTGCCCCAGGGCCCTTCAACATTTTGGGATTCCATGTGGAGTTCCAGTTTGTTGGTATTTGCCCACCACAGAGATGTTACATATTAACGAGCTTTCTTGACTGTATGAAGACTCTCTAAAAAGAAAGCAAATTCTTTGAGCATGGGGGGCCTTTTAGGGGGCATGGCTCCCAGAGGGCTGCATACATGCATGCTCAGTTGTGCCCAACTCTTTACGACTCCATGGACTGTAGCCCATCAGGCTCCTCTGCCCATGGGATTCTCCCGGCAAAAGAGTACTGGAGTGGATTGTCATGTCCTCCTCCTGGGATCTTCCAACTCAGGGATCGGACCTGCGTCTCCTGTACTGGCAGGCGGATTCTTTACCACTGTGCCACTTAAGGGCTGGGACCATTTTTTCCTCCATGTTACTGTGACTTTGTCTTTTTGTTATTCTGGAGAAGTGACACTAATGAGATGCACGATTTATTAGCATAGTTTGTAGCTGGGAAATCTTGTGAGCTTATATAATTTGCTGTCTAGTGATTCTATTCTATTGCTTTTTTTTTGGTCTTGATCCCTAACATATTTATCAGCTTTATTACTTATTTACAACTATTTCTCCATATGCCTTATAGAAAATATGGTGTTTTTCCAGTTTGAGAGACATGGGGAATATAATATAGGTTTTGTGTCTTTATGATTTCATACTAGAATTTAATATTTCTTTAAAAGAAATTGGTTCTTTGTTAGCTTTAGGAAGAAAGGGAGAAATATGGACTAGATAAAGTGGGGAGAGAGAATCTGTAGATGTTTCATCCTATATGTTCACATGTCTTGAATAATCTGGAGCAACTTCTAGAAAGTAGGGAAATGGAGGAGTAGCCAGAGTTTGGGTTGGCACCTAGGTTGAAGAGATCCAAAGAATACATCCACATTAATTAGGACCCCTTGACGAATGAAGTCGTCTCGAGAGGTTTTTACTTCCCTCCTTGTGTGGAAGACCTCCCTCCCCCATTACACCCTGGCCCCATGTCCCAGGCTTAGATCTTGAGGGCCAGTTAAGAGACTGGATGGTACGTGGTAAACAGTACAGTTTGTGTTGGTCCTATTGACGGCGTCCTCACCCTTATGAGCATCTGCATCTCCTGGGAGGATGGTAAAGACATTTAAGCAGAGATTTGTTATATATGGGAGGAAAAAAAGTTTTGTTAGTGGAAACATTTTATCTTTCAGGAGATGTTGGTTGAGGAAAGAGTGTTGTCTCTGGCACTGTGGGCAGTAAAATGATTCAGTTCAGATTATTTTAGAAATAGCAAATCATCCTGTGGAAGATAAAGAAAACTCTTGCAATAATTGCTAGATTAATCTCCATCCATGCTCCCTTCAAGACCCCAAAGAGTGGAGAAATCAACGTCAGATGTAACTCTGTTGAGTCAGTGGAAGGAGTTGCACATTTTAGCTAGGCTGCCAGTGTTTCCCTAACCCCGAGGAATTGAATCTCGCAGTTCTAGGGTCCTGAAGCCCCCTCCTGTAGGCATTGAGCCAAGACTGGCTGCACCTGGGAGATCTCTGCCAAGTCCTCTCAGTTCTCGATCGCGTTTTTGGACGGTAGTCAATCGCCAGTCAGGCCTGATGTCCTCATTAAGTAAATGGCCATGTTGGCCTTTGTGTTGATCTTAACAGAAAGAGGAGTTCAGACAAACTGAAAGAATTACTGAATTAAAAAAAAAAAGATTCAGATGCAGAGTCCTGCAGACAGGATTAACTTTCCAGAGCACTTTGTATCATAAGATATTTTCCAAGGCTGATTCTCACCCCCTTATTTCTAGCCGTTTCTGATGTTTGCCCCCACGATGAAACTGGCATGTTACAAGCAGCAGATCTCTAAAGGGTCTGTCTTAGGAGGCAGGCAGACTCAGGGCAGGAAAAAGCCCTGCTGAAAGACCCACATTCTCTGTGATGCTAGTAACTCCCTGTGGGCAGAGGGTCAGTTTATGAAGCCTTTTGTTTTTGGCCTTCTCAAACTTGGTGTAGATGCTGTGGAAAACATGGAGACATTAAACATGGAATCATGAGATGCCCCAGCAGTTCTACTCCTAGGTATATACCCAGAAGAATTGAAAATGGATATTTAAACCAACACTTGTACACACATGTTCACAGCATTATTCGCAGTGGACAAAAGCGGGAAACAGCTGAAGCATCTGTTAATGAATGAGTAAACAATATCCCTACAATGAGTTGTGATTCAGCCAGAGAAAGGGATGGTGTACTCACACGAGTCACAATGTGGATCAACCTTAGCAACATTGTGCCGGGTAAAAGAAGCCAAGTCACACACCATAGAACTCCATTTATATGAAATTCCCAGTGTAGCCAAGTTCACAGGGGCAGAAGGCATATTTGTGATTATCAGAGCCTGCAGAAGAAGGGGGATGGGAGTAACTGATTAATGGGCACAGAGCTTCCTTTTGGGGTGAGGAAAATGTTCTAGAACTAGATATGGGTGGTTGTTGCATGACATTGGGAGTGTAAATGCCACTGGGTTGAGTTTAATCGGGTTCATCCTGTTATGCGAATTTTACCTTAAAACAACAATAACAACAAACTGCCCAACTCAAGTGTTTTCAGAATCCCTAAGTTATGGAGTTTCAGTTCGATTAAATCCTGGCAAATAAGCTTCTAATATTTGAGTTAAAGTTTCAGCTACTGGCAAGAGCAGTGATTTACTGAAAAGCAGGCAAAGTCCTGGGAGAGTCTGGGCTAAAAAGCCACTGGTGGACTTGGAGTAACTGCATTTATCTCTGGGATGATTTTCTCCGCTTCTCTTGGGGTGTCTTGGTAGGCGCCTTGGGGCTTTCCTTGGCACTGGGTGCTTAAACATTTCAGTCCAGTGGCTTGGCCTTATTAGCCATGGGATTGTGTTATCTTCAGCCAGTGTTAATTCAGCATGGTCTGAGGAATGCAAGAAAAAGCACAGAAAGAGAGTTTTGGCCATTCCCCTGTGATAACAGTGCAGGACTTCAGCTAAGAGGCCAGGAGTGAGTCCTGTCATCTGGTGAGCTTCAGGGCTGATGAGAATTTATGGCTAGAATAAGGAAAACTTTGCTCAGTGGTGAGTTGGCAGTATAAGATCTTCATTTGCCAGGTATTTTTCTCTTTTAATTTGTTGTGCTTGAACTACCAGATGATTTTGAAAGCGATTTGAACTGCCAGATACAAGTACACATGTCACTTGGCAACATTAGGGAATCACTGAAAATTCAAAACATTAAAAAGTAAACATTTAGTACACCCACGTTCATTATCCGTAACAGCCAAGAGGTAGAAGCAACCCAACTGTCCATCTACAGGTGAATGCATAAACAAGATGTGGTGTGCCCATGCGATGGTGGGGAATTACTCAGCCTTGGAAGGGAGGGGAATTCTGCAGTAAGCTACAACGTGGACGAACCTTGAGGACATTATGCACGTGGAACAAGCCAGACACAAAAGGTCAAATACAGTATGATTCTACTTACACGAGGTGCCTAGGGCAGTCAGATCCATAGAGACAGAAAGTAGGATAGTGTGGTCAGGAGCCGGGGTCAGGAGGAATGGGGAGTTACTATTTAATGGGCACAGAGTTCCAGTTTTCAAGACAAAAGGAGTTCTGGTGATGGATGGTGGTGATGGTTGTATAGTAATGCGAATATTCTTAAGGCCATTAAACTGTACACTTAACAACGGTTAAGATGGTAAACTTTACGTTACATTTATTTGACCACATGAAACACAGGTTTTGCAGCCTGAGGACCTGGGTCTTTAAAGTCGGGCTCTGTCATAAATCAGCTGTGGGACCTTGGACGTGATATTTAACCTCTCTGAGTATAGTTTCCCTTTTCTTACGTTACGCAGTATGATTCCGCAGTATGATTCCGTCCACAGCATAGTCTGTATGCTGTAGTTGTTTCTTCCCAATCTGCGGAAGAGGCTGGACGAGTGGGAACTTTCTGGAGCAGGGCAGGCTGGCAGTGTGGATGTGGAAGTTGGAGGCCTGGATTGGCCCCATGGGCATGTGAGGGGGAATCACCCCCCACCCCCGATGATGGGCACTCAGTCAGGATGCTGTGTGTAGGTGCGTCACGAGCTGTTCTCTTAGCATTTCTTTCCTCTAGCCTGGAAAATAGCTGCTTTTTCCACTCTCTGAAAGCCATCTGAGGCGTCTGCTTGTTCTACCCTTCATTTTACACACAGGAAAGCTCAGGGCCAGGTAGTTTAAACGTGACTCATTCAAGTCTACAGAGGGGAGAACTGTGAGGAGAACTTGGGTCACGTGATTTCACGCCCCACCGTCTACAGAGGGGAGAACTGTGATGAGAACTTAGGTCACGTGATTTCACACCCCCACTGTTGCGAAGGCTCATTGAGTGTCGGGCATTCATGATACAAATTTGTGCTTAAGTCAAGGTTCTTGCTCTCAGGAGCTTACCGTTTTTCTTCCCCTCTAGATAGAAAATACATGAAATATCTAGAATAAAGAGGGCTAGAATAAATGTGCTGTAGTAAAACGTGCTGGGATTGAGGTGTGGATGACAGAGAAAGGGATGCAGCGAGGTTCACCAGGAAGGGCAGAGGAAGCTTCACACCTGAGCTGACGTGTCTGTGGTTATGGGGCATTAAGGAGGTGACTGACCCTGGTGTTGGGAAGAGTTTGGTCAGATGGCGGGGGGTGTGTGTGTGTGTGTGTCTGGGTGAGGCAGAGGAATCCAGGTGGAGGGCTTAAGACAAGTAGAGATGCCTCATGGGAAAGGACTGGGTTTGAAACCCAGCCCTGCCCTCTCTAGTTGTGGGCAAATAATTTGCCTGCTCTGACCACCAGTTGACTCATCTGTAGCATGGATTAAAAAAGAAACAAGAGGCTACCGTAAGCGATACCCAGGATGTTAATTAGGGATCTGCATGAGCGGGAGGTCTCAGTTGAGTCTCTAGGATATGTAGATGGATGACACCGCTGGTCCCTGTCTTGCTTTGCAGTGGTTTTCAGAGTGTGGAGAGTTAGTGTTGGTACCGTGACCTCCTCAAGGCTGAGGAATTCATATTTCCCCACACCACCTACTGTGGAACTCTGCTCTCTGTAGGAGGAGAGGCTCAGATCCTTTTCCTTGTTGAGTGTAGGAGAAACAGTGTTTCACCAGGAGGTTATAGTCACTATTGAAGAGATGCAGAATCATCACATCTTTGTGCTTAGATTTCTCTGTTCTTGCCCTGTTGCAGATGAAAGCCTCAGAATGAATAACCGTGCTGAACTCACTCAGTGGATTAAATGCTTGAATCTAGGTGCTTTCCACGGTGAGCAGGATGGTGCTTGCTCTGTTTGTGAATATTAGGTGGTCAGCTCTAGCATGTCCTTGCCTGGAAATGGCGTGGGGTGGGGTGAGCTGTTAAGGATTCTCTGGGCTTATAAACAACGTAGGGAATCTTAGATTGATGATGTCGATCTCTGCTATTGGAAATGTGGTCCCCGGGCCAGCAGCGTGGCGTCACCTGAGAGCTTGTACCACAGAATCCCAGGCCCCATCCCGGACTTCCTGGACCATAATCCACATTTTAGCAACACCTGTAGGTGGTTTGTATAGCCACTGAGGTTTGGGAAGCACTAATGTTGAAGATTGGATGTGAATCTTAGAGTTCAGGCTCCCCTTTCTCCATGGAGGAGCCTTAATGGTTCTGTCTGGATAGAATTTATCCCTGGTTTATATCTGACTCCCTTACAGACCTGAGGAAGAGGTTTCTTCTTCTTCTTTTTAGTTTTTATTTTATTATTTTGGCCACACAGCATGTGGGATCTTAGTTCCCTGACCAGGGTTTGAACCTGTGCCCCTCTGCTTTGGAAGCATGGGGTCTTAACCACTGGACCACCAGGGAAGTCCTAAGAAGAGGTTTCTAATTGACTAAGAACTGTGGGATCGAGATAGGAAATGGGGAAGGAACAGAACATGAAAAAATTGTTCCTGACTTGACACTTTTAAGATTTACCTTAAATTAGTGATTGAGCTCAGGGTCTGTAAGACTTTGCTTATGGAATTGTCAGGCGAGTGTATGTTTCTCGGTTTTTGTCTCGTCACAACAAAGACTTGGAGTGATGGACATTAAAGCCCCCTCGGCGTGTCACGGCTCTCGGGTCTTGGACAGACTGTGTTATATAGCTCTTAGACAAATCAGTGTTACAGCTCAGTGTTACAGCTCTATTTTATTTAGAAGATAGCAGGAAAATCCATCTTCAAGGTGTGAGGGCACATCGATCCAAAGACGCCAAGAGAAGAGCCCCCCAGCGCGTGGGAGAGAGAGAGAGCTTTGGCTCCTCTTTTTAATTGTTTTCTCTCCCTGGGCCTGTCCTGTGTAAATTGGGCCAGCCAGGAGTGTTGTTTGTTTTACCTGAGGTCCTCACTCCGGTCCTCGGACCTTTTCTCTTCCTTATCTTTTAGCCACTGCCATTCTGGACTCCTTTTCCCTATTCTCACTACCTAATAGAATCAAGTGAGTCAGATTCTTCTTACCTGAATCATTAACTGCTACTTATTGGCCATCTTGTTCTGTTCATTAACTTGGCTTTTCTGTCTCGTTATTTCCTTTAGGTAAATATATTTTAAAGAGATGTTAAGAGGACCATTTTTATTTCCTTTAAATGGCCATTTTCTGAAATAACTAGTGATGAAAGACTGTGTCATTTTATTGATGGGATTTTACCAGCTCAATGTTTTCAGTAGTCCTGGGCCTTAGGATAAAGCATAAAGAGTTTTTTTGTTTGTTTGTTTCCTTTCTAAAAAATATTTTTAATGTTTTTAAAATTAATTTTTATTGGGATAGAGTTGCTTTACAATATTGTGTTAGTTTCTACTGTCGAGCACAGTGACTCAGCTATATGTATACATGTGCCCCCTCTGTTTTGGATTTGAATGTTGGTTTTTAGTGTCTTTTTTCCTGCATCCCTGTTACAAAGGGGCATGTTGCTAGCATGGCCTCATCACATGACCTTTGTGCCTTTAATCAGTTGATTGACTCTTCACTGATTTGACATTTTTAAGATGAGGCACTGAGCTGTGGACCAGGGATGAAGCCGGGCTAACACTTTGAGTTCTTTGCTCTGTGCTGCCTGGGTGGGCAGTGTGGGTCTCCCAGGCTCTGATGCAGCCAGTCTTTAAATGGAAGGAATTGGACCGAATTTATGATTTTCATGGGATACGGGCTGAAAGGTTGTTGCTGAGCTGTGAAAGATGCTGGGATTCTTGGCCTCCAGAGGAGAAGAATTCACTCTGGGGCCAGTGATGAGGCTTGATAGCTCAGAGCTTTTGTGTAATAAAGTTTTATTAAAATAAGAGAGATAGAGAAAGCTTGTGATATAGACATCAGAAGGGGGCAAAAAGAGTGCCCCCCTGCTAGTCTTTAGCCAGATGTTATATAGCTACTAGCAGTCTGTTAATTAGAGAAAGGAAATGTCTCAAAACTCAGAGACTTGCACCAGACGCCTCACCCACAACATGCATTTTGAGATAACACTGGCACAAGGTGAGTTGTCCCAGGCCATAAAATGATTACATGAATCTTGAAGAAAGGCAGGTTTCCAAGCAAATACAGTCTCATTAACATAGCTGAAGAGAACATTTGCATGAGTAAAACATACTGGTTTGTTGGTTCTGAGTCTTAGGCAGAACCACTTGAAGACAGAGACTAGGGTAACGTTAACATAGCTCAAGACAAACATTTCCATAAGGAAAATGCATTGGTTAGCTCAGGGTTTGAGAAAAGTTCAGTTCAGGTGGAACCAGGTGTTGTCATGGCAACCCAGAATTTTAAAAGAAACCTCTTTTTAAATTTGTATAAAGAAAAGGAAAAAATCTAACACTTGTAGTTTGCTTCCTCCTGCGGCTTAAGAGAGAGATTAAAAAAAAGTCTGACACTGGCAGCCTATTTCCTTCGTTTGGAGACCCCTGGCCTTCCTCCCTGTTACCCTCTCAGGGCTGTATGAGCAGGTTGTGTGTGGATCAGGATCTTGGGTGTGGGGAACACATGTTGTTTCAGAAGCACAGTACCGTTGTCTTTATTTGGAAAATAGAAAAAAACTTTTTTTTTTTTTAAACGAGAGGCAGAATGTAAAAGCACGATTCGATGTTAGGGGGTTCACGTGGGATGGAAAGCACGTGGGACCACCAGTTAGCAGCAAGCAACAACATTTTTAATGACCACAGAGTGCCAGGTATTGTTTTAAATTATCGATATGCATGTACTTTCACTTAAACCTCACGGGTCCCTAGACTATCAGTCCTGATAGCATATAGACAGGCAGGCAGGTGAAGTGTCTTGCTCAAGGTCATCACAGCCAGTGTGTGGGTGGATGTGGGATCCAAACCCAAGCTGAGTCGGCAGCTTGACTGTGTATTTGCTACCTCTGCATCCATAGTCTGATATGAATCAAGATCACTTTAATCTGTGCTTTACCTTCTGAAAAAAAGAGTTTTGTAATGTATGTAACTTACATGAAATTGCCCCTCAGTCCTCACCTGCAGGAAAGAAAACAAACAAAAATCCTCTTTTCCTCTAAATCCAATTAGAAAATTGGTTCAGGGACTTCCTTGGTTGTCCAGTGGTTATGTTGTAGCCACGCGTTCCAGGAAACAAACTGACTCAGAAGGACAATGTAGATAGTGGAGTGCAATTTATTACACCGGCGGGCCCAAGGCAGAGTCTCCTCTTAGCCAAGGACCCCGACCAGTTTTTGTGAAAACCTTATGTACCCTAAGTGTATGTGCTCAAACCCACCTCCCCCAGTTCCCTGAAGCTAGTCTGAACAAAGGAAAAGAAAGATACAATCAAAGTTAACCTGTGATTCGTATACCTTAAGCCTAGGTAGGTAACAGTGGACAATTATCAATAGGCCTGTGGTCATACCCCAATAAACATAATAGAATTTATGATTCTATTCAGTTACATAGATAATTAGGATATTCTTTTAGGTGACGGAGAGTCCAGGTACGAGCCCTGGGGCTCTTCCACCCAGGGGATCTGGTTTTCCAGTTGGAATGTCGTTTCCATAGATACTGGGCATAGCTCAAAGTCCACAGTCCAGCCCAAGATAGAGTCCTGCCTTCAAGATGGAGCCTTTTCTGTTTCCTCCTTCAGTTAAGACTCTGTACTTCTACTGCAGGGGGCACTGGTTCTATCCCTGGTCAGGGAACTAAGATGCCACACACCCCGTGGCTTGACCAAAAAAAAAAAAAAAAAAAAGAATTGGCCTCAAGTTCCACACCTAGGGAGGTGTTTAGTATCAGTGGATCAATAATCAGTGGAGGATTCCTTCCCCACTGATCCAATTGGCTAGAAATTTCGGAGGGCTTCCAGTCCTCATTCCTGCTCATGGGCCAAGCCAGCACTGCTCATTTGAGAGTGGCCAGTTTCAGTGTTTTCTCCCTCCATGCTCAGCTTGGCTGTCATGATCTCCCTGGGGCTCCTGAGGCCAAGGCTCTTGGTTGTGAGTCCCCAGGTATCCATGAGTCCACTCTCACCAGAGGTTTTCAGCTGTCCCTGCCCAGGAGCTGGGTAGAGAGCCTAGAATGGGTACAGACATGGGATGTTGGTGGACACAGCTTCCTGAGGGGAAGGGAAGTGTATCTTTCATTCTTTCCTCATATAAGCTTGTAGGGGATGGGTTAATTTCTTTATCAAATTATTCTCCAGCCTGTAAA
Source organism: Bubalus kerabau (assembly GCF_029407905.1). NCBI lineage: Eukaryota > Metazoa > Chordata > Mammalia > Artiodactyla > Bovidae > Bubalus > Bubalus kerabau. The sequence continues at coordinate 127,964,642 of NC_073628.1, read as the reverse complement.
TGACAGCAAGATTGAACATGACTGATCTTATACAATTTTATTAGTATCCAGTGTACAAAGCAGCTAAGTGACCAAACTGAGATAACCTTATTAATTATTTGTCCTATCCGCATGACACTGAGGAAATAAAGGGAATTCTTTAAGTCTCTGTTACATCTTTTATAACATAGGGTTAGTAATAGTTTCTGTCCCACAGAAGGTCCTGGGGTGGGGGTGGGGATCAGCTTTAACAAAGGCCTTTGAGACTAGCCAAGCTGGAGGGAAGTGTACAAGTAGGGGTGTGTGTGTGTGTGTGTGTGTGTGTGTGATGGGGTAGAGACTGGAAATGTTGTGTCAATGCCATTTTATAGCATTTGAACTCACATTGGCCTTTTCTTGCAGTTGTTTTATTAATTGGAGTTTGTGTTCTGCCTCAAATATGTCCTAAGACCTCTCTGATAAACTGCTGTTTTGGCCTGTTTAGGACACAACCGACTTTGAGTGGAGCTTCTGGATGGAGTGGGGGAAGGAGCGGCTGGTGTGGTTGTTCCTTGGCCACATGAGCGTGTCTCAAGTCGCCAACCTGATTTCGAGGAAGGTATGGTCATGTGCATCGTTTCCATTTCAGCTTCTTTCTCCTTTGCTTTTTGTTGAGAAGGAACCCTGAGCTAGGAAATCAGGGGGCATGGATATTGGCCTTTGAAGCCTGGCAAAGGTGAGAAAGGTTTGTTACTGGTCAATAAGAGAAATTACCAGATAAAAAAATAAAATCAAAACATAAAAATAAAAGATAAAGATGTGATAAATTGTTACTGTTGGATAGATACTGCATAATGACTTACATTTGTTGTGAAAAGATTACCACGATAAGCTTAGTTAACACCCATCATGTAGGTACAAAAGAAAGAGAAGGAAGAATGTTTTTCCTGTGATGAGAACTTGTAGGATCTCCGTGCTCAGTGGCTTTCAGGTAACCATATCGTGGTAGCACAGCTCTCACGGTGTACACTAGACTCACTTTTCCGATCATTGAAAATCTGTACCTTTTGACCACGTTCATCTAATTTTAAAGAAGCTTCCAAGCAAACCTAATAATAAAGAATACATGATTTTGCATTCCTAAACTGATAATGAATATACCTACCTCAGCCTTCACTAATGGGTTTCTTTTCTTCCACAAGTTGGTTTGGTGTTTTGTTATGACATCAACCTTTCTAGAAATCTAACATTTTTATTTCTAACACAAAGCTTCTCTGCCCATACGTGGGTGACTTACTACCCCTGGGTCTCAGCTTTCCCATTGGTGAAATGAACAGCTCAGTATCTGTATTTTCTTTCCCTGTTGGGGGAAGATGAACTATTTTGGGGAGGATCTGTGAAATGAAGCTGTTATCATTACGGCTGCTGTGGGAAAGGGCCAGCTGTTGTGGAGTGGAAGAGTCCTGGATGATGGATTAGTTCCTGGACTTGCTCACTCGTTAGCTTTCTGACCATGGAAAGGCTTTTCACCACTGAATCTTAATTCATCATTTTCTATAAAGTAAGGTTAATGAAATAATAATATTTTTTTTCCTTTTAAAAAAACGGTGGGCTTCTCTCTCACAATAACCAAGACATGGAAAAAATCTTAATGTCCATTGACAGATGAATGGATATAGATGTGGAAATGGAATATCATGTTAGTCGCTCAATCGTGTTCAACACTTTGAACTCCCATGGCTCCTCTGTCCATTGAATTCTCCAGGAGAAGGCAATGGCACCCTACTCCAGTACTCTTGCCTGGAAAATCCCATGGACGGAGGAGCCTGGTAGGCTGCAGTCCATGGAGTCGCTAGAGTTGGACACGCCTGAGCGACTTCACTTTCACTTTTCACTCTCATGCATTGCAGAAGGAAATTGGCAACCCACTCCAGTGTTCTTGCCTGGAGAGTCCCAGGGATGGGAAGCCTGGTGGGCTGCTGTCTATGGGGTCGCACAGAGTTGGACACGCCTGAAGCAGCAGCAGGCAAGAATACTGGAGTGGGTTGCCACTTCCTTCTCCAACACTAGAACAGGAATCAGCCATAAAAAAAAAGAAATAATGCTGTTGTAGCAACAAAGACGAATCATTCAGTGTCATGGTAATCCAAGCCTGTGCCCCAACCACTGATGCCAGACAAGCTGAGGTTGACCAGTTCTATGAAGACAACACCTTCTAGAACTAACACCAAGAAAGGTGTTCTTTTCACCACAGGGGACTGGAATGCAGAAGTAGAAACTCAAGAGATACCAGGAGTTTGGCCTTGGAGTACAAAATGAAACAGGGCAAAGGCTAACAGAGTTTTGTCAAAGAGAACAGGCTGGTCATAGCAAACACCCATTTCCAACAACCCAAGAGATGACTCTACACGTGTACATCACCAGATGGTCAAAACTGAAATCAGATTATGTTCTTTGCACTGAAGATGGAAAAGCTCTATACAGTCAGCAAAAACAAGACCTGGAGCTGACTGTGGCTTAGATCATGACCTCCTTTTTGCCAAATTCAGGCTTAAATTGAAGAAATTAGGGAAAACCACTAGGCCTTTCAGGTATGACCTAAATCAAATCCCTTATGATTGTACAGTGGAGGTGATGATTAGATTCAAAGGATTAGATCTGGTAGACAGGTGCCTGAAGAACTATGGACTGAGGTTCATAACATTGGACAACAGAGGGTGACCAAAACCATCTCCAAGAAAAAGAAATGCAAGAAGCCTAAATGGTTGTCTGAGGAGGCTTTACAAATAGCTGAGGAACTAAGAAAAGCAAAAGGCAAGGGAGAAAGGGAGAGACATTCTACTGAATGCAGATTTTCAGAGAATAGCAAGGAGAGATAAGAAGGGCTTCTTCCGTTAACAGTGCATAGAAATTGAGGAAAACAATAGAATGGGAAAGACTAGTGATCTCTTCAAAGAAATTGGAGATAGGAAGGCAACATTTCATGCAAAAATGGCCACGATAAAGGACAGAAACGGTAAATACCTAATACAATCAGAAGAGATTAAGAAGAAGTGGCAGGAATACACAGAAGAACTATGCAAAAAAGGTTTTAATAACCTGGATAACCACAGTGGTGTGGTCACTCACCTAGAGACAGACATCTTGGAATGTGAGGTCAGGTGGGCCTTAGGAAGCATCACTATGAACAAAACTAGTGGAGGTGATGGAATTCCAGCTGAGCTATTTCAAATCCTAAAAGATGATGGCTGTTGAAGTGCTTCATTCAATATGCCAGCAAATTTGGAAAACTCAGCAGTGGCCACAGGACTGGAAAAGGTCAGTTTTAATTCCAATCTGAAAGAAGGACAATGCCAAAGAATGTTTAAACTATAGAACAATTGCAATCATTTCACACACGAGCAAGGTAATGCCCAAAATCCTTCAAGCTAGGCTTCAGCAGTACGTAAAATGAGAATTTCCAGATATACAAGCTATATTTAGAAAAGGTAGAGGAATCAGAGATCAAATTGCCAACAGCTGAAGGATCATAGAGAAAGCAAGGGAATTCCAGAAAAACATCTACTTCTGCTTCATTAACTATGCTTAATCCTTTGTGTGGATAACAGCAATCTGTGGAAAGTTCTTCAAGAGATGAGATTACCAGACCACCTTACCTGTCTCTTGAGAAACTTATGTGCAGGTCAAGAAGCAACAGTTAGAACAACTGGACGTGAAACAATGGACTGGTTTAAATGGTAAACTGCCATTTGACTGGTTCACATGGCTCAGACGGTAAAGACTGCCTGCAGTGTAGGAGACCTGGGTTCTATCCCCAAGTTGAAATGATCCCCTGGAGAAGGGAATGGCTACCCACTCCAGTATTCTTGCCTGGAGATTTCCATGGACAGAGGAGCCTGATGGTCGCAGAGTTGGAGACGACTGAGAACTAATACTTTCACTTTTTTTCAGTTCAGACAGCGTGAGATGCAGATGAACCGTCTATTTGTGGCCGGATGGGCCTCCTCCTCTCCAAATTCGCTCCATTTTCAGCTCCTGTTTTGTACCCACCACCATCAGAAAACTACCTAGTTTAGGATATAGATGTTCCTCTGGTTAATTTGCTTGTGGCTCTTACTGTTAGGAGGCCCTGTTCAGGATGGCTCAGAGCTCCTGGCTGAAACCCAGCTTTGTCAATTTCAAGCAATGCAATCTTAAAAGCCAGTTAGTTAATATCTCGGAGTCTTTCACCTCATTTTGTGCATCCGGGATGGTACCGCTTGCTTCCTGGTGTAGTGGTAAGGGTCTAATAGTTCTCAAGGTTGTGCTAGCGTATGATGACAGCCAGTGAAGAGGGGGCCTGCTGGGGCCTGCTGTGTGCCGTGACTGCGGTCTGCGTGGGCTCCTGGGAGCAGTTCCCTCCGCGGTGTTCAGAAAGAGGGCAACTGTCTGAGATTCTGAAACCCCAGAGGGCAGAGGCTGTTTCTTCAGCCGTACCTACGTTCCTCTCCCGCGTGGCTTTCTCTGATCCTGTTTCAGGCTTGTGCTGGCTTGTGGGAAAAAGGACAGGGAGACACAGACCAGGAGCTGAGAAGTGACACCGGAGATGCCTCCTGGGAGGAGTGGGCCACATCTACCTGGGGGTGTCAGGGAAGCCCCCCCAACCCCAGGTGGTGGCTTGAAGAGGGTGGAGCCATTTGCTTATTTCAGCCTCCTGCATCTCCGTACAGGCCTGGGTGGACAGGTGGGCTTGTCCTTTTATCTGCAGCGCACCTCTTAGGCAAACTCAATGGGCGGTTTTGTTTGCAGTTTTCTTGGAATGAGGCAGAGTTCGCACTGAGTCATCTGTGTGTGTATGTGTCTATCCCATCCCTCTGTGACCACAGGTTTGATTTGTGTGACAGCTGGTGGGCAGGGTTCTGTGAGGCTGGAGCACACTGCTCTCTTTGTCCATGTCCGCTTGGTCCTTATGTAAGTATGAACCTCAGCTCTGGCCCCACCACCTGGACTGAGCGTCCCAGATGGCCTTAATTTGGGTGGCTGTTTTTGGTACTTATTCAGGGTGGAAGATTTGGGCTGCACTTATCTTTTATCTCCCCTTCTCAGGGGCATCATGAACTGTGGATGATGCTATAGAGACAGGCATTATCACTACTTGTGGTTCCAACCCTGAAGGATGCTTCTGGGCTCCGTCTGCTGTCTCGTCCCATCTCTCTTTTTGCTGGCCCCAAAGAAGAGGTTATTTTCAAAAGCGTGATTTTCTTTTTCTTCTTCTTTTTTTTTTTTTGCCATGACAAGTAATAAAAACTTTCCACTGAGCTCCCCGGCCAAGGTTAAACGCCTTTTCTCTGGGTTGGGCTCTCTCGTTGGGTTTTGGCAAGACTGGCTCAGGGACAGCACGCTGGGAGGGGAGGCTGAGGAACGGCTCTGAGCTTTGGCCGTGGGTTTGTTATGCTTGGAGTGTGTGTGGGGCGGGCCAGACAGTGGCCTCTTTTCTTGAACACCCTCACCACCTGAGGCATAGTGTTCTCTGCTCTCAGAGCCAAAAATACCCCTGCATGAGCTTTTGGAGAAGGCTGGGTGCCCTGGCTGACCACAAGGTGCCTTCTCACTCGACCTTTGACCGGCAGAACCCGCGTCGTTAGCGCTGGGCCCCGACCAGCTGAGCTCATCAGCTTTAGGCCTGAAGAGCGTGGTCCTGTGGCGTTGGCTGAGATGAGGAAGCTCACCTCTGGAAAGCTGTGGTGCTCCTTTCCAGCATATCGTCAAAACCACATACCTAATAGGAATCTCACGCACTAATGGGTTTCTTGGAGCCAGACTCCTCCACCTCCATCAGGGCCTCTCTTAGGAGGGGTGAGATTGACTTGGTTTGGGCCCACTGGCCTTTGCCCTCAGGAAAAGCAGGCTAGAATGCAGTTATCTGGACTCTGGGATGGCTTTGGGTTTTTTTCCTGTTTGTGTGGGTGTATACACACACACACACATATTCATATGAGGATATATCTCATATATTGACATATATATATTGGTAGCATCTGCAGTTGATTACGTAGTGTGTAATAAATTATGCTGTGCATAAGCATTGTTGAGTGACTTCTTTTATTTATTTCTCAAACAATGCCCGCTGAGTGGTTTCTGGGCAGACGTACAAAGAGAATTAGTGCACAGCAAAGTCTGGTCCAGTTGCCAACAGGAGTCTTCACCACGGCTTTCCGGTTTCGTTCCTCCCCGTGGAGGTGAGCTAATGAGGGAAACCACTCAGGCACACCCTGCCTGAGTGCCCGCAGCCGAGAGCAAGCTGAAGCAGGCAGGAAGGAGAGATGGCATGAGGGGGGCACGGCCAGCCCAGCTCTTCCCGTGGCTGAGTCCTGGCCCCCCCCCGTGAGGAAGATTTGGAGACTAGATTTGCAAAACAAAGGGCCACAAGTCCGTGGTCTTTTCTCAGGTGCTGATTTCGGCCTTTGAAATGTGCCAGTTGAATTTGTCTGTCTCTCTGAAGCCTTCCCTGGCATGGGAGGACTCAGGTTCTATCAACGAGTCTGCATTCATAGGTGGGTGCCTGTGCTGTCTCAGCTGAGCGCTATTTGAGGCTTCCCCCAACACATGATTTGTAAGAGACCTCGGTAAGTGAAAACTGGAAGTAGGCAGTGAGATGCAGAACAACCCCTTCCTACCTTATTTGCAACAGCAAAGCAGTCTTGGTTCATAAGGGGTTAAGTGATACAAGCAGACACTTTGGCAATCAGCCAGTTTTCACATTAGTGACTAAAAAGCCCCGCATTTTGGTGCTTATTTCTTGTTCTCAGTCATAACTGCCAGGTTAATTCCCAGTACTTGCAGAAGCATGTCCATCTTTCCATCTACCCATCCATCCATCCATCCATCTACCCACCTATCCAGCTATTCTAACCATTCATTTGTCTAGCATTTCTGAAACACTTGCTGTCAACTAGGTACCCTGTTAGATTCTAGGCTAACATTATTGTATGACGAACAAGACAGAATTACTTTGTTAAGGGAACCTATGCAGAGAGAATCACTTGTGCCCCATTTTAAGAAGTGGTTCAGTGTTAACACAAGGAGCGGTAGGAGCAGAGGGCGGGTTTGCTCCCCGATTTCAGTCTGGCCCAGTTCCATCAGAAAGTGCCATAGTGGTTAGTCTTGCTTTATCCAAACTGCTGCAAAAATAGAGTGCAGTTTCCTTCTTATCGTTTGTTAGACTTCAAAAAAGTTTCTTCTCTTTCTGCCTTCCTTTTGTCTCTTACCAGGAACTGAAGAACCTGGAATAAAGAGCGTTAGAGGGGTCAGGATAGTTCTGGTTGGCTGGCATCTTATGCTCCAGCAAAGTTCACTCAACCCATCTTATTGATGCAAGTTTCAGGTCACTCACACTTTGATCTCCTTTAAAAGAGCATGGTAAATGCAAGTTAAAGCCACTACCAGAATGGTTCAGACATAAAACAGTAACATCACCAAATGCTGGTGAGGAAGCGGCATAAACTGGATCGCAAGCATGTTGCTGGTTTTTGTTCAGCTGGTCATTCATGTCCGACTCTTTGCAACCCCATGGACTGCAGCATGCCAGACTTCCCTGTTCATCACCAACTCCCCGAGCTTGTTCAAATTCATATTAATTGAGTCGGTGATGCCATCCAACCATCTCATCCTCTGTCGTCCCCTTCTCCTCTGGCTTTCCATCTTTCCCAGCATCAGGGTCTTTTCCAGTGAGTCGGCTCTTCTCATCAGGTGGCCAAAGTATTGGAGGTTTGGCTTCAGCATCAGTCCTTCCAATGAGTATTCAGGATTGATTTTCCTTAGGACTGACTGGTTTGATCTCCTTGCAGTCCAAGGGAAACCCGGGATTGAACCAGGGACCTTTAGATTTTCAGTCTAATGTTCTCCCAACTGAGCTATTTCAGCTCTATGTTGCTGGTAGGACTGTAAGATGGTCACTCTGGGAAATTGTTGGACAGTTTCTTATAGGACTAAATTTGTAACGACCATGCAGCCCAGCAAGCTCACTCTTAGGCATTTATCCTGGAGGCATGAACACTTGGTTTTACACCAAACCCTGCACATGTATGTTCATTTTAAGTATTATTCACAATAGCCCCAAACGGGAACACAGCCCAAATGTCCTACCACAGGTGAATGGTTAAAGAAACTATGGTTCATCCACCCCATGGAAACTGCACAGCAATTAAAAGGGGCAAGCCTTTGATACTCACTGCGACTTGGGTGGATTTCAGGGAATTATGCTGAGTGGAAAAAGCTAGTCCCAAAGGTTACATACTGTGACTTGAAATGACAATATTTTAGAAATGGAGACGATATTAGTGGTTTCCAAGGGTTGGGGATGTCGGGGAAAGGGAGCAGGAACAATGTGGGTGTGGTTATAAGGGGGCAGTGCAAGAGATGCTTGAGGGGATGGCATGGTTTGGTGTCTTTCCTATGGTGGATGGTGAATCTATTTGTGATGAAACTGTATGGAATTAAACATACACACTCGAATGAAAGTGAAACTGGGAAAACCAGAATGCTTGTGGGTTATAGCAATGTCAACGTCCTGGTTGTGATATACTTTGGTTTTGCGAAGTGTTACCATAGGGGGAGATTGGGTAAAGTATCCATGGGATCTCTCTGTATTATTTCTTTTAACTGCAGGTGAATTCTGCACCTATCAGTAAAAATCTTAGTTAAAGAAAAGCATCGTGTAAAAGTAATATTTGATTAGAATTTAAATCTCTTAGTTAGGAACGTCACATTTCAGTTCAATGCAATTCAGTCGCTCAGTCGTGTCCGACCCTTTGCAACCCCATGGACTGCAGCACACCAGGCCTCCCTGTCCATCACCAACTCCTGGAGCTTACTCAAACTCATGTCCATTGAGTCAGTGGTGCCATCCAACCATCTCATCCTCTGTTGTACACTTCTCCTCCTGCCTTCAATCTTTCCCAGCATCGGGGTCTTTTCCAGTGAGTCAGTTCTTCGCATGGGGTGGCCAAAGTATTGGAGTTTCAGCTTCAGCGTCTGTCCTTCCAATGAATATTCAAGGTTGATTTCCTTTAGGATTGACTAGTTTGATCTCCTTGGAGTCCAAGGGACTCTCAAGAGTCTTCTTCAATACCACAGTTCAAAAGCATCAATTCTTGGGCACTCAGCTTTCTTTATTGTCCAACTCTCACATCCATATATGACTACTGGAAAAACCATAGCTTTGATTAGATGGACTTTTATTGGCATTAAATTAAGATTGTGTTTTATTTGTACATGTTACTTGATCAGCATGATTCTTTGTACCTCATTTTAAGTTCTTAATCATAATTGTCATTTGAACCTCTTAAATGGATTGGTTTGTTTTGACTTTTAGGCAGATTTTTAATTAATTAGTTAATTGTTTTGGCTGCGCTGCACAGCTCATGGGATCTTAGTTCCCTGACCAGGGATTGAACCGGGGCTCTTGTCAGGGAAAGTGTGGATTCCTCACCTCTGGATTGCCAGGGAATTCTCTAGGCAGACTTTAAAGCCTTGAGCTTGACATAAAGTACATGTGTGACCAAACCTGTGCGTACCTGCCCAGATTGCCCTGGGAACCTGGGAAAAATGTCTTTAAAGTCCTTCTAGAAGGAGATGAATCAGAAGTATTGTTTTGGAATAAAACGTAGCAGACTTTCTTCTTTAGTTTTAATGAGTTAGAAGTTTCCTAGTATATTTGATGTCAGAGGCTCAAAATCTAATATTTAAGCATTTTCACTTATGAGGTGGACACAGGTTTGATAAATACGTAAGAACTTTTGGAGTAGAAATAGGTAGGGCAGGGCTGTCTTTAGGCCTTTGTGTATGTACAGGGTCTTCGAAACCCTTGGAAGAAGCCCTCCTCCTCCTCAGAACAGCAGACCCACCATGCTGCTGCCTCACTGCTGGGCAAGTGTTTGTGTCCATTTCTTGCCCTCTCTGCCCTGCTTCTTGCATGTGTGTGTGTGTTGCTGGGGGTGGGGATAGGGCTGCAGGAGGTGCACCTTAAGGCAGCAGTCCCCAACCTTTTCGGCACCAGGGACCGGATTCACGGAAGACAGTTTTTCCACAGACGGGGGTGGGAGGAGCGGGGATGATTTCGGGATGATTCAGGTGCATTATTACTTTACTGTGCACTTTACTTCTACTGTTATTATCGCATTATGATATATAATGCAATAATTATACAACTGGCCATTAACACAGAGTCAGTGGGAGCCCTGAACTTGTTTTCCTGCAGCTCGATGGTCCCATCTGGGGGTGATGGTAGGATCGCCTGCCGCTCACCTCCTGCTGTGTGGCCCAGTTTCTGTCAGGTCACGGACTGGTACTGGCCTGGGGGTTGGGGACCCCCACTTTGCGACTGCATTGATGGTGGGGACTGTCCTGCACTGGTAACAGAGAGTAAGGCGTGGAAGTCTAGTCATGCTGTATCAGCATTTTAGTGGTGTTTTGGAATTCTCATTGCAGTTGTGTAGATTCCAGTTGCATTCACTTTACAGCGTGAAAAATCAATATTTCCATGAAGTTCTACTTTATGTAAGGGCTTCTCAAGTGGCACAGTGGTAAAGAATCTGCCTGCTAATGTGGGAGGCGCAGGAGGTGTGGGTTCAGTTCCTGGGTCTGGAAGATCCCCTGGAGAAGGGAATGGCAACCCAGTATCTCCACAGTTCTTGCCTAGAGAATCCCATGGACAAAAGAGACTGGCGGGCCACAGTACATGGGGTTGCAAAGAGTTGGACCTATCTGAGTGAGCACACACAATTTATATACGTTTGTAAAAAAATATTTTATTTTTTTATTTATTACTTATGGCTGTTGCTGTGTGTGGGCTTTCTCTAGTTGCAGACGGCGGGGGCTACTTTGCACTTGCAGTGTGTGGGCTTCTCGTTACAGTGGCGTCTGCCTAGAACACGGACTCTAGGCAGGCGGGCTTCCCCGACCCGGGATCGAACCTGTGTCCCTGCATTGGCAGACAGATTCTTTACCACTGAGCCACCAGGGATATATATATATATATAGGTTTTGGCTGGATGGCATCACTGACTTGATGGACGTGAGTCTGAGCGAACTCCGGGAGTTGGTGACGGACAGGGAGGCCTGGTGTGCTGCGATTCATGGGGTCGCAAAGAGTCGGACACGACTGAGCGACTGAACTGAATTCTTTTTAGATTTTTCACATTGTTCTGTTTCATCACCTGACCACTGTGAATGTATATAGTGGAGTTGCCTTTGCCCATTGGGGTCAGTGAGTGGGTAATAGGGATATCAGAGAAGGTAAAGTTCACATGAGCGCATTTGCTGTGATGTCTTAGAGAGAATGGTGCTGAATGTTGCCTGCCTGTACTCTGACAGGAAGAAGATGGTGATGGATGAGAATATAGGATGACCTTGTGAGCCCTCAAAGTAGCGTTTGTGAGCTCAGGTGAATTCATCAGACTCTTTGGAGCAGATGGAGTTTGCACAGCCCTGCTAGTAGTTCCTGAAGGTTCCTGCAGCTTTTCCAAGTTGAAACAGCTTAAGTCTGTGGTTAAGTTCCCAAATGAATCCCAACAAACAGGCTTTTTCCAAATGGATCAAATAGCACTTAATAAAACGTAGCTGTGTTACGGGTGTGTGCGTAGCCATGCACACATGGAATGGATTCCAAGCGGTGAATGTTGTAGATCCTGTTTAAAAAGACACCCCCCCCTTTTTTTTTTAATTTGTTAAAGCTACTTAAAATACAGTTGGCAACCTTATTCCTTATAATTGAACTCTGTCCAGAGGTGAGTTTTTAGGGGAAAGTTGGAAGCAAACTTATGTGCTATTTAATGTGGGTAGTAGGATGGAAAAATAGTAAAAATGAACTGTAGATTTCTCTGATTTTCTTGGAACTTCAAAGTGGCTGACCCAGTTGTTCATTTAAAATGTTCTCTCTTGGGCTGGAGTATAGATTTGGGAGATAATTCTACTTCGGCAATATTTTGGAAGAGTTACCATTGAAAGATGGGATTTATAATTTGCAGTCCACATCTGTCTTTCCCTTAAAGGAATCATTTTTTCCATAAGAAGACCCAATTTTAAGTAGTCCTCACTTTTCAAGTCAGTGCATTCGTGGAAATCCTATCTATCTGTGTATGTATGTGTGTGTGTATATATATAATTTTTAAAGTGTTTATTGAATTTGTTACAATATTGCTTATGTTTGATGTTTTGCTTTTTCGGCTATGAGGCATGTGAGATTTTAGCTCCCCGACCAGGGATTGAACCCACAGCCTCTGCATTGGAAGTCGAAGTCTTAACCACTGGACTACCAGGGAAGTCTCTGGAAATGCTGTTTTCGAATGCCCATCAAAGAGATACATCATGTGTCCCTATAGGACTAGCTGCTAGCATTTGCAGTGTACGCAGACATCGCTGTAAGCATTTTACACTGTTAACTTAATTCTCACGGCAGCCTCATGAAGTAGATGCCATTATTCTAATTTTATATGTGATTTAAAAGAGAGAGATTTAGTAACGTGTCTAGGGTCAAACAGCTAGTTAATGGGGACATCAGAATTTATTTAGGCAATTAGACAGCAAAACTTGGTAATTCTACCACTAAGATATATTGCCTCTCAAACAATGTTAAAACATTATTGTGGTTTTTTTAAAGTAAGGATTTACCAGCCAGATATGACCAAGAGTATATTGTAAAAGCAAAGACATGTTAATTTTTTAAAACTTTTAATTTTGTATTGGGGTATAGCCAATTACCCACCTGCAATGAAGGAGACCCTGGTTTGATTCCTGGGTCGGGAAGATCCACTGAAGAAGGGATAGGCTACCCCCTCCAGTATTCTGGCCTGGAGAAGTATACAGTCCATGGGGTTGCAAAGAGTCGGACACGACTGAGTGACTTTCACTTTCATAGCCAGTTAAGTGTTAACGATAGTGTCAGGTGAACAGTGAAGGGACTCAGCCATACATGTACATGTATCCGTTCTCCTCCAAACTCCCCTCCCATCCAGGCTGCCACATAACACCGAACACAGTACCATTTGCTATACAGTAGGTCCTTGTTGGTTATCTGTTTAAAATATAGCAGTGTGTCCATCCCAAACTCCCCATCTATCCCTTCCCCCATCCTCCCCCCCACCATAAGTTCATTCTCTGAGGAAAAAAAAAAAAAAACATGTTAATTTATCTAGTTATTCAATGTCAATAACTGTAAAACTTGAAATAGAAAAATTCTCTCCTAAGGTAGTAATAGATGTATTAATCAGATTTATCGGACAAAGGCCTCAATCTCACCCACTGAAAGCTGGTACTTTTTCTGTGACCTAAATTTGACTGTGAATAATATGCTAATGAAAAAAATGTAATTAGATATTTACTTTTAAGTCTGTGGTTTAGACTTTAGGAAGCCTTTTGTGGTTTGGATGGCCCAGTTTCTAAATAAGACTCCCAAGAAATGCACACCAGTGCTTCCTCTCACCTTCACTTTCGCAGAATAGTGTGGGTAGTGGCTGGTGTGCCAGGTTGGCAGCTTTTCCAGCTGTCTTCTGGCTTCCGTAATATCTGTTGGAATGTCAGCTATGTGTCTTATTGTTGTGGGATCCACTGGCCTGCGGCTTTGGCTGAAGGCAGGAAAGTAGCTCCTTGCTTCTGGGTGAATCTGGTGAAGTTCTGAGGACCTGGGGGTGGGCAGCCATCACTCTGGGGCAGGGGTCCCCAGCCTCCAGGATCTAATGCCTGATGATCTGTGGTAGAGCTGATGTAATTGATGGAAATAAAGTGTACAATACATGTAACATGCATGAATCATCCTGAAACCACCCACACACCCCAACTCTGGTCCATGGAAAAATTGTCTCCACTGGTGGCCAAAAGGTTGGGGACTGCTATCTGGGGTTAATGTGGAAGGTCCTTCTGAATCCTCTTCATCTGTGTTAACACTAAATCCCCAGGACAATGAGTTTGGTTAAAGGGTCACAAAACAGAACCTTCAATGGCAAACGCTGTTAGCTTACTTTCTCCTTTCTCTCTCTCTCTCTCTCTCTCTGGGTCCTTCTCTGTCTGCAGCACAAACCCTGGATCCTCGCAGTCTACGGGATGTGGGCCTGCCGCTGTGTGTTGGGGACCCAAGGCACCGCCATGGTTCTTATTCACGCCACCATCTCCTTCTGTGTTGCTCAGTTCCGGTCTCAGTTCCTATCTTGGCTGTGTTCTCTCTCTCTGCTCTCTACACTGAGACTGCAAGATGTGGAGGAAGTTAAGGTAAGAGTCTCTGTTTTTTTTTTTTTATACCAATGGGAAGGAGAAAACCGGTTTTGCAATGCCAATATCCAGGCAGATGCCTTTGTTTTCAGATAAGGGTCGATCCAAGAACTGGGATGGGGCTCCCCCTCGTGGCCGCAGAGGGTGTTGCATCCTGCGATCCTTTGTATCTGACTTTGTCTTAGCCCTCCAGACTGAGGGACTAACATACTTCAGCCCTGGGAGGCTGTCCAGGGCCCACCCTGTACCTTTTCTCTCAGTTTGGGTCAGCATGGATGGTGCCAGACGTCACAGGAACAAAAGGAAAAGAAAGCAATAATCCCCTTGTTATTTAGTCGCTAAGTCACGACCCACTGTTTCTTGACCCCATGGACTGTAGCCCGTCAGGCTCCTCTGTCCCTGGGATTTCCCAGGCAAGAATACTGGAGTGGGTTGCCACTTTCTCCTCCAGGAATAATTCCCTATGCTTTTAATAAAAAACCATTTGTAAACTGCTGCACAGTTTATAGGGAATTCTCACATCTTTACTTCATCAGAAGCCCATGGTGGTCCCTGAAACAGATAAGGTTTAAGTATTTTCCTCGCACAGAAAATCTTGTGCTATTTAACCGGAGTCTCAATTTCATCGTTTGGAAAATGAAGGTACGAGCTGCTCTGCCTTCCTCATGGAGTTGTTCTGAGGACCTAACAAGATAATGTGTTAAGCAATTTTGTAAAAATGGTAGCATTTTGAAAATTCAAGGTTTTGTTTGTTTGTTTGTTTTTTGCTGTTGTTGCTGCTGCTGCTGCTGCTGCTAAGTCGCTTCAGTCGTGTCTGACTCTGTGCGACCCCACAGACAGCAGCCCACTAGGCTCCCCCGTCCCTGGGATTCTCCAGGCAAGAATACTGGAGTGGGTTGGCATTTGCTGTTGTTAGGCTCTCTTAATTTTTTTTTCACTCTCACCAGTGGACTGGCGTGAGTAGGTCAGGTGGCAGCTCTCTCCTAACAAAAGACACTTAACTTCCCAGAATGATTAAGCTACCTGATTATTTAAATAAGTGTGCTTAAAATTAGATTTGCGATAAAAATAAAAACAAATCCACATCTAACTTTTGGGGGATCTGGCAAGTATTCAAAACAGTCTCCGATTGTAATGATCATTTATTTGGGGACCACTAACATCAGTTATGGGCGTCGGTGGTGAATAAATTATGTATGTTGGTGATGTGAAAACTCCTGCCAAAGAGGAGGGAGCAGATGACTAGCAACTAGTTGCGCTGGGTTTCCATACTTTCACACGTGCAGTTTTCTTGATTTTTCTTGGTGTCTGCTGAAGTCCTGGACATGGAGTAGAAACTCTGTTCAGTGCTTAATTTTTCTGTGTAAAGCCTTGAAAGGCTCTCATGGGTCAAATGAACTACTCTGTCCTTTGTCCCATTTCTATTTTTTGAATCTATTTTCATCACCTGGTTTTCTCATTAAAAAACAATACGTACATATTTTAGAAAATACGGAAAATGTAGAAAAATAGATTATAAAATGATCCATAATTTTACTCCCTCAGTAGTATCAAGATTTCATCCCAGTTGCTTTTAGTCTTTTGTTCTTCACCTAGTTTTGTATATACTTGTCATTTCTTATTTCGTGCCGTCTTGTATACCTGTCTCCTGTGTGAGAATTCAGGTTCATTGAGGGCAGGGACTATTTCTTTTGATGATGTGTCTCTAAAGCTTGTTTGGAAAACAGTCCTCCACTACATGTGAAGCCAAATTAATGACAGAGAGCCAGAGGAAAAATCTGTTGAAGACATAAATCCCACGTGACATTTACAGACACACATTTTACTGTGCTTCATGGGGATTACTCTTCTAACAAATTGATTTCCCGGCACACCTTTCTCGTGTACATTACTCCTGTGCTCTCCCCAGCGCTGGCGTCACCAGCTCGGCTCCACCTCAGATCATCGGGCGTCAGATTCTTACAAGGAGTGAGCAGCCTCGGACCCTGGCACGCACACTTCACAGAAGGGCTCGCGCTCCTGTGATTATCTAATGCCGCTGGTCTGACAGCAGGCGGGGCTCAGGTGGTAACAGGAGCTGTGGGAAGTGGCTTTAAATACACGTGAAGCTTTGCTAGCTCACCTGCCCTTCCCCTCCTGCTGTGGGCCCGGTTCCTGCCCACGGACCAACAGTGGGCTGTGGCCTAGGGGTTGGGGACCCCTGTAGTAAGCTGTAATATAGTGTAAACCTAGCTTTTATGTACAAGTGGGGAACCAAGAAAACTGGGTGATTCATTTTATAGCAGGGTTCCCTTTATTGCGGGGATCTGGAGCTGAGCCCCCAGAGTCCCAAGATCTGTCTGGATAGGTCTCTCCGTGTCTTCAGAGTTGTGGAAGGGGTCAGAGTACCCCTTGGATGTAGCTAATCTCCGTGCTATGCACTGGTGTGTCCCACGGATGCGTATCTGGGAAAACCCTCGTCCTCTGTTGCATCAGGCTTAACGTGAAGCTGATGGCTGATGTTAGGGACACTCTTCTGCTCGTTGCTTGTTAACTGCTTGTTCTGATGATGCATGACATTTACCAGCTGCTCGGTGGTTCTCTGTTCCCGGGGTGGGACAGCCGCTCTGCCTGTAGAAGAGATCTCCTCCCCCGGAGATTGGATGGTGTCTGTGCTCGACACTCAAGGGTTGTTCTCTCCTTGTGACTTCGCAGAGAGGATGGTACAAGACCGAGAACGAGTACTACTTGCTGCAGTTCACGCTGACCGTGCGCTGTCTGTACTACACCAGCTTCAGCCTGGAGCTGTGCTGGCAGCCCCCGCCGGCCGAGCGGCCCTTCTACTCCCTCCCCTGGATGCTCGCCTACGTCTTCTACTACCCAGTCTTCCACAACGGGCCCGTCCTCAGCTTCCCAGAGTTCATCGCGCAGGTAGAGCCTTTCGAGGATTGCATGGGCGTTCCTGCCCATGATGCTTCTGTGCTTGTTTATGTGATCACTCGTGAGTCTTTTCATGCTGTTTTTGTTGAGTCGCTCAGTCGTGTCTGACTCTTTGCAACCCCATGGATGGTAGCCTACCAGGCTCCTCTGTCCGTGGGATTCTCCGGGCAAGAATCCTGGAGTGGGTTGCCATTTCCTTCTCCAGAGGATCTTCTGACCCAGGGGTTGAACCCGTGTCTCCTGCATTGGCAGGTGGATTCTTTACCGCGGAGCCACCAGGAAGCCCATACTTGGTTGCCCACAAATGTATAACACATGTTATTGTCGTGAATTCTGATAAGAAGTGAAATACTGTGGGGAAATAAGCCTTTGAATGAAGGTCACCGTGTCTCTTGTGTACGTTGGCT
The DNA here is from genome assembly GCF_029407905.1 of Bubalus kerabau. Classification (NCBI taxonomy): domain Eukaryota; kingdom Metazoa; phylum Chordata; class Mammalia; order Artiodactyla; family Bovidae; genus Bubalus; species Bubalus kerabau. The sequence goes on along the minus strand of NC_073628.1, from coordinate 127,947,117 downwards.
GTAGGGGCCCCCACCCGGATTCCCAGTGGACTGTGGCAGCCAGAAATAATTACTGGGCACCACCAGGAACCTGGGGTGGGCATCCCAGGCAGGCCAGCCCCAGAGAAAGAAAACTGGGTTTTCATGGACTTACTGGGAAAATGGAAGGAGACACTGACTAAGCGGTTGGTTGGCAAATAGTTGGTGCCCTTTTATTTTCACAGACTCCTTATGAAGTAGCTCTTCCGTGGCTGGGGGATTGTTCAGGGGGACCTGGGTGGGATGACAGAGTGGGGTTGAAGGGGGTTTGAAGGCCATGCAGTGGTGTGTCTTCAGGTCTGGGTGTCTCTTTCTGCCCAGGACCGCGCCTGCCTCCTGGACAGCAGTCTTGTCCGAGGCTCACAGCAAGCTGCCTTCATCATTCCCACCTCATTTCCCCTCCTGCTTTGGATTCCTTCCCTCGTTCCGCAGCCAGCCTCGTGGAAGCTGTGTACTAGGTTAATTCACCCAAAGTGTGAGTAATCAGTGATGCCTAAAAACAGGGTTTCTCCAAGAATATTCCTGCCCTCACCCCCCAACAAAAGAATCCTCATGGGGGTGAGAACAGTAAGTGCTTGCACGTGTGTGTGTAGGCACACACATGTGTACACATGTGCACACACGGGGGGCCTGGATATGTTGAAGAGCAGGGCCAGCAGCACTGTTTGACATTTCTGGAGGGGACACCCCAAAAGGTGCCCCCTGCACAAATAGGAGGGTGCTTAGAAATCCCTTATTTTGCCTTAAAAATTTCACATTGTATTCAAAACATTACATTTCTGCATTAAAGAATAACTTAATGCTTAAAAATTGCCAGTTAAATCATTAAACTTTTTTCCTCTCTGCAAATGTTTAAGGGAAACCGATATTCTAGGCGGATGTATTGATATGTTTAGCATATGGTTTCTCATACTTCAATTTGGGTTACCTGGGAGCATTCTTTTGCCATGGAGGAATTTAAAATCCATGTTTGAAAATCATGGTTAAAGTTGTTGTGTAAAAGCCAGAGGTGGTTTAGTGATGGCAGCTGATCTTCCAACTCAGTGATTCTTTTTTTTTCAAACTTTAAACTTTTTATTTTGTTTTGGGGTATAGCTGATTAACAATGTTCTGGTAGTTTCAGGTAGACAGTGAAGAGACTCAGCCATAAACACACATGCCATTCTCCCCCAAATCCGTCTCCCATCCAGGCTGCCGTATAACACTGAGCAGCGTTTCATGTGCTATGCAATAGGCCCTTGCTGGTTATCCATTTTGAATACTGCAGTGTGTACATGACCTTCCCAAAGTCCCTAACTATTCCTTTCCCCCCAGCAACCATAAGTTTGTTTTCTAAGTCTGTGAGTCTCTTTCTGTTTTGTAAGTTCATTTGTATCATATCTTTTTAGATTCCACATGGAAGGGATGTCATATGATAATTTTCCTTCTCTGTCTGACTTACTTCACTCCGTGTGACCGTCTCTAGGCCCATCCGTGTTGCTGCACGTGGCCTATTTCACTCTTTTCAATGGTTACCGACTCAGTGATTCTTAAAGTGGGGTCCCTGTACCTGTGGCTGCAGCCTCACATGGGAACTTGTCAGACGTGCAGATTCTCAGGCCGTGCCCCAGACCTACTGAATCAGAACCCTGGGGGCGGGGCCCCAGAGTGTGGTCCTGATGCTTCGAGGTGGAGAATCACTTTCCTAAGTTTTTTCAGAAGAGGAACTTCTTCTCTGGAGGTGGGGGCCCTCCTTAGAAGATCGGGGTGGGGTAGGCCCAGTGTGGGGTGGGTTCAGTTCATCCACATTATGTCTCTTTAACAACCTTCTTGTTGTTGGAGAAGGAAATGGCAACCCACTCCAGGATTCTTGCCTGGGAAATCCAACGGACAGAGGAGCCTGGGGGCTACAGTATATGGGGTCGCAGAGAGTCAGAAGCGACTGAGTGCGCACGCATGGCACGGCCATTGTAAGTTTTAAATTTTAACATTGCAGTCAATAGCTTTTGGGCTAAATACCCACAGCACACCCCCACCCTTCCTTGAAGACAGATAATCTTTCTCAGAGAAACATAGAGTAAACCCATTAAGAGGAAACAAATTATTTTCCAAACCGCCTCTTATCCATTAAGGAGCTTATCCCTGTGGGATCTGTACTTCACTGTTTGGCAGATCACCATTCTTTTTAGTTCTTGTCTCCTCCTTACTGACTGTCCCCGGTAGAGTCTTGAGGGAATTTGAGAGGTGGGTTGCAGGGTCCTGAATCTGTCATATAGAGACGAGCTCTGAGAGCATCGCTCACCTGAATCCTTAGCCACAGGCTCTCGTTCTCTCGAGTTTCTGCCAGGAGGGACTCAGGTATGGAGACTCTGGGCTGCACCTCTGTGTATTCTTTCTCTTTTTTTTACCCCTTTCTAAATGGTAGCAGTTGCCGAAAGCAGAAATGCAAAGAGGCAAATTGAAGCCTTTCTTTGTAATCTGGGAGGATTCCTGGAAAAGTCAGCTTAGAAATGGCAAGATTTTAATAAGCTACAGGGCAATAAAAAGACAAGTGATTTCTGTGGTTGCTGGGGGTGTTTATGGGCACTCAACTCCTATGAGAAAAACGGATCTAAAAGGAGAGCAGTTAAACTACTAAGGAGCTGACCTCATAGAGTGAAAGGATTCTATCAGAGACACCGGGAGGGGAAAGACTGGGAGGGGGATGGAAAAAGCTGGCTGGCAGAGCTTGTAAGCAAGGTGTGCTCTGAACAAGTGCTCGCGCGAATGAGTGAACATCACAGGAGACGGTAGAGTTGAAATTTTGGTCCTTAGCCTCAGGCCAGCGTGCCCAGACTCTGAAGGACAGGAGGAGACTTGCCACCAGGGGGCAGCAGAGCCTCACTGTGGAAACCCATCCAGCCCCGCAAACCACAGTGGTTAAAATGAGAGCCTTAGGTCCACTTCTTTCGGAGAAGGCGATGGCACCCCTCTCCAGTACTCTTCCCTGGAAAATCCCATGGACGGAGGAGCCTGGTAGGCTGCAGTCCATGAGGTCGCTAAGAGTCAGACACGACTGAGCGACTTCACTTTCACTTTTCACTTTCATGCATTGGAGAAGGAAATGGCAACCCACTCCAGTGTTCTTGCCTGGAGAATCCCAGGGATGGAGGAGCCTGGTGGGCTGCCGTCTTTGGGGTCGCACAGAGTCGGACATGACTGAAGCGACTTAGCAGCAGTAGCAGTAGGTCCACCCGAGACTTCTTTCGCTCAGTTTTTTTTTTTTTTCCTTTAGTGTGTAAATTTACATACCCAAGATGAAGCAAGCATAGAAGAGGAGCCTCTGTAATACATGGCGTGTGATATATGTACACATCAATCACCAACAGGGAAAACTGGGCCTATCAACAGGCCCCAGTGTTAACTCAAAGGCCATCTCTCATGGCGTTTGGAGTTTGAGGAATATGGGCCTCGTTTGTGTTTCTCCCAGGGGTCTGTGGAACTCAGAAAACGAGCCAGGGGTGAGGTGGGGGACAGTGTGGGGGAGGTCTAGGGAAAGGCAGGAAATGCTGTTTATTTGCTGAGCTTGGAGCCTGGGGCCACCCCATCCTACTCTGAGCAGGCTGACTCGTGCAGTGAGGAGCTGCTGTGTGTGTTGGGGGGCACTGGGGGGTACTTTCCTTGCGCTCCTGCCCCAAGGGGAAGAAAGTGAAAGTGAAAGTCACTCAGTCGTGTCTGACTCTTTGCGAGCCCATGGACTATACAGTCCATGGAATTCTCCAGGCAAGAATACTGGAGTGGGTAGCCTTTCCCTTCTCCAGGGGATCTTTCCAACCCAGGGATTGAGCCCAGGTCTCCTACAGTGCAGGTGGATTCTTTACTAGCTGAGCTACCAGGGAAGCCCAAGATTACTGGAGTGGGTAGCCTATCCCTTCTCCAGAGGATTGTCCCAACCCAGGAATCGAACCAGGATCTCCTGTGTTGCAGGCGGATTCTTTACCAACTGAGCTATGAGGGAAGCCCTGAGGGGAAGACAGTGCTTAAATAGGGAACGTGGTTGATGGCTAAGAGCAAAACTCCTGAGCCCAGCCCTTTAGTTACAGGGTTTGAATTCCTGCTCTGCTTTGGCTTGAGAGCATTTGGTGAGTTACTCACCTTATTTGTGACTGAATTTCCTTTTATCAGTATGATGGAAAAAATAATAATACCCCCTAGATAGGATTGTTGTAAGGACTAAATGATTTCATCTAGGTAACGTGGCTTGATGTGTTCTACACCCTGTTATTGTTGTTACTGTTATCCAAAACTGAGCGTCATTTCTGGAGTATGTTGTTGGAGGAGGTCACTGAAAGGCTGGGATGACTGGTTGACCTGCAGTCTGGACCTGGGCAGTCAGAGGCTCCTCACCCCTCCCCTGCCCTTGGAATGTACTTTCTGCCCACCATTCCCAGTCTGGGAGCCATTTCTGGGGCATAGGTTTGACCTTGAGAGAGGAAGGTGTAGTTCAGACCAGCTGAACTCCCTACGTGACTAAACCCAGAAAAGGCCTCTGTTTCAACTTTAAAATTCTGCCGGTGGATGCAGAGATCTGCTGGTGTTGTGACACCCACGACGAGGCCTGCCTGTCAGCTCCCTGGGTTATTAATCCTGCCCTGCCGGTCCGAGCAGCCCACTTGTTTCTTCGGTCTGTCCTTATAAATGCTGGGCTGGAGGAAGCACAAGCTGGAATCAAGATTGCCGGGAGAAAGATCAATAACCTCAGATATGCCGATGACACCACCCTTATGGCAGAAAGTGAAGGGGAACTGAAGAGCCTCTTGATGAAAGTGAAAGAGGAGAGTGAAAAAGTTGGCTTAAAGCTCAACATTCAGAAAACGAAGATCACGGCATCCAGTCCCATCACTTCATGGGAAATAGGTGGGGAAACAGTGGAAACAGTGGCTGACTGTATTTTTCTGGGCTCCCAAATCACTACAGATGGTGATTGCAGCCATGAAATTAAAAGACACTTACTCCTTAGACGGAAAGTTATGACCAACCTGGATAGCATATTAAAAAGCAGAGACGTTACTTTGCTGACAAAGGTCCGTCTAGTCAAGGCTTTGATTTTTCCAATGGTCATGTATGGATGTGAGAGTTGGACTATACAGAAAGCTGACCGCCGAAGAATTGAAGCTTTTGACATGTGGTGTTGGAGAAGACTCTTGAGAGTCCCTTGGACTGCAAGGAGATCCAACCAGCCCATCCTAAAGGAGATCAGTCCTGGGTGCTCATTGGAAGGACTGAAGTTGAAGCTGAAACTGCAATACTTTGGCCACCTGATGCGAAGAGCTGACTTATTGGAAAAGACCCTGATGCTGGGAAAGATTGAGGGCAGGAGGAGAAGGGGACAACAGAGGATGAGATGGCTGGATGGCATCCTCAACTCGATGGACGTGAGTTTGAGTGAACTCCGGGAGTTGGTGATGGACACGGAGGCCTGGCGTGCTGCGGTTCATGGGGTTGCAGGGAGTCGGACACGACTGAGTGACTGAACTGAAGTGGACTGTCCTCTGGGAACCAGGGGCTGGTTTCAGGTCTCACCTGGGGAGGCTCCCATGGGTGAGAAGTAACATCTGTTTATGCCAGACCTGAGGCCCTGGGGTCCGGGCTGGTAGGTGAGGGCGGCAGTGGGGGCCATTCTGGGCACGATTCTGGGTAGGGGCCATCCCAGGCCTCAGAGGAGGTCAGCGGAGGATAGATGCAGGCCGTGGCTGCAGGGGTGGGCCCAGTCCCTGATCGACCAGCGTTGATAGTCACTGTCCCCGTCAGACCCCTCAGGGTTTGGGGTAGGCTCCAGAAGGCACCTGCAGTGATGCTGACCGTGAGGAATACTCACTGAGTACTCACCCCAACCAGACTTTCCATGTTCTAACATGTTTTATCCTAGCAACAGCCCAAGGAGTAAGACATTGTTATTCCCACTTCATAGACAGTAACACGGAGGCAAAGAGAGGCTAATGGAGTGCATGTTGGGGTAGGGGGAATGAAGACTGGAGCCTTGTTGCCAGCTCGGTGACCCTCACAGGAATTAGAGTGAGGATGCAGTGTGACGTGGTGGACGTGTGGGTCTGGACACTCAAGCTGGCCAGGCCAGGTCCCAGTCCTGCAGCCGCTACCCCGACTTCAGGCTCCATTTGCTGTTCTGGCAGACACCAGTGGGTACCACCTGCCTTGGTCTGGATGCAGTGAGGGTCTGACTAGGGAATCATTTACTGGGGAAGGGGTATGGCCTGAGACTGTGGGCTGGAGAGAAACGCCCTCGTTATAAAGCAACAAGACTTGGGCTGCAGTGCCCTGGAGCCAGGTGCACAGGCTGGAGCGGAGATGACTCGGTTGAACAGCTGTGTCTGGGGAAGGCTTCTCTGGTGCTCTCCAATGTGGGTATTATTCATGTATGAAAGAACCTTTCAGCTTTGAGAACTGTCACCTTGAATCATTAGAATATCTCTGAAAGGCTTTGATATTCCTTTTTATGCAATTTGCATGAAATGAGGTTTTAAAAGATAATGTGTTTTACAATGCACTTTGCAGATGAGTTAATGTGTGTTTTTTCGTGGAGTCTTCACTAAAAATTCCCATTGGCGGCAGTTTCCAGTGGTCTTAAGGTTGGCACTGACCTCGGTTTAAAACATCTCTGGCGAAATGCTTTGCATGCCGAGGTTGAATAATGAGCAGCCCTGCTCGTTAGGCGAGCTGTGTGTGGTGTGTCTTTTCTTCCTGCCGGATCGACAAGGGACAGATACAGTTTTTTAAATAAAAGGGAGTCAACTCGATGGAAGGTATACAGGGATTGTAATAATGACACGACTCTAAAGAAAAGCTGATATCCATTCTTTTTAAAGTAAAAACAAATCGAGTGAAAAACTGGGTTGATTTCCTTCTGCTGCGTTTCTGGTGCAATTAAGGAATAGACATTTCTCATACTCGTACTGGGGAGGCATCCAGCATCAAAACGGAAGCACTGTAGAGAAAAGCCCAGCCTTTTTGGTCCAGGGCTGCCACTTAATTATGCCTTTTTCGGCCTGGGGAGGAAGCTGGGCCCTGGGGAAGGTAGGTAAGTCATTAGCTGGAAGCCAGTCAGGCACACAAGGCACCTTGTGTTTCTTCCTAATTACAGATCTTCGGGTCCCTCTAGATGGTGCCTTGTTTGGGGAAGGAAAGGGGGCCTCTGGGCTGCCCGTGGCATGTGGTCGCCTGAGCTGCAGGCGATTGGTCAGACTTACCTTCCCGATCGCCTGGCGGGGCCCTTTGTCCTGATCCGGCAGAGGCTCTCCTGTCTCTTCTGTGCTCCCGGGAACAGGGCTGCACACCCAGTGGTGCCCCGAGACCACATGTGCAGCTCTGGTCCTCAGGGGACCTGAGCTGGGGGTTAGCTGTCTGCTCATGGGCCTGCAGGGCATGTGCACCGTTGCTTATTTAGAAGCTGGAGACAGTTGTGCAAAGATGGTCTTCGGTCAGTTCTGCTTGTGAGTTGTTATCACGTTCAATCAGGGAAGCTGCTTTCCTCCGAAAGTCTGGCACCAAGAAAGGCCCTGCCCACTGGCCTGGAGTGGAGTTAGGGGCCTCTTGGGTCTTGGCTCAGCTGATTGCCTTGGTGTGAACTGTTCTAGCTGCCACAGACTGATGGACACTCTGTTCGTCATTATTTCTTCATTTGCTGATGCTCATTAAGTCCAAATGAGTTTGCTTTGTTAGACGGTATTTGTTTTCCTCTTTCTTACTCCACTCTGTATGATAGTCTGTAGGTCCATCTGTGTCTCTTCAAAGGACCCAAATTTGTTCTTTTTAATGGCCAAATAATATTCCATTGTGTAATATATGTACCATATCTTTTTTTATCCATCCATCTGTTGATGGATATCTAGATTGCTTCCATGTCCTGGCTATTGTAAATAGTGCTGCAATGAATATTGGGGTGTATGTGTCTTTTTGAATTTTGAGCTAGAAAAGGATTGATTATGAACACAGGGGAACTTAGCGTATAGCTAAGAAACGCTCTGAGTGAGGTGGGGAGGTAGTTGTTGTTTTTCACTAAGTTGTATCTGACTCTTTGCAATCCCGTGGACAGTAGCCCACCAGGCTCCTCTTTCCGTGGGTTTTTCCAGGCAAGAATACTGGAGTAGGTTGTTATTTCCTTCTGCAGGGAATCTTCCCAACCCAGGGATTGAACCTGAGTCTCCTGAATGGCAAGCGGGTTCCTTACCACTGAGCCGCCAGGGAAGCCCCAAAGTGGGACGGTAAGGAGAAATAAAGATGGGGCTGGCGCAGAAGAGAGAGAGAGGCAGGCCTTCTTGTCGAGGATGCCATGCTCCCCAAAGCATTTTTGACAAGAAGGGTGCGGAAGCAGAGCGCTTGTCTCTCTAGTGGAGAGGACCAATGCCTTCACGCTATTATAAATTGGCATTACTCCCCCCAGTTACAGAAATAGTAACAGTTTAAAATAACTGAAGACCCTTCCCATCCAAAGCTTACCATCACTGCTGCCATTTTGGTGTCTCTCTCTCTCTCTCTCTCTCTCTCCAGCCTTTCATGATTTATGCAGATAGGTATCAAAAAATAGTGTTTTGTGACTATGTACGATTGAGGTGCACTTGTGCATGTAACCAAGCCCCAAGCCCCTACTGTTGGACTTCTCGTGATTGCCTTTTCCTGCTCAAGTAATGCAGACACAAGGGATCAGGCAGGTCGGGGGTCTCTTAACTGAGGATTTTGCCATTCACTGGCTCACTGATGCTCTGCTGTGGACTTTGTAGGGTCTCGCAGAGCAGGCACGCTTGAGGTAAGGATTCAGATGAAAACCACCCTCAGTTCTTCCTGGAGAAGGAAAGCGGGGGGGCATTGCATTGGCTGTGGCTGTAATGAGAGTGAACTGTGACCCGTGCCAGGCCGCAAGCCGAGGCTTAGCTCCCTGGATGACCTCGCCAGCCAGCACTTCCCCTGGCAAACCTGGAGGCATGCCATGCCTCCAGGGTCTTTCAAAGCCGTTATTAATACTTTGTTTCCTAACACGTTATCTTTCTCAGGTGAGCTGAAGAAAATGAAAGGAAAAAGGAAATTCCTGTAGTTTGATCGTCTTACATTAAAAAAGTTAAACCAACAGCTCTCCTGGGTGTAGCTAACCCAGTGGATGACTAAAGGGGGAAAGCCATCCATGCAGGTGATTGCAGTTTCACTGTGCCAGCCTGAATTTCTTGGTCTGGCTTCTTGCTGGAAGAGGACAGTTTGAGACCACAAGCTAGCCCAACGCCGAGGCCCAAGAAGGGATTCTGCACCCTCCACCCCAGCAGCAGCCCTGCAAAAATCCAGGGCAGAGGGCAATTCCTGATGTATCATGTATATGCTCAAGAATGGAATAAAAATGAATTCCTGGGAGTGTAGGTCACCCGTCACCTCTCAGGGCTGTGCCTGCAGCCCCTCCTGGCTGCAGTGGGACCCAGCGCTCCCTGATGGTTAGAGGAGAGGAGAAGTCAGAGAAGCACGCCCAGGTCACTTTCCCCAGGGCCGGCCTCCCTTGTTTCTGTGGTGTCTGGAGCCGTACTTGTCAAAGGCTGAATCGAGTCCATATCCTCTGCCTGCCAATGTGTGCAGCTACAAGTTTGCAATTAAGGCATCCACGTCCCCTCTGCATTTCAAGGCAGCCTTCAGCCTAATAAAATCATGTCAGTGTAACATCCAGGAAACTTACGTACGCTCCGTTGGTTTTTTGTTTGTTTGCTTTGGCTTGTTTTTTGATTGCACCGGGTCTTCATTGCAGCATACAGGATCTAAATTCCCTGATTGTGGATCACACTAGGGCCCCCGGCACTGGGAGTGCAGAGTCTTAGCCACTAAACTACCAAGGAAGTCTCTCTTTTTGTGTGTTGGTCTAGGATACATCAGGAATTGCCCTCTGCCCTGGATTTTTGCAGGGCTGCTGCTGGGGTGGAGGGTGCAGAATCCCTTCTTGGGCCTCGGCATTGGGCTAGCTTGTGGCCCCCACAAGCTATATTCTTACTCTGGGACAGAGTATTCTAACTCGGATGTGACTTTTAAAAGACTTTAATTGAAACATAATTTGATTTACAGTGTTTGCAGTAGTTTCAGGTATACAGCAAATGATTCAGTTACATGTGCTCAGTCACTTCAGTCGTGTCCGACTCTTTGTGACCCCGTGGACTGTAGCCTGCCAGGCTCCTCTGTCCATGGAATTCTCCAGGCAAGAACACTGGAGTGGGTTGCCATTCCCTCCTGCAGGGGGCCTTCCCCCCTTCCAGGGATCAAACCCACGTCTCTATGTCTCCTGTACTGGCAGGTGGGTTCTTTACCACTAGCTGTCTATTTGTTTACTCTTTTTAAGATTCTTATCCTTTATAGGTTATTACAAGATACTGAATATAGTTCTCTGTGCTATACAGTAGGTCCTTGTCTATTATCTACTTTATATATAGTAGTGTGTGTCTGTTAATCCCAAACTGTTAATTTACCCACCACCCCCCGCCCCCCTTTCCCCTTTGGTAACTATAAGCTTGGTTTCTATGTCTGGGAGTCTGTTTCTGTGTTCTAAATAAGTTCATTTGTATCATTTCTTAAGATTCCATGTATATGTGATATCATATGAGATTTATCGGACATAATTCTTTTCATCCAAGAGCACAGAGTGTTTCCAAGGCAAACTAAACCAACCTTCCATTCGGAGATAACAGCGATAATGAGAACGTATAAAAAACGTTGTCTGGGGGACTCTGAAAGGTTTTAAAAACGGTGGTGCCATCCGATGACTTCTTTCATTTCCCCTTTAGATGCAGCACCAGGAGCAGAGCTCGCCGAAGACCAGCCTCTCTATCCTTGCCTTGGGGCTGGGCCGTCTCCTCTTCTACTGGTGGCTGGCAGAGCTGATGGTTCATCTCATGTACATGCACGCCATCTACAGCAGTGCCTCCCTCCTGAGGGCCGTCTCGAGCTGGGCCTTAGGTAACTGGAGAGATCGCCGGCGGTACAAGCGTCAGGAGCGAGCTTCACAGGGAAGCTGGTCAGAGAGCAGACAGGGGTGTGGTTGCCTTCAGCAAACCCTGTATTTTTTAACCATGTTCCTCTTGTGGCCAAGATGACGCATGCGTGAAGTGGCCGACAGAGGTGAGGGCCAGGTTTGTGGGCTGGGAGCCGAGGATGGTAGCAGCCCCTCTTCCTGATGGAATTCCTGCTAAGCTCAGCTGGGTCTGCATCTTCCTGGTGTGGCCAGCACTGCACTTGACAGGAGTCCCTGCTAAGAGCTGGTGCTGTAAGACCGAGTTCTGTAGTCATCCTTGTTTTCGTGTACGATGTAAAGCAGAGTGTAAGGCTTTAGAGTCAGACAGATACAGGCTTTATTTTCAAATTGAAGTGTAGTTGATTTACAATGTTGTATTAGTTTCAGGTGTATAGCAAAGTGATTTGGTTGTACATATACGTGTGTGTGTGTGCGCGTGAGCACATGCGCTCTGTGCTTAGTTGCTCAGTCATGTCCGACTCTTTGCGACCCCATGGACTGCAGCCCGCCAGGCTCCTCTGTCCATGGGGATTCCCCAGGCAAGAATACTGGAGGAGGTTGCCATGCTCTCCTCCAGGGGATCTTCCTGACCCAGGAATCAAACCCAGGTCTCCCGCATTGCAGGCAGATTCTTTACTGACTGAGCCACCAGGGAAGCCCATATGTGTATATATACACTCACACGCACACGTGTGTGTGTAGATAAACTCTTTTTCAGATTCTTTTCACTTATAGGTTATTACAAATATTGGGTATAGTTCCCAGTAGATTCTTGTTGATCATCTACTTTATGTGTAGTAGTGTGTGTCTGTTAATCCTAAACTGCTAATTTATTCCTCCCCCCAATTTTCCCTTTGGTAACTGTAAGTTTGTTTTCTATGTCTGTGAGTGTATTCCTATTTTGTCAAAAGTTCATTGGCATCGTTTTTTAGACTCCACATATAGGTGATATTGGGCTTCTCTGATAGGTCAGTTGAAAAGGAATCCGCCTGCAATGCAGGAGATCCCGGTTCAGTTCCTGGGTCAGGAAGATCCCCTGGAGAAGGGATAGGCTACCCACTCCAGTATTCTTGGGCTTCCCTGGTGGCTCAGCTGGTAAAGAATCTGCCTGCAATGCGGGAGACCTGGGTTCAATCCCTGGGTTGGGAAGATCCCCTGGAGAAGGGAAAGGCTTCCCACTCCAGTATTCTAGCCTGGAGAATTCCAGGCACTGTATAGTCCATGGGGTCACAAAGAGTCGGACATGACTGAGTGACTTTAACTTCACATAGGTGATATCATATTTGTCTTTCTCAGGCTTACTTCACTTAGTATGATAATCTTTAAGTCCATCCATGTTGCTACAAATGGCAATATTTCATTCTTTTTTATGGCTGAATAATATTCCAACTGTGTGTGTGTGTGTGTGTGTGTGTGTGTATGTATATATTTGTATAAACTACATACACCACATTTTCTTCATCCATTCACAGTCAGCTATAGGTTTGGACCTTGGCTCCATCAGCCACTAGTGGGCAGCCTTTGAAAGTTTGCTGCAACTCTGCATCTTCACCTGTTCAATGAGCAGACTCACCTTTGCAGGATTGCCTGGAAGGTTAAGTGAAACCATGTCTGGTAGGTAGAATTAATGGTACGTGCTCATGTAGGCCCCTCTGTTGGCTCTTATTTCTTATCTACCCATTTCTTTTGGAGGAGGGCATGGCAACCCATTCCAGTATTCTTGCCTGGAGAACCCCCAAGGACAGAGGAGCCTGGCAGGCTACAGTCCATGGGGTCGCAAAGAGTTGGACATGACTGAGCAACTAAGCACAGCACCCATTTCTTTATATCTGCTCATAGGTGGGGTGGAGGTCTTATTTCCTCAGCAGGACACCCTATTAAGTCTCTAGTATAAGACTTCTCTGTGTATATGCCACTGTTCTTTATTCCTCTGGCAAAAACAGCAGAGAACATGCTCCTTTCTGAGCAAAATCTCCCGTTTCTTTGTTTGTGTTCCTTTCAAGAACTTCCGTGGTGGCTGAATTCAGCTGTGTGGTCTGACCTCCAGCCTGGGGCTCCGATGGGAAACGGGTGATCTTCCGGTCAGATTAAGCTGCTCTCTGCCGGGGGCAAGAGTAATGGCCTGACTCCTTATCTATTTGGTGATTTATAGATTTTTTTTTTTTAAAGAGAAGTCTTGATTGCCCTTGTTATCACATAGGCTTAATCAGAATGTTTTCAAGGAAGATGCCTTTCAGGATTGGGAGAATGCTGAGTTGTTTTAATGAGAGTGTCTTCTTCCCAAAGAAAATCTTTGTTTTCATAGTTGAAAGTAACTAATAATCTAAGGCTTTAATGATACACTTAGGCAAACAAAATAGGACTAAATGATGCCTGTGCGAAATCAGATCCTAATTGTACTGCATCCAAATTAGGAGATTATCCATTTGGATGATTTTAACTATGAAAACTGGATAGCAAAACTCGAAATGGTGCTTAAATAGTAAGGAAGAGCTGTTGTCTCAGACAGCTAGTATCTTAAGGTCAACGCTAAGGGTGGTAACTCCAGTGACTAAGAAAAGTCATCAGTGATCCATTTGGGCCCCTATCACTCAACTGAAGAACCAACCAGAATCCTAGAAGTCCTTAGTTTATACCCACAATGCCATCACTTTTCACCCCCCCTCCACAAAGTAACCTGATCTTGGGGTTTATCATTTCTTTTTTTCTTTTTTTTTTAAATAAAAAAAATTTTTATTCTTAGAGCCACTTTAGGGTTAGAGCAAAACGGATAGCTCAGTTCAGGGATTTCCCATCTGTCCCCTGACCTGCACGCGCACAGCCTCCCGCAGTACCAGTGTTCCCACCAGCGTACACGTTACCGGCGATGAGCGTACCGCCACACGCCATCACCTAGAGTCCCTCTGTATATTAGAACTGACTCGGTGTTATACCGTCCGCGGGCTGTGCCAGATGTGTAACGACGTGTGTCCTCCGCTGTGATACGCGCAGAGGAGCTTCACAGCCCTGACGATCCCCAGCGCTCCCTTCATCGCTCCCTCCCCTTTAATCCCGGCCACCACTGATCTTGTTAATGTCTCCATACTTTTACCTTTTCCAGAATGTTGTGTGGTTGGAATCATGTAGCTTTTTCAGGTTGACATCTCTCACTTAGTAATATGCAACTCGGGACTCCTCCATGGCTTTTTATGGTTTGATAGCTCATTTAATGTTAGTGCTGAGTAATATTACATTATCTGGATGTACCATGTTTATCTGTTTGCCTACTGAAGTATGTCTCAGTTGATTCTAAGCGTCGTGGTTATGAATAAATTTGCTACAAACATCCACATGCAGGTTTTTATGTGCCTGTAAGTTTTCAAGTCCTTTGAGTAAATACCAATAAATAACCACAATGGCTTGATTTTATGGTAAGAATATGTTTATTTTTGTAAGAAACTGACAAACTGGCTTTTTTTCCCCAAACTAGCTTTTTTTTTTTTTAGTTTTCCAAAGTGGTTGTATCATTTTGTGTTCTTACCAACAATGCAGGAGAGCCTGTTTCACATACTTGTCAGTATTTGGTGTTGTCAGTATTTTGGATTGTGGCAATTCTAAAAGCTGTGTAGCAGTATCACATTGTTGCTTTAATTTGCAATTCTCTAGTAACATGATTTGATGTAGAACATCTTCTCCTATGCTTATTTGCTCTCTGCGTATCTTCTTTGCTGAGCTGTCTGTTCAGGTCTTTGCCCATTTTTAAATTGGATTGTTCCTTTTTTAACTGTTGAGTTTTAATGGTTCTTTGTATATTTTAGAGGCCAATCCTTTACCAGATGTCTCTTTTCAAATATTTTTTCCCAGTCTGTGGCTTATCTTCTCATTTTCTTGACAGTGTCTTTAACAGAGCAAAAGTTTTAATTTTTATCAAGTCTAGCTTATCAGTTATTTCCTTCATGGATCTTGCATTTGGTGTTATGTTTTAAAAAGCCACCACCTTGTCTGAGGTCACCTAGGCTTTCTCCTGTGTTATCATCTAAGGGTTTTAGAGTTGTGTGCTTTATGTTTAGGTCTATGGGCTATTTCAAGTTAACTTTTGTGAAGGTGTAAGAAATTAGACGTGAATTTCTTCCAGCATCATTTGTTAAAAACACTATCTTTGCCCGATTGTATTGTCTTTGCTCCTTTGTCAAAGATCGATTGACTGTATTTATATTGATGAGTCTATTTCTGGGCTCTCTTTGGTTCCATTGATCTTTTTGTTTATTCTTTCACCAGTATCACACTGTCTTGATTAATGTAGCTTTAAAGTAAGTCTTGAAAGTAAAGTAAGTCTTGAAAGTAAGGCAGACAGGTGCAGGCCTTCGCCTCTCATCTTTCCTTCCAGTGCAGGTAGATTATTCTGGGTCTTTTGCCTCTGCATATAAACTTTAGAATCAGCTTGTTGATATCCAGAAAATAACTTGCTAGGATTTTTATTTGGATTGCATTGAATCTATAGATGGAGTATGGAGGAATTAATATCTTGATATCGTGAGCTTTTCTTTCCACAAACTGGCTGTCTATTTATTTAGTTTTTCTTCAATTTCTTTTTCTTCAGACTTCAGTTTTTCTTCAGAATTTTATAGTTTTCCTCATTTATAACTTGCATATATTTTCTCATATTTATACCTAAATATTTTTTGGTATTAATGTAAATAGTACTATGTTTTTAGTTTCAAATTCTATTTGTTTATTGTCAGTAAATAGGGAAGTGATTGACTTTAATATATTAACTTTGTCTTCTGTAACCTTTCTACAATCTTTTATTCCAGGAGATTTTTTTGTTATTGTTGTAATTGTTTCTTTGGGATTTTCTACATTGACACTCATGTCATCTTTAAGTAAGAGTAATTTCTTCCTTCCAAAAATATATAGGACTTCCAGTATTATATGGAAAAGGAATGGTGAGAAGGGGCAGCCTTGGCTTCTTCCTTTCACCATCAAGTATGATGTTTTTAATTTAGTCTCAAACTAGAAAGCTTCTATTTTCTTGCCGTTAAGTATTATGTTACCTGTAGGTTTTTTGTAGATGCTTTTTTACTAAGTTGAGGAAGTTCCTTTCTATTCCTAGTTTGCTGAGAGTCTTTTTTTTTTGTCATGAATGGGTGTTGGATTTTGTCAAATGCTTCTTTCTTGCATATATTGATATTAGCCATTTTTTCTTCTCTAGCTGGTTGATGTGATGGGTTGCATTAACTGATTTTCAGATGTTGAATCAGTCTTGCATACTTGGGTAAATCTCATATTTCATGGTGTTTAATTGTTTTTATATTTTGATGGATTGATTTGCTAATATTTTGTTGAATTTTTGCGTGTATGTTCATGAGAGATGTTGACATGTAGTTTTCTTGTAATATTCAGTTCAGTTCAGTCGCTCAGTCATGTCCAACTCTTTGCGACCCCAGTGTATCCTTAAGAGTTGTCCTAAATTAAATGAAGGCGACGCGCCTTTAGGGCCACCTGTCATTTAGTCGCTGGATGTGGGCTGTGTCAGAAAGGGCTGTGGCCTTGGATGAGGCAGCTTTCTCGAGGAGGCGGTCCCCAAAGCACTAACAGCTGAGAGTTTTTCTGGTCACATTTCCGTCGACTGGAATAATAAGCCCTTCCTTCCTGGAGGAAGATCTGATTAGGATAGCATGGTTTCCATCACAGCAGTTTTCCGTGGAAGTGTCCCCTTGGTCGCTCAGAGCCTTGCTTTCAATAGCTGCTTCGTTCTAGGTGATTACACACAATTATGATTTGATTAGCAGTTTCAACACGGTGCATGGAACTTCCAGAGTCTCGCTGATTATTACTAGCTGGATTTTTACTGCCTTAAGGCTCCAGGAATCCAGATAATCAAGATTTCCTAGCTTTCCCCTCTAATATCTGCTTGTTAATCAGTCAGTTTCTTCCTTGGAAGTAGCAAAAAACCAACTTTGGATGATTGATGCAGAAAATCAAATGCCTTCAAAGGAAATTGGGTAGGTAGGTAGTTCACAGAATCACAGGGAGGGCTGGACACCTGAATTCAGGGCAGGCAGCCAGGAATCCAAGTCCAGATTATGCCACCGAGCTCCTCTGCGAGGGGGCCACTGCCCTCAGGACAGCTGCGCTGGCACCGCTCTCTGTACCCCGAACTGTCCACATCGGCACTGGCCTTGGGGCCATTGTTAGCGGCAGTGCCACCAGAGTGTCCCTGTCTAAAGGGCAGAGCCTGAGTGGAGTGGAGGGGAGTCTGGGGAGGCAAGTGTCCAGCAGAGTCTACTTTTCTAGTGGGAGGAAGACTGCACCCACGACAAAGACAAAGATGGGGAATTCCCTGAACACAGCAGGATAGATGCTGGGCATCTTTAAGCCTTCCCGGGAGCCTTCTGTCCTGTCTCTATCTGGGTTTGTTGATTTCCAGGCCTGCTGCTTAACTGCTGTCCAGGGAAATTCCTTTCTTCGTTATCCTGGGGATTCCTTTTGCTTCTTGTGTGTGTCGGAGGCTTGTTTCCTGGCATACACTTATTCTTTTAGTTGCTCCCCCCTTTCGACAAAGTATATCCCCCAGTAACCTTTCTGAAAGAAGATGCAGGGGAGGTCAGTTTGGGATTTCCTACATATCTGAGATGATTTTATTCTGCCCTCTTCAGGCTCTTTAAACGGTGGTGAGGTGTGGTCCTCATGGTTGGAAATCCTTTTCCCTCCCCAGCTTTTTGAGTACATTGCTCCGTTATCTTCCAGCTTGTGGTGCTGCAGTTGAGTCTGATGTCATTCATTTTCTGGATCTTTTGTATGAAATTTGACTCTTGAGCCTCCTTTCTGGGAGCTTTTAAAGTCTTCTTTTTGTCCAGGTGTTCTTAGTCACCCAGTTGTGTCCAACTCTCTGCGACCCCATGGACTGTAGCCTGCCAGGCTCCCCTCTTCATGGGATTCTCCAGGCAAGAGTACTGGAGCGGGTTGCCGTGTCCTCCTCCAGGTTCTTCCCCACCCAGGGATTGAACCTACGTGTCCTGTGTCTGCTGCATTGCACGTGAACTCTTCACCTGCTGAGCCATCAGGGATGCCCTCTGTTTGTCTGGAATGCTCTAAAATTTCATAATGTTATGTCCTGGTTTGGGACTGTTATATTTTCATCATTTGAACTAGATAGAGGTTCTTTTGAAAAAAGAAGGTGATTTTCTTTAATCTGGCTAATATTCTGGAATTATTTTGCTAATGCATTCCTTACTTCCATATTTTAATTTTAATTTTTTAGCTCTTTGATGCCTCTCATTCAGTTACTGGACCATTAATTTTCTAATACTTTTTCTTTTATTGTTTTCATCTTTTTTTTTTTTTTACCCCCACTCTGTTCTATGGGCTATTTTCTCAACTGTCTCCTCTTAATCCATCTATTTGTTTTTCTTTCTTTTTTTTTAATTTTTAATTTTTAGCAGTTTTAATTTTCACGCGCTCTTTTTGTTCTTCCAGTGTTGGTCTTTCCCACCTTCTGTTTTCATGGATCCTGGCACCTTTTCTTAATTCACTGATGATGTTACTAATGTGTTTGAAGGGGGCAGTTCTCCTCTTTGCATTGTTCCTCCTCCCAGGTTCCTGCTTTCTCCTTTGTTTGCTTGGCCTTTCATGTTAATGAATGAGCGGTGACTCTTGGCCCTTTCTTTTTGAGAGTGAGGCTCTTAGAGGTAGGGACAGAGTTTCTTTCTTCAGTTCAGTTCAGTGGCTCAGTCGTGTCTGACTCTGCAACCCCATGGACTGCAGCATGCCAGGCTTCCCTGTCCATCACCAGTTCCTGGAGCTTGCTCAAACTCATGTCCATAGAACTGGTGATGCCATCCAGCCATCTCGTCCTCTGTCATCCCCTTCTCCTGCCTTCAGTCTTTCCCAGCATCAGGGTCTGTTCCAGTGAGTCAGTTCTTCGCATGAAGCGGCCAAAGTGTTGGACCAGACTTCTCTCTTACTGACTGTCGTGACCCCAGTTAGGCTGCACACGATGGAAACCTGAGTGCAGCGCAGCACAGCCCCGCAGGCGGTGGTTTTTCTCACTTAACAAGAGATGGGGCGTGGGCAGATCAGTGCTGGTGCAGCTTCTGAGGGGGTGCCATGCCCTCTCCAGGGGGTCTTCCCAACCCAAGGATCGAACCTGGGTCTCCTGCATTGCAGGCAGATTCTGTACCATCTGAGCCACCAGGCAAGTGTAGCTTCTTTAGGGAGTTACAAGTGACCCAGGCTCCTTCTAGCTCTCTGTAGCTTGTGGTCTTGCGATGTCTTAGGCATTATAAGAAGAAAAAAGTTGGAAGACACAAAGGTTAAAGGTAAGTTTCAAATCATGCTTTACCTTTTATTGGAAAAGCAGTAGTTTTCCCAGAAGCCTGATGGAGTAGAAAGTTGCTCATTACGCACATGCCAAGAAACCAAGACATTTAAAAACGGGCATTTGAGGTTAGCTGTGAGATAACACTGTGAAAGCCGGTCTTTCTGTGACTTTTTATTCTCATTATTCCAAATCGTCATTCCCAACTATGTGCTTTCTTGCCTCTTCTCCACTCCTGAAGGTAACTTCTCCATGATTTTATGGTCCTTTGCTTCCTCACAAGTTGAAGAGAGTATATATGAGAGTGTGTGTGTGCGTGTGTGTGCATTCACGTTGTATTTGTATGAATGTGTGTATGTATGTACTCTTTGAATATCTCATACCTGTATGTCCCAGTGTATCTGTTTTTAAAATTTTTATTGCAGTGTAGTTACTGTACAATATTGTGTTAATTTGTATTATACAGCGAAGTGAATCAGCTATACACATACCCCCTCTTTTTCGGATTTCCTTCCCATTTAGATCAGTGAGTCTGTTTTGAGTGAACCTGTGAGAAGCTGAGAACACTGCTTCTTTGTCCTGAATGTGGTGCCATGTGAACTGTGCGTCTGCCCGAGGCTCCCTGTTGGGGACAGGAGAGATGACAATAAAATAAATTTCCTATTGTTAGGAAAAGATCTCTTCTCGTTTTCTGAGGGAATTTCTTTGTGGCAGCCCCCTTTGCTTGGGGCTGCACTTTCTTTTAGGACCCAGACTTTTGAGAAAAAGGAAAGAAAAAGGCTTTTGAGTGGCACTGAAACATGGAGGCCAGATGTTCATTGTCAAGTTTTGAGGGGGTCGGGGTAGGGAGCTTATTTTTCTGACAGACACCACCTGAGAACGTTTCCCCAGCAGCAAACGCTTCTGTGTACATATTTGTCAGATGTCGATGCCTCTGAAGCCAGAGCAAGATGCAAAGATTAGAGTAGCTTGTTCTGTAAAAATTTCTTATGCAGCCTGGAGAATAGGTAGCTGGGACCACTCAACCAGCAGACCCCTAGAGCAAGTCATCTGAGACTGTCACTTGTAGCCTCTATGGTTATACTTGCCTCTCTAATTATCCCATCTCCTGTGGCATTCTTTTTAGATTCTCGGTCATTCTCCATAGCCAACATTCCTCCATGGTTAAAGTCTGAACTTGGGTTGATATCCCTAAGGGAAAAATGATTAGGTTAGGTGTGTGAACATTTCTAGTCCACTGCACTGTTTGATTTGTGGGAAGTGAGACCTTACTTCTGGATATTTTTGGGTAGTTAAAATTCACTAAGAAAATGTACTCAGCCTTCAGAAGCATGGATGATGAATTATTTCCTTCCAGCATTTCTTAGCAGGATCTCAGGCTCACTCAGTGTCCTTACAAATAACTTAAAAAAAAAAAAATCAAGACATGAGATCTTATCATGCTAACAAATCTCTTTCCTTGTCTGCAGACCTATGAACAAGAACATAAATACCATTTGCTCTTGTGCTCTTTACCCTTGAGTCTGTCTCCAGCCATGTTCCTGGCAGTTCTGCTGCAAAAATTAAGAACGTTAGAATCTTAGGGATGGAAACTAGAAATTTCATAGAACTTCAGTTCAAGACCTCCTTATAGCATCCGTGGCTAAAGGTATAGTTCCAGGGCCACAAAGATGGATTGGCCTAATATAGCTAGTCCCAAATTATTGTCCAAGATGGGAGAATAGAAGCCAGGGGTAGAAAGTCCAGTAGGTTTTGAGTTGGGTGACCAGGGTCATGAGAACTAGGAGGCTGTCCTGAACTGCTGGGAAGGAGCTCTGCAGGCGAAGATGGGGTTTTAGAAGCAATACTGACTAAATGAGGTGATGAGTTTAAAGCTACAGTTACAAAAAAAAATAATAAAAAAAAATAAAGCTATAGTTACAAGACTTATTAGTTATCTAATAATAGCTTATTAGAAGTTATCAACCTGGGACTATATAGAAATTATAAAACACAGAATCCCTCAGATTTCTACCTGTAAGGGGCTCAAGGGGTTCCATAGCTGATCAAGGAAAAAGACTTGGGCAGGAGGTGGAAAGGACTTGGGCAGGAGGTGGAAAGGACTTGGGCAGGAGGTGGAAAGGACTTGGGCAGGAGGTGGAAAGGACTTGGGCAGGAGGTGGAAAAGCCTTGGGCAGGAGGTGGAAAGGACTTGGGCAGGAGGTGGAAAAGACTTGGGCAGGAGGTGGAAAGGACTTGGGCAGGAGGTGGAAAGGACTTGGGCAGGAGGTGGAAAAGCCTTGGGCAGGAGGTGGAAAGGACTTGGGCAGGAGGTGGAAAAGCCTTGGGCAGGAGGTGGAAAGGACTTGGGCAGGAGGTGGAAAGGACTTGGGCAGGAGGTGGAAAAGCCTTGGGCAGGAGGTGGAAAAGCCTTGGGCAGGAGGTGGAAAGGACTTGGGCAGGAGGTGGAAAGGACTTGGGCAGGAGGTGGAAAGGACTTGGGCAGGAGGTGGAAAAGCCTTGGGCAGGAGGTGGAAAGGACTTGGGCAGGAGGTGGAAAGGACTTGGGCAGGAGGTGGAAAAGCCTTGGGCAGGAGGTGGAAAAGCCTTGGGCAGGAGGTGGAAAGGACTTGGGCAGGAGGTGGAAAGGACTTGGGCAGGAGGTGGAAAAGCCTTGGGCAGGAGGTGGAAAGGACTTGGGCAGGAGGTGGAAAAGCCTTGGGCAGGAGGTGGAAAAGCCTTGGGCAGGAGGTGGAAAAGCCTTGGGCAGGAGGTGGAAAGGACTTGGGCAGGAGGCGGAAAAGCCTTGGGCAGGAGGTGGAAAGGACTTGGGCAGGAGGTGGCGGTAGTGTAGCAGCTTTATCTGGGTGATGCTCTGGCAGGTTGAGCTCAGGGGAGATCCCTCATGGTATGAGGGACTGTATTGTGGAGGTCCAGAGGCTGTATTGTGGGGGGGTGTCCCCATTTGGAAAGGGAGGAGGGCAAGGGAGCCTGGGGAGAGTGGAGTCAGGGAGGAGGGGGCGTCTAGGTGATGTGGCTTAACACCATGGCCCCGAGGCTTTGAGTCAGAGCACCGAAGGGCTGCCGTGGCATGCGGTCTTTGTCGCCCTGAGATGTATCCGTCTGCGGTTAGTAGGTCTCGGGCACAGTTTCACAGGGTGTGCAAAGCAGGCACACTGTAGGTGGCAAAAGTGTCTGCTTGTTTGCGCTATGTTTAAAATAACTGGATGTATAAAAGTTTGAGTTTGGCACTAGTGGGGATTTGAACTAATGGGCCTCAGCCAATGTGAAGAAAGAAACGATGTTTAGGAGTCAGTACACAGAAGCCAGTGTCGGCTCACTTATGTAACACTGCCTCCTCTCAAGGTGGTGCTATCAATGTGTTGGCGGTCTGGATAGGTCCAGCGGAGGAGACAGACCAAAAGCAGGTCACAGCACACCTTGGGCCAGAGACTGGCCAGGAGGTGGAGCCTTGTGTCAAAGGAACTGTGCCGTCAGTATTCACAAATGAGCTAAGTGATTCTCACCTTTTTTGGTTAGATAACAAGGATGTCAGGGTGAACAAGGCAAGTTCAGCCCCTGTCCTGGCGTAATGCATGGTTTAAAGAGTTGTTTTCAATCATTTCGATATTTGGCAAAACTAATACAATATTCTAAAGTTTAAAAATAAAATAAAATTTAAAAAAATAAATAAAAAATTAAGGGAAAAAACCAAACAATTCAGGGTGATAGGTCCTGTGTTAGTGGGAGTCCAAGGTACTGTGGAAGCAAAGAGAAGTATATAGCTCAGTCTAGGGGAGTCTGGAAAGGTTTCTCAGAGAAAGTGATGTCTATGAGGAAACCTGTAGGATGATTAGGAATTAAACAGATAATAGAGGAGGGAAGAAGGATTGGGAGAAGGATGCTCTAGGCAGAGGGACCAGCACATTCAGAAGTCTGAAGATGAAAGATCTAAGGGCGTATTTGAGAGACAGAGAAGGAAGTTCAGCATGGCTAGAAGCTCTTGTGATATGTCCGTGTGTGCATTTTGATGGAAAGCAAGACTGAAGTGAAGGCAGGCAGACAAGAGGTGATGGAAAGGTTCACAGTCTGTGATAATGAATATAAAAGCAAATTTGGGAGATTCATGGGGTAGAATTGACTGGCATTGCTAAACAGTTGGCTGTAGGGGGTGAGAGAGACAGGGTGGAGTCAGGGGGAAGGCTGGAATTCTGCCTTGGGCATCTACCATCAACCTTTTAATCCACATATACTGAGACTCTCTACCCGGACACCCTTGCAACTAAACACATCTCCCCAACTCTCCTGGGACCAGCTGATAATTACAAGCAACCACTATCAGCTTCTCTGGGGGTGGTGCACTGCATGGATGTATGTGCTGGTTTTTAATGACAAGTCTGAAGTTAAACTAGCCGTTGCCTTGTGTTGCCTTGAACATGTAGAGAATTTCTGAAAACTCAGTGAAGGGTACTTAGTTTTCTTTTGTTCCCGGTTCTAAGGTTTCTCAGCATTTGAGATTGGGTGTGAGCACTCAGTTACTCTGGTGCGTCTGAATTCTAGCTGATTCTAAGGGGTGGGTGGGTACAGTTAATTAATCACAGGCAATAAGACGGCTTCCTTTCTGGCTTCTGGCTTCAGACATTCTTATCCTTTGGTCTTTGAATCTTTTTGAAAATTTCAGGTCAGTTTCATAAATTTTGTTAGTTGCTCTGAAGGGTCACGAGAAAGACACAATGTCTATTGTCTGTGAATTCGCAATGTTTTGGAAGGGACAAGCAGGTGGATATCCTGCTAATACTCATATTTTTCTGTGTTCTTAAGGGTGAAATACTGTTTTAACTTTTATTATAGGTAACCAGAATAGAACCTGTCTGGGAAATATGTTTGTTAAATCCTTTCGCTAATATCTGTTAATGAAGAGAGGATATGGATCGTGACCTCCATGTGACTGGGTCTCTCTTTCATCACTGTCTGCCTGTCATGGAATAAGTGCTCCATACATATTTGTTAAAAGGATCGGCAGCGAACAAATGGATTCTTTTGTTGACTTTTCTGTTGTCAGCCATATGTTTTGCTTTTTAGTTGATGTCTTCTTCAAGGCATTAATGATGCAGGGAAATTAATGGAGGGTGATGGTTCAATGCTAAAATGATATTTTTCTTACTCATAATGGCTTTTGTTGAATACTTGCAAAAATTCCTCTGTGTGTGTGTCTTATGGGTTGTAAAAAACCTTGCCAGACTAAGAGCACCTAATGGGACAGGATGAAGGAAAGCACTTCTAACTAAGGACAGAAGTGTCTTGGAGGCAACTCAAGGAATCCATTGTTGGTGATCTGCAGATGCTTTTGGTTTGAGCAGCAGTGTGTGTGCAAGTCAAAAAAGTGTTATATTTTGTTCTGATGCCGAGTGCAGAGCGTGTCTGGTGGGGGAGGCAAACTGAAAAGAGAGTATGCTGAGAGACAGAATGACTAGCTGACCTGGTTTGTCAGGGACGGTCCTGGGTTTGGCACTGAGAATCTCCTTCTGGAAAAATCCCCAGCCCTGGACAAACTGGAATGATCGGTTTCCCTGTATGAGAACTCAGAGTTGAATAGAGAGCAGATGGAAGTGGTACTTCCGCACACTCAGGCCAATGCGTGTTTAAAGGTTAAGGGTTGTCAAGAATGGCTTCCTCAAGAGGCCCATAGAAGAGGCACCCAAGCTGGTCCTGCAGAGTCCAGTTTTACACAGTGAGAATTACTGTAAAATGGAATGGTTTGCGAAGACCCCCTGGGCACCTGGTACATTGGGCCATCATCCCCCCACGGTCCAGGGATTTCTTTGGAGGTGAAATATTTGGAAGATTTTGACCTCTGAAACTTTAGAGCCAAGTTTGACCTACAGATTGCCTAACACTAATTCTACAGATTAGGAGGCTCTGAGAAACTCAGTGGCCTTTTTGGGGTCACCGGGGGTTGGTGGCCAAGCTTAGGTCGGAGCCAAGTCTGTTGATTTCCAGGCCTCTGTTCTTTCTGCTGCTCTCACCAGTGCATGAGGGTTGCCAGCCAGGGCTGATACAGGTGTCCTCCTGTGAAAGAGGTGAGACTGAACTGGTGCTTTCTCTGCCTTTGTGACGAGGATGGGTGGTAAGGAATGAGGACTAGGAGGGGGCCTGTGGCCACGTTTTGCGAGTGCAGTGCTGATTTTAGACAACAGCAGCTTGTTGAATGGCCTGAGAATCTTAAGAGCTGCTCCAGGAGGCCCCGGGAGGTAGGGGTTGGTTACTAGGCAATCTCATGACTGCTGGGCCGTCCCAGGCAGGCAGCTCCGTGGCAGTTTTCACAGAAATGCAGGTCCAAAGGTCTTTGCCAAAAGAGGCCTTGCTTGCTCCTCTGGTTGATCTTTTTCTGCACCCTCCTGAGGCCAGTATCTTACGGAGGAAATGCGTTTCTAACAGCTGCATGCTCCCCAGTGAGTCTGCTAGCGGTGTAGAGAGTTAAATCTGCCAGTTGCTTCCACTTTCCCCATTTCTCTTTTGTTTCTCATCCAGATTATTTGCAGAGATTTGCGTGTTGCCCTGTTTTCCTTCCAGCCTACTTTTTAACTGAATATATTCTGAATTTTTCCACATGTGATGAAATAGTCTTTTAAATTCTACGCCCTCAGAGGATGACTTTTGCTAGTTTGATCGCACTCCTTCCTACGATTTTACTGTAATCGAGTTGACCAATCCTCTGTTGTGGATCTTTGTGTAAAATTCTGCCCTCTTGCAAATAAAGCTTCTGAGAGCATATTTGCGTAAGCCTTTCTGAGCTCATCCCTCATGACGGTCCTGAGGGAGGCGTCCTAGGTCAAAGGTTTTGGCTCCTGTTGCCAAACTGGTCTTTGGAAAGAGAGGGCCGTTTTTCTTCCCCCGGGTCAGCAGTGTTTAAGCGTGAGTGTGGAGGGCAGTCATTTTTTGGTGCCATTTGTATGTAGAAGGCGTGTATCCTCTCTGCCTTCCCCCCTGCCCTCCCCACGCCTCCCCCCTTCTCTCTTCCTCTCCCCCTCATCCTCTTCTCTGGACTCTCCTCCCCTGCCTTCCTCGTGGGTAGCGGCGGGGTCGGGCTGGGGGGTGGGGTTGAACATCTCTTTGCCATAGGACAGCTGTTATAGGTTTTATCTTAGAGTTCTGGAAGAAGTAGCTGTCAGGCTGCCATCCGAGCAGTGAACTGTGGCAAAGCAGGATGGCCGCGGGCCTCGGGAAGATGCGTTGTCAGGGGAGGGGAGGGGAGGAGTCAGGCAGTTTCTCCCTGCGTTTCTGAAGCGGGCTCTCCTAAAAGACAGCGCTCGCCTCATGGGAGGTTTGCTGGGTATCCTGGAGCTCCACTTACCTGACCGTGGAGGTCATGAACCCATCACTTATCTGTACGGGTTTTCATAGATAGGATTCCCACCAAAAGTAATCCATAAACAGTCTATAATAGGAAGAGCAAAGTTTTATTTGAGCCAATCCGAGGACTATAACCCAGAAGACAGTCTTTCAGATTACTTGGAACAGCTGCCCCAGAGAAGTGTGGTTTTCAACACAGTTTGATATCTTGTCAGAATAAAGAACATCAAATAAGTCAGGGATACATGTCTTCAAGGTTAAAAAATAAATGAAAGCTCATGTACGTAGTGAGTCAGCACGGCTTTGGCACCTGGGAACGTAGTCTGATCTTTGAGGGAGGGCCAGCATTGGCATCCTAGGACAGGGATGCATCAGTCTTTATTTTTAACATGACATTCTTTACTACTAGTCAGCGTGTCCTTTTCTTTAATAATTAAAGCAGATGGGCAATGTATGTTTGATAGGCTACAAACAGGCTGTTTTAGTTAGCATAAAATTCAAGTTAATACCTGTACAAGCCAGCATGACTTCCCCAGACCTCACTATATGAAAAGTTCTTTTATCACAACTAACTTTCCTCCTTCTCCCCAGATAACCTGTGTTCCAGGCTTTTCACATACCTCTTACCTGTTTATGGAAAGCATTGTAAGTTCATCAGAACCTTGAATCGTCGGGCACTAGGAATAGCGAGTGAATTGAGACTTTGAAATTCTGGGATGTAAAACCTGTTCTAGAACCCTGTGACTTCTGTGAAAAGTGACGCCTTTCCATAGTGGAGTGATAGATTTCCACTGTGCTTGAATAAAATCAGACTGATCAACTGACTGTTGAAGAGTCAACAAAGGCCATGTGACTTGGCTCCTCCCCACCTTCCCAGGAGCCTCGTACTACCCTGTGGTTGCCCGCTCTTCCCCACCAGGCTGAGCTTCTTGTTCTTTTTCAGACATCACCAGCATCGTCTGATCTCAGGGCACCATGTTGGGCTCTTCGCTGGCTCTTCCGGTTAGAGCGTTCTTCCCTTTCATCATTGTGTATCTTCTTGTCATTTGTACCTCAGCTTAAACGTGCTTTCCCAGAGAAGCGTTCCTTGGTGACCCAAATGGAAATAGCCAGTCAGCGTTTCACATCACCTGATTTTATTCTCTGCTTGGGGCTTATCGCCGTCTGAATTTTTCCTTGTTTGTCTCTCACCACTGAATATATGCTCCATGGAATAGAAACCTTATTTAAATTCGTCATCCTTAACCTGTATGAGAAAAGAATCTGAGAAAGAATGCATATTTGTATATGAATAACGGAATCACTGCTGTACGCCTGAAACCAACACAGCTTTGTAAATCAACTATACTCCAATAAAATTTTTTAAAACATGAAGTAGAAATCTTAGATCAAAAGATTCATCCACACTGTAGCATGGGAAAAAAAATTGTCATCCTGGTGTTCCCAGTGCCTAGAGCTATAAGTTGCTGATAATTGACATTCTATGACTAGTTGTTATATAGGAATAGGGCTGTTGGTCAGGCAAAATTCCTTTATGTTTACTGCTAAGAGTTGGCTTCCTTGGTAGACTGACTTGGGGTTCAGAGAGATGAGTTTTAGTCATAACCCTGCATGTGTGGCAAGTCCCTTCAGTCATGTCTGACTCTTTGCGACCCCATGGACTATAGCCCACCAGGCTCCTCTGTCCGTGGGATTTTCCAGCCAAGAATACTGAAGTAGGGTGCCATTTCCTCCTCCAGGGGGTCTTCCCAACTCAGGGATCAAATCTGCATCTCTTACATCTCCTGCGTTGGCAGGTGGGTTCTTTACTGGTAGTACCATGTGTAGTCACTAATTCTGCGATATTGGAAAAACCACTTACCGTTTCTGAATCTCAGTGTCTTTATCTGTAAAGTAAGAATCATAGTATTTACCAAAAGAACCCCAAAGGGTGCTTGAGAGGAGGAGCTGTGGTAAGGGATGTACAAACTCTGTGTAAACGTCTAATCATTCAACAAATGGGAATTATCATCACTTATTTATTGGAAGGACATGGAACTACCATGATGCCTCTAGAAACTTGGGAAAAAGTGTAGTGGAGCCTGTTACAAACAGCAGGGCACGGTGTCAGCGCACTGTGGAGCAGAGATGTGGGTCTCAGTCAGCACTGGTCTAATGGGAGCTTCACTGGAGGATTTATCATCACTCTGAAAACCTTCTGCCAGCAGAAAGGGAGGTGGTTTGGCCAGAACTGGCCTGGGAAGTATCCAAAGTCTTGATAATACTCATGTAGCAGTTGACTGGGGAGGGATGATCCACTGTTCCAGAGATTCATGTTGTCGCATCCAGCAGCAGAATATTCCAGTTGTGGGCAGACGATGCCACCTCTCAGAGCCAGATGCATTGAAAGTGCCCAATTCTTAGTGCCTGTTTAGATTTCCTGTGTGGCTGACCTCTCTCTCTTAGGGAGAATAATGAGGGCGAAGTTACCTTGCATGCATGCTATGCATGCTAAGTCGCTTCAGTCATGTCCAACTCTTTGCGACCGTATGGACTGTAGCCCGCCAGCCTCCTCTGTCCATGGGATTCTCCAGGCAAGAGCACCGGAGTGGGCAGGTGATGGTTCTCACCCTACCTTGGTATGCTGGTGTTCGAGTATTAGAGTCTGTCTCTGTGAGCTCGGTGGATATGCATCTGCCCTCAGGGAGCTGACAGATGTGGGTGGTGTGGAGCAGCCTGGCTGGGGTGACCTTCTCTGGGTACAGTTGCCTTGTCCAAGGGCACCCACTTGGTATCTCAGCTTTATATTTGCAGTGTGATCTTGGTTTAAACTGATAGATTGCTGAATGTGGTAATAGATTTGTGTGTGGGGGGGCGGTTATCTGCATCACTAGTTCAGGTGGACGTACTCAAAGGGGCCAGGAGGTGGCAGTAAAAGCTAGGCAGTCATTTGAGCAATTCCAAGTAGACCGCAGTTTATTAGCCTAATTTCAGCCTCTCCTGGGCAAATTTACAAGGTCTGGAAGTGGGGGTAGAGTGGTGGTGCCTGGGAAATCCTGTGGACAGAGGAGCCTGGCCGTCTGCAGTCCATGGGGTTGCAAAAGAGTCAGATACAATTTAGCGATTAAACCACCACAACAAAAAGGGTGGTGGTGTTGCTGCTGGACCAGAGAGAGGTAGTCTTATGAAAGTGGCCATTCTTATCCCATCATCACAGTGTCCATGAGTCTTACCGCTCTTAAGTGCTTTTCATGAAACTCTGTAAAATAATGATAAAAAATCTTAACATACTCTAATATTCAGATTTTTTTGTAGAACATGTGTATATAGGGTATTGATCAGATTTCACTGGATTTTAGCTGTGAGTGTCTCCTAGCCCCTTAGCTTCTAGAGAACATGAGCTTGACTTCTCATCTCATGGACTGAGCAGAGCCCAGTGCTCTTCTGAGACTTCCAGTTCATGGCCTCCCCTGTCTCTCGTCTCTTGCTTTGGTGGAGTCTGTTCTGTTAATTGAATTTATTTATTTACTCAATAGTAGTGATCATTATCTACTCTGCAAGCCATTTTGTGTATATTATTTTTAAATTTATTTTTAATTTCGTGGCTGCACCGCACATTACGTGGGATCTTAGTTCCAGTTCCCCTACCCAGGGGTGGAGTCTGCACCCCCTCACATTGGGAGCGTGGCATCTCAGCTAGTGGACTGCCCGGGAAGTCCCAAGTTTGTTGTTTAGGGATCATCTGCTGTCCCCGCTGTGCATTGCCTTCATTATCACTGGGTACTCGGTTCTTTTTCTTGGTTAGTGCATATGTGCGCATGCAAACACACACAGTCAGACAGACGCACACACAGATACCACCCCATCCCCCCACACCCCGAACTCACATCTCTTCAGGTAAAGTATTGGTGCGTATTAGACGATTTTAGTAACGGTTTGGCAGAGAGTCACATGAACAACTTGAAATGGACAGCTGGAGCTCCCTGGCTCCTCTGCCGGTTCTGGAACTCAGGCTGTGGTCCTGGCCATGCTGCTCCGTTCTTCTCTCTGCCCTCCTCCTCCTCCTCTTTCTGCCCTTCTCCTCTCGGGAACAAAACGACCCCCAATTCTCGCATAGGCAGATCTTTCTGAAATAAAGCAGAAACCTCACTTCCTGCTTGGTTACTCAGGTCTTTTTACTGTGCAGCTGTGTTTCTTAGCTGACAGATGACCCTCTCTGATCCGGCCTTTCCCGTCCCTGAAGCTGCAGCACCGTTCCAGTACTTCTCCTCCTGGCAGATTGGAACATTTAAAAAATTTTATTGAAATATAGTTGGTTTGCAGTGTTGTGATAATTTCTACTGTAGAGCACAGTGATTTGGTTATACATATGTATACGTTCTTTTTCATACTCTTTTCCATTATGGTTTATTCCAGGATATTGAATGTAGTTCCCGGTGCTATCCAGTAGGACCTAGTTGTTTATCCATCCTGTATGTGATAGTCCGCATCTGCTAACCCCACACTCCTGGTCCATCCTTCATGCACAGCCTTCCCCTCTTGGCAGCCACAGGTCTGATCTCCATGTCTGTGAGTGTGTTTCTGTTTTGTAGGTAGATTCATTTCTTGGACCATTACATATCCTCACGCTTTGTGCACTTCGTTTCTTGACGTTTCCTTCATCTGACTAACTTCTCCCTCAAAGCAGCTCACTTTCTGGACTACTTCCCCAATGGCTTAGATTCCGACGATGGCTCCTTCCAACCCCAATGACTGGGGTGAATGACTTTTGATTAGGAGAGCGAAGTTGAGTGGTCTGATCCCCAATTGTCGCCAACTTTTAACTCTGCGTGTATAATGGGAGTTGAGATGGGCTCACTGATTGTGAAATGTTGTTTAAGTGTGAACCTTCCTCAAATTGGGTTGTGGTCAATGAAAAAGTAATGGTCATTTCATTCAAGTCAGTTCAGCAAGGTTTCATTAAGGCCCCAGAAGGAAATTGCTGTCCCTCATTCATTCTCCAGACCTGCATTAGGCACATATTGGATGCCGGCTACTGTGTAGGGGCCAGAAGTACAGAGATGAAGTAGAGGTGCCCAGGGCCAATTGCATCTATAGTTTTCGAATTCAAGAGAAATATCAGTGTTAGAGTTACATGTTTGGGGTTCATAGTGAATGGGTGGCCATTAAAACTGTGGGAGCAGATGATACCAGGTGCTGAAAATGCAATCCATGTAGATCGCTGGGGTCTTGGGCACATCCTGCTTTTCAAATATGTTTTTCCTGTGAAAGGAAAGGTGCCCAGAATGAAACTTTTGTTTTCTGAAAGGTTAAAAGAAATCATTTTATATCTTTTATCATTGGTACTTTTTAAATCATGTTCACTTACTCTTAAGGACTATCACAACAGGAGAGGGAACATACTGTAATGAATCTATGTAATGAATCTATGGGTTAAATAAACACATTGGTAAGATCTATAAACATTTTTTCCTGAAATGTTAACAGATTTCATAATTACCTGAGGATTTACTATTTGAGGAGGCTTTGATAATTTGCAGTGACTCCTTACACTATGAAAGAGAATGGTGTTAAGTTTTAGTAAGCCATTTGAGCACGACTTAAATTTCTTTTAATAATATATTATTTATAATAATATATTAAATTATATATATAATTATATATATATTTTTTATTGAAGTACAGTTGATTTACAGTGTTGTGTTAGTTTCAGGTATATAGCAAAGTGATTCAGTTATATGCACATATATTGTCTATATTCTTTTTCAGCTTTTTTCCATTATATGTTATTTAAAGATTATAAGATATTGATATATAGTTCTCTGTGCTATACAGTAGGTCCTGTTGTTTATCTATTTTATGCATATGTTCATCCCAAACTCCTGGTTTATCTCTTCACCCATCTGGTCCCATCACTTCATGGCAAATAGTTAGGGAAACAGTGGCTGACTTTATTTTTCTGGGCTCCAAAATCACTGCAGATGGTGATTGCAGCCATGAAATTAAAAGACGCTTACTCCTTAGAAGGAAAGTTATGACTGACCTAGACAGCATATTGAAAAGCAGAGACATTACTTTGTCAACAAAGGTCCATCTAGTCAAGGCTATGGTTTTTCCAGTGATCATGTACGGATGTGAGAGTTGGAGTATAAAGAAAGCTGAGTGCTGAAGAATCGATGCTTTTGAACTGTGGTGTTGGAGGAGACTCTTGAGAGTCCCTTGGACTGCAAGGAGCTCCAACCAGTCCATCCTAAAGGAGATCAGTCCTGGGTGTTCATTGGAAGGACTGATGCTGAAGCTGAAACTCCAATACTTTGGCCACCTCAAGCGAAGAGCTGACTCATTTGAAAAGACTCTGATGGTGGGAAGGATTGAGGGCAGGAGGAGAAGGGGACGACAGAGGATGAGATGGCTGGCTGGCGTCACCGACTCGATGCACATGAGTTTGGGTGAACTCTGGGAGTTGGTGATGGACTGGGAGGCCTGGCGTGCTGTGGTTTATGGGGTCATAGAGTCGGACACAACTGAGCAACTGAACTGAACTGAACTGAACCATAAGTTTGTTTTCTATGTCTGTGGTCTCTTTCTGTTTTGTGTATAGATTCATTTGTGTCATTTTTTAAGTATCCACATATAAATGATATCATATGGTATTTGTCTTCTGTCTGACTTAATTCACTTAATATGATAATCTGTAAGTCTATCTATGTTGCTGCAAATGGCCTTATTTCATTCTTTTTTATGGCTGAGCAATATTCCATTGTTTATAGACACCATATCTTTATCCATTCATCTGTGGATGGCCACTTAGGTTGCACTTCCACACCTTGGCTACTGTAACTTGGCTATAGAGTAATATAACTTTTTGAGGAGGTATTTATTTTACTAGAGCTCTTTGCAGAGAAACCTGGGGCTTCCTTTGAAGATGGAAGATGAGAACTTCCATCCTTTGAAACTTCCATTCATGTCCATCGAGTTGGTGATGCCATCCAACCATCTCATCCTCTGTTGTCCACTTCTTCTGCCTTCGATCTTTCCCAGCATCAGGGTCTTTTCCAATGAGTCAGTTCTTTGCATCAGGTGGCCAAAGTATTGGAGTTTCAGCTTCAGCATCAGTCCTTCCAATAAATATTCAGGACTGATTTCCTTTAGGATTGATTGGTTTGATCTTCTTGATTGTCCAAGGAACTCTCAAGAATCTTCTCCAACACCACAGTTCAAAAGCATCAGTACTTCAGCACTCAGCTTTCTTTATAGTCCAGCTCTCATATCCATACATGACTACTGGAAAAACCATAGTTCACTAGATGGACCTTTGTTGGTAAATAAATGTCTCTGCTTTTTAATACGCTCTCTAGGTTGGTCATAGCTTTTCTTCCAAGGAGCAAGCGTCTTTTAATTTCATGGCTGCAGTCAACATCTGCAGTGATTTTGAGCCCAAGAAAATAAGGTCTATCATTATTTCTATTGTTTCCCCATCTGTTTGCCATGAAGTGATAGGACCGGATGCCATGATCTTAGTTTTTTGAATGTTGAGTTTTACGCCAGCTTTTTAACTCTCCTCTTTCACCTTCATCAAGAGCCTCTTTAGTTCCTCTTCACTTTCTGCCATAAGGGTGGTGCCATCTGCATATCTGAGGTTATTTGATTTTTCTCCTGGCAGTCTTAATTCTAGCTTGTGTTTCATCCAGCCTGGCATTTCGTATGATGTACTCTGCATATAAATTAAATAAGCAGGGTGACAATATACAGCCTTGACATACTCCTTTCCCAATTTGGAACCAGTCTGTTGTTCCATGTCTGGTTCTAACTGTTGATTCTTGACCTGCATACAGATTTCTCAGGAGGCAGGTCAGGTGGTCTGGTATTCCCATCTCTTTCAGAATTTTCCACAGTTTATTGTGATCCACTCAGTCATGGGCTTTGGTGTAGTCAATAAAGTAGAAGTAGATATTTTTATGGAATTCTCTTGCTTT
This sequence comes from Bubalus kerabau, assembly GCF_029407905.1. NCBI lineage: Eukaryota > Metazoa > Chordata > Mammalia > Artiodactyla > Bovidae > Bubalus > Bubalus kerabau. Next base: position 127,912,508 of record NC_073628.1, on the reverse strand, counting down.
TTTGATGATCCAGTGGATGTTGCCATTTTGATCTGTGGTTCCTCTGTCTTTTCTAAATCCAGCTTAAACATCTGGAAGTTCATGGTTCATGTACTGTTGGAGCCTGGCTTGGAGAATTTTGAGCATTACTTTGCTAGCGTGTGAGATAAGTGCAGTTGTGCGGTAGTTTGAACATTCTTTGGCATTGCCTTTCTTTGGGATTGAAATGAAAACTGACCTTTTCCAGTTCTGTGGCCACTGCTGAGTTTTCCAAATTTGCTGGCATATTGAGTGCAGCACTTTCACAGATTCATCTTTTAGGATTTGAAATAGCTCAACTGAAATTCCATCACCTCCACTAGCTTTGTTTGTAGTGATGCTTCCTAAGGCCCACTTGACTTTGGACTTGATCATCGTGGTTATCTGGGTCATGAAGATCTTTTTTGTATAGTTCTTCTGTGTATTCTTGCCACCTCTTCTCAATATCTTCTGCTTCTGTTAGGTCCATACCATTTCTGTTCTATATTGTGCCCATCTTTGCATGAAATATTCCCTTGGTATCTCTGATTTTCATGAAGAGGTCTCTAGTTTTTCCCATTCTATTGTTTTCCTCTCTTTCTTTACATTGATCACTGAGGAAGGCTTTCTTATCTCTCCTTGCTATTCTTTGGAACTCTGTATTCAGATGGGTATATCTTTCCTTTTGTGGCACAAGATTTTCCTTTGAAATTCCCTGCATATTCTCTTCTTGGATAACTTGGCCATGAGTGTGAGAATGAGTCTGGAATGTTACCTTTGAAGTTCTATCTTAGAAACAAGAGATTGAGCAAGAGAGGTGTCTTTTTTCTACACCTGAAAATCAGAAAATAGGAGTGAACAGCAACAGAAAGGTAACCTGACTTTCCCCAGGAAAATTGCTTTTAACAGTTTGATATTTGTTTTTAAACATGGGGAAAGAGAGTAGGAGGTGGATCTTCTAACTTAGAATATCTCAAACTTGATCAGACATAACCTCCCAGGACTTGTTCTGCATTTAGATTTCAGGGCTTTAACCCAAATCTACTGAACCACAATCTGAAAGGAGAGGCCTGGGAATCTCTGGGATTAACAGTTTTCTCACGTGATTTTTCAGACCAAATAAACTCGATAAATATTGTTATTGATGAAGATAGTGGCAGGGCATCTTTTTATATGGAGACATGCTTCTTAGGCTGCCAGTTCCTAGTGATTCCAGGACTGATAAGCATGTTCATTACTCTGCCTCATGTCATTCTCTCTCTTCTCCTTATAATTGGCCCTCTCGATTTTTCCCCTTTCAGACTTTCTGTGCTCACAGGATAAGAATGAGTTGGAATCGTGCTGGTGTTAGTCCGTCTTGTTCACGGTGCCCTGCTAATGCATTTGGTTGGTGGGTGACGAGGACGTTGAATATTTCTGGCTAAAATTCAGGGTTCTAATGGGGCCTCTTACTGCCTCTGTTTTAAATTAGCTCATACTTTGGAAAAATAAAAAGCATAAACATATAATTAACCCGTATATATTCATCACCCAGGTTCAACAATTATCAACTCGTGGCTATTTTTCTTTAATCTGTATTCTCTCCCTTACTGTTCTGAAGCAAATCCCAGATGTATTATCATTGTACATAAACATCTCAGTAGTATCACTAAAAGATAGTAAGTCAGCTTTCCTTTTCTTTTGTTGTTTATTAAAAAGACTTTTTTTAAAAAAAAATAGCGTTTTCATGTATACAGCAAAATTGAAAGGAAAGCACAGAGATTTCCCATGTAACCCCTGTTCCTCCAGCCCATCCACTATAAACATCCCCTATCAGAGAGGGTACATGAGCTACAATTGATGAACCTACAGTGATACATCATTATCACACTAAGTCCATTGTTTTCAATAAGGGTTCATTCTTGGTGTTTTATATTCTAAGGGTTTGCATAAATATATGATGACATATATCCTCACTTTCTTTTGAACATCAGAATCTATTAAGAAGACAAAATATGGCAACCTGAGACTATCCCTGAATTTGAGTTTAGGAGTTTAGGATCAAGAAGGGCAAAGTCAGTGACTTATGGCTTTTCTTTGAAAGACCTCAAGAAGATCACGTTTCTCGAGTATATTATTGAATCATGGTTCACCATGGTAAATCCAGGTATATGAGGTTATGGGGATAAAAGAGAGCTTTGGCAAGGGTTTTGGGAGTGATTGAAGGGATGGTGTGGTGAAAACAATGGCAGATGAGTTGTTCCTACCTTATAGGTAAAGATACAATGGAGCTCTGCAGAATGTACATTAGAGTCTTTTTTGAAACCTTAACTCCTTGCTGGTTGGACTTTAGAGACCCGTCTCCTAGGTACAGGCAGTCAGAAGGTTGTGTAGCTCAGTGTTTAAGCACCAGCTGTTGTTGAAATAATGTCCGGGCACCTATCTAAATGCTAATGAAATGCTAACAAAGCCATCCATTGGCTTTTTCTCCTTCTACATCACAATGAGGGAAGAGGGATCAGACAGATGACATCTGATGTCTGGCTTGAAAGCGGGGGACGCAAACATATGTCAAGTAGCCTAAGGGTTTCTTCATTTTTTTACCCTTTGGAGGCATGAGATATTCCAAAGTTTGTTAAGATACACCAGAAAAAAAATAGTTTTTATAAATCCTCTCCTTGGATTAGAACCCTGAAGCTATTTGAAATTAATGCAGTGTGAATCCGAAGCTACACTGGGATTTACTACTGTGGGACTTTGTTCAATTACAGATGCTCCATGTGGTGTGAGGATAATTTCATGGTGCATGCTTGCAGAATGGGTGAGGTGCCTGCTCTGTGCGGTATCATAAAGGGTAGCAAGTTGCACCACAGTTATTTAAAACACTAACTATCCTTTGCTTTCCCTCTCTCTCCCCAATATTCTTCAGAATACTCTGATCTTTGCTGATCCCTACCTAACCCATTATTGTGCCCAGGTAGCTAGATAACTTCTTACATAACATAAGCATATTTTTCTTTTAAGCAAAGTTGATGTATGGAAACCTGAACTTGTTTGATACTTTGGGGAGGCAATTATTTGCTTCCTAAAGGGATTTTTTGACTCCTGGAGGGTTTGCAATAGAGTAGTTTAAATTGTAGTTAATTTTCAATTCTTTTTGCATGTAGATTTTTGCAGAGCACTTCTTTTGGGCAAAGTGAGTCACATTGAGGCATCAAAATTCAAACAGTAATTTACACCTGGTCTCTACCTGCAAATTTGCTTTTCAGAGTTTTCAGGTCACTCAGCTCCATGAAAATTTCCCTTGTTTTCCCACATGACTTCATTAAATCTTACAGAGCTGTATGTGTGGTTGGACTTTGCTTTTGCTGTGTAGGGTCTTCTTCCCTCACAGATTTTGGATGGAGAAGGGCTTTTGTAGACTTAAATTCTTAATTTAGTATGTCTATTCTGTTACATGACAATGATCATTTTGCAAAACTTTTAAATTCCTTTTACCATTTAAAAATGCTTCTGGAACACCTTGATATTTGTTAAAGATTTATTTTGTGATGTTTAAGATTTATTTTGATTTTGTGCTTTATTGTGGTTTATAGGTTTTCCCCTAAAGATATTAACAGTTTTACAGTTAATATGAAGAGGACGGGCAGGGACTTCCCTGGTGGTCCAGTGGTTAAGAATGTGCCTTCCAATGTAGAGGGTATGGGTTTGATCCCCGGTCAGGGAACTAAGATCCCACATGCCACGGGGCAACTAAGCCCGTGCGTTGCAAGTACTGAGCCCTCGCACCACATCTAGAGAGAAAGCCTCATGCCGAGGTGAAGATCTGGCATGCTGCAGCTGCGACCCAACGAAGCCAAAACAAAACGAAACAACAGCAAAAAGAGAACAGGCAAATAGGATTTGGTATTCTATCCAGATAACCTTTTTTTCCTCTAGCAACAAACCCTTTCTTTGAGGAGAGGCATTGTGGGGGTTTGCATTCTAACAAGAAGAAAGTTTTGAAAACTAGCTTTTGAGTTGACTTATATGCCCAAAGATTAAGCATTTTGGAAGGTAAACTCTCTGATTTTCTGAGTTAATAACTACTTATTTTGATGCTAAGAGGATCAGGATTCTCAACCCTGTGAACCCAGATCTGCTCAGCACAGTGCATTTGTTTCTTGCATATCTTTGCTTACAGTGTGCTCCTTGAGGCTGGCTTTTCTGAGCATCTTCAAAGCTCTGTCTCTGCTTGTTTTTGTTTTTTTTTCCCCCTGCTCAGAATATCTCCTTCGGCTCCTTGTAACTGCGCCCTTGCTATCCTGTCATCTGGTCTACCTCTAGACTCTGCTCTGGGTCTAGTCTCAGTTGGATGTGAGTCTAGTCCACGTGGTGACTTGGAGGCAGCAGATTCAGGTTCACATTCTGACTCTGCTCTGACTTGTATTCGTGTGTGCTCTTAGGCAAGTTTTGTAACCTTTTTTGCTGCTCAGTTTCCTATCTATAAAATGTGGGTCATAATAATACCCATGCCCACCGAGAGGTATGCTGTGAGAATTAAAAATGATGACGCGTACTGCTTGACATATAGAAAGAGTGAGTACTTCGTAATCAGTAGCTGCTATTATTATGCCAGAATGTATTCTCAGAAACTAGTTTGTTGGTAAACTTGCCCTGACAGTGAGGCTGTATTTTACGTGCATACACACACTCACATGTGAGCTGTTTAAACAGTCATTAAAATACAGTGAATGTGTGTTTACCCATCACTTAGTTTGTAAAGTCTTACCGACATAGTTGAGGCCCCCATGGAGATCCCTCCTGATTGCCTTTCCCTCCCTCCTTCTAAATGGTAACCGTCGTCCCGAGTTGGGTGATTTTCACGCTCATGTGTTTCCTTACACGCTCACTGCATGTGTGACTTTGTTTTAAAAATAGCTGTTGGTAATGAATACTTCCCCTGGAAGAGACCCTGAGTCATGTGGGGAGCCACATGTGAGGGTGCGGGAGGTCCTGTCATCACTATCGTAGGGGGAGCGAAAAGGGCAGAGCTCTGACTCACCCCCCGTCAGCAGAGCCCAGGTCTTCATCCCCTTGCTTGGCTGCTCCCCATCCTGGAGTAAGGACCAACCTGAAGACTATAGCCTGGCCTGTATGTTACTCAGAAAGAAATTGTGTGGCCAGAATGTTCCATCTTCAAGATGACTCTTGAATGACTTGAGTGTGTTCTTGCTTCATTTGTCACTCACTCTTTTGGCTCATCTCCCTTTGAGGGTTTGGGCACTTGGATAACTGCTCCTCTAGCCTCTTTGACTAACTGCCTTCTTGCCTTCTCCAAGCTCCTTGGTTTGGCATTACTTGCACTGAATACTCAGTATTTGCATTTCTAAGAAGCAGAATTCTGTGAACTGCTCTTGGAAGAGATGCACTGGGACTACCCTCCTTTTTGAGCCTTGGAGGGTCAGTTGCTGGGTGTGGGTGGCCTTGTCATTCTCAAGTACAGCCCGTTATTTAATGCATATTATCACTGTAGTATGAGCAGGGAATCTCGTTATACAAACCATGCCCAGGTAGGTAAATGAGAGGTGTTAACGTTAGAGATTCTGCTCAGGATGGTGTCGTGGGTGAAGTCTGAACTCATTCAGTTCACTTCAGTCATTCAGTCGTGTCCGACTCTTTGGAACTCATTACTGGGTTCCAGCTGGTTTCTCCTGTAGCAGCTCAGTTATCCATTGAGCCCAGGAGGTGAGACCCTGGCACCTGACTGTGGGGGCTACAGGTTCAACTTATAATCCTTAGGTTTAGGTTGAAACTATAGAATGAGCTGTAGTCATTTATTTCCGGAGCTCAGTGCCCAGGCATAATCGAAATTTCTTTTCTCTCCTCGGCCTCGGCAGGCTGGGCAAGGCTCGCAAGCACTGTTGGCATCTCTCACCAGCATGCTGTTCTTTCCTTCTTGACTTGAGTGCTTGCTCTTCTGGAGCTCCTGGTAGCAGTTCCTCAGCTTTTTTATCTCATCCCTTCCCCATCAGTCATGTTTACTGACTTGGTTTCTCAGCCCCAATCCATCCCCCTGACAAAGAACATTATAGAACCACTGCGAGGCAATGGTGATCTTTTTTTTTTTTTTTTTTTTTTTTGACTACATGCTGTATGATCCTATTGACATAAAAGACAAAAACAGGCAAAACTAGTGGACATTATGAGAAGCCAGGACAGTAGTTGTCCTTGGAAGAGTGGAGTGACAGCTGGGAGAAGGGGTTTCTCAGGTGCCAGTAATGTGTTTCTCAGAGGTCCTGGGCCATGGGGTTTGTTCAGTTGGAGAAAGTTCACTGAGCTGGACACTTATGCTTTATGAAATTGGCAATAGCTGTCTTTTCTTCAGTGTCTCTATGGGACCTGTGAACATCACAGTAATTCTGACCACTGGTGTTGACCTTCCCAGCACGTGAGCTTTCCTTCCTCCCAATATTCCCAGCGCGGAGGGAAAAATCTTACAATTCTATATGATTCTACTTCCTCTATGTTGTGGTTCCTGGTCTGTATTCTGGTTGACTTTATCTTTGTACTTCTAATACTTAACCCAGCTTTCATATATGAAAGGTTCTGTTTTTATTATTGTGGTAAGAACACTTAGCATGAGATCTACACTCTTACTCATTTAAGTGTAAAATACAGTACTGTTCACTGTAGGCATGAAACATTCTTTTTTTTTTTTAATTTTATTTTATTTTTAAACTTTACAAAATTGTCTTAGTTTTGCCAAATATCAAAATGAATCATTCTAATAAAGAAATTTATGAGAGAAGAAGTGTTTATAAAATATCCTAGGCCTTCTAATCTGAGCAGAATAGTTCACAGAATAGTTGTTCACAGAATAGTTGAACAATCACAGAATAGTTCACAAAATCTAGAATAGGTTAGAGGTAGGCAAGATGAAAGTGACTGGAGTCACTGGCTTTCGAGCAGAAAAGGTCTGGGGGGAGGTCAGGGCATGGACTGATGCAGGAGCCCAGGACAGGTGGGAGTGGTGGGTCAGGGTGGCGCAGGCTGGTTGGGATGGGTATGACCGTGTGTCGGTGCAGAGACCACACTCCTGAAAGGGAGTGAAGCTGGAGCCAGTGCCTTTCGCCGATGGTGGGCATCCCAAGGACAAGGGTCAGACAGGCAAAGATGGCCAGCGGAGCCAAAGGGTGTCTCTCTCCAATCCTTGGCAAACCATGGCATAAGACATGACTTGATCCATTCTCTGGTTTGTGAAGGCTTTTCACTAGGCAGATGCTAAATTATTCTTCAGATCTGTAAGAGATCTAACAATTCAAAGGGGGATCTAATACCACTGAGACTCTTTTGTTTACCCCCAGGAAGAACTTCCAACCTGTAGCAACATTCAGTGGATACGTGATTCTGTATTGAGCAGCTGTTTCTTAAAGGTCCTCATGTTCAGCCACGTGGGGATGGGCTTTGAGCATCTGGTCTGCTTGCAGACAATATGAGCAAGTTCAGAAATGCCCAGAAGGTAACATGCAATGCACGTGTTAATGCCACTTCCTCATGTATGCTACAGGTGATAGGATACTAGATAGATAATTATTTCATAACTAGAAATTATGAAATATTTAAATGAAATAATTTTTTAAAATCTAAGAATTTATATAAAATCATCTTATATATTACAGGAAGAAAAACTTACATGCTTATAATAAAGACGAATAGAGAGAGTTTACTTTGGAAGCATGGCCTTTGGAGTGGGAGAGGTCATTGGTTTTGGAAACAAGAGACCTGCGTTTTAAGATACAGTGTTGATGACCCCTGATACTTGAGGTCATACGTCTCATAAATGTTTGTGGTTTTACTCTGACATATGGGAGTAGTACATATGACCCAGGGTTGAATAAAAATAGCAGTGGGATAATATGCGTGAAAGTGCATGTATTTTTTCAGTCCATTCCTTCACTCAGCCAATAGCCATTGATCCTGTCCACGTGGTGCCAGGCACTGCTTGGGACTAAGGGGCTGGAGGTAGAGAGGACAGCTCCCCTGCCCTGTGGAGCTTATAGTGACCAGACAGAAAGCTGCCCCATGCTATGAACTTGCACGGACGCATGTGACTGTTTTGGCTGGAGCTTTTAGGAAAACTTTGTGAAATAACAGTGTTAGGTGGGTCCTTGAAGGTTACAGTTTCTGCAGACAAAATGGAGAGAGGAGGACTCCTAGGCAGAGGAATGACTGTGAGCAAAGAGAAAGTAAAGGGTGGAAGTGGGTAAAATGAGTAGTTCCAGGAGGAAAAGTGAGTTGGGCCTGACTCATTTTCGCTTCACACCTTCCCCTGCCCCAATATGAGATTCTTCAGCCTCTTGTTTGAGGACCAGAACTGAGAAGGGGGGAAACCCACATGGGAGACAGTCACCAGCTGCTTTGTATAAATTCAGATTATGGGAGGTCGTATCACATACAGAGAGAGTACGGATGGCTGGGTAGGTAGGGTGTCAGGGGAGGAGGGGCTGAACACCGGAGAACCACCACATCTGGGGCCTTTTCTCAATCTCCTTCTAGAACTCTTTGTAGAATTAGTCTCCTCCTATCTCAAAAGTCTGCTTTCTTTCTAGTTTTGAGGGAGAGAAAACCTCATTCTCTTTTGGTGTGAATTTTTTTTTTTTAATTCCTGATTTCATTATTTATTACTGTTTTCAGCTGTTCTGGATCTTTGTTGCTGCATGGGGTTTGCTCTAGTTGTGGCCAGTGGGGGCTACTCTCTATCTGTGGTGTGCGGGCTTCTCATTGAAGTGGCTTCTCTTGCTGCGGAGCACAGGCTGTAGGCACACGGACTTAAGTAGCTGTGTCTCCCAGGCTCTGGAGCTCAGGCTCAATAGTTGTGGCCACAGACTTAGTTGCTCTGTGGCATGTGGGATTTTCCTGGACCAGGGATTGAACCCATGTCTCCTGCATTGGCAGGCGGATTCTTTACCACTGAGCCACCAGGGAAGCCCCCCTCATTCTCTTCTGGACAAGTTGAATTTGAGGCCCTTCCAGTTGGAGGTGGCCCATGGGTGGTAGAATTCACTACACAGTCACTTTGAGGCAGTCACAGGCAGGCAGCTAGGACTTTTCTTTCTTTCTCCCCTTCCCAGCTTTGTTCTTGATGCTGGGAGATCCCATACCTATGAAAGATTCTTTATTTTTTTAAAAATAACTTGGTTTTTTCGTTTTTGGCCTTGCCATGCAGCTTATGGGATCTTAGTTCCTTGACCAGGGATTGAACCTGGGCCCTTGGCAGCGAAAGCATGGAGTCTTAACCACTGGACCACCAAGAAATTCCCATCACAGAAGATTATTTTACTTGGTGGCAGGTCTGAATTTCAGTAGTGACTTAATCTTCAGATACAGGAAAGGTTTTAGAATATCAGTCTACCTCCCAGAAAAACTGTGATAACAAGGCAAGTTTTCAAATGACAGGGTGAGTTATCAATTTAGTTACTTTACGTGGAAACATTTATTAAGCATTAGTTATAGTGGTGGTTTAGTTCCTAAGTCGTGTCTGACTCTTTGCAACCCCATGGACTATATCCTGCCAGGCTTCTCTGTCCATGGGGTTCTCCAGGCAAGAATACTGGAATGGGTTGCCATTTCCTTCTCCAGGGGATCTTCCTGACCCAGGGATCAAACCTGGGTCTCCTGCATGGCAGGTGGATTCTTTACCCACTGAGCCACCAAGGAAGCAAAAATGAAAGTGAGAGTCACTCAGTCCTGTCCAACTCTTTGCAACCCCATGGACTATAGAGTCCAGGGGGTTCTCCAGGCCAGAATACTGGGGTAGGTAGCATTTTTGCTTCTCCAGCAGATCTTCTCAACTCAGGATTTGATCCAGGGTCTCCTGATTCTTTACCAACTGAGCTATCAGGGAAGCCCCCAAAGTGAAAGTGAATGAAAGTCACTCAGTTGTGTCTGACTCTTTGCAACCCCAAGGACTATGCAGTTCATGGAATTCTCCAGGCCAGAATACTGGAGTGGGGAGCCTTTCCCTTCTCCAGGGGATCTTCCCACCCCAGGGATCTTAACCCAGGTCTCCTGCATTGCAGGTAGATTCTTTACCAGCTGAGCCATAAGGGAAGGCCAGATATTAATTAGGGGCTGAATACAAGAGGCATAAGATATAATTCCTGACTTTGAGAAGCTTGTGGTCTCGCAGGACGGGTACAATTGTGGTCTGGTATGATAATTATATGGGGCTTCCCAGTTGGTTCAGATGGTAGAGAATCTGCCTGCAATGCAGGAGACCTGGGTTCAATCCCTGGGTCGGGAAGATCCCCTGGAGAAGGGATAGGCTACCCACTCCAGTATTCTTGGGCTTTCCTGGTGGCTCAGGTGGTAGAAAATCTGCCTGCAATGCAGGAGACTTGAGTTCGATCCCTGGGTCGGGAAGATCCCCTGGAAAAGGGAATGGCAACCCACTCCAGAATTCTTGCCTGGAGGATTCCAGGGACAGAGGAGCCTGGCGGGCTACAGTCCATGAGGGCAGCACAGACCATGAGAACATAGTTTGGTGAGAGCCTGGAGAGAGCAGAGGCCTGCATGGCTCACCCCCTCATCTTCAAGTTTTTGTGTAAATGTCCTCTTTTCGGTGAGAACATTTTAAGGTGTTTTAAGGACATTTTAAGGACATTGTTTAAAGGTGACTCCCCTTTAAACAATAGCGACACTCGCCACTTCTGAATTCTGAGTTCCCTTATCCTGTTCTTTTTTTTTTTCTTTTTCCATTGCATTTGTCATATTCTGTCCCAGTTGGCTGTTGCTGAATAACAAACCATCCTCAAACTTGGTTGAAAACAGTGATTTCCTGTCTCGCTGTTCTGTTGGTTGATGGAAATTGGTTGGGTGGTTCTTGCTTGGGTGGTTGGTGGTTCTTGCTTGGTGGTTCTTTCCTTCTCCTGTGGTTGCTGCCAGATGTCAGCTGATGCTTCAGGCATCTGAAGGTTCTACTGGGCAGGACATCCAAAGTGGCCCCTCACTTCGTTGCAGTTGAGGATGACTTGATGGGGAGCTCAGCTGGTGCTGTCCTCCATAGCATCTTCACGTGGCCTGGCTACGTGGCTCAGGTATCTTGCAGCCTGGCAACTGGATCCAAGGGTGAGCATTCCAAGGGGCAGGAAGCAGAAGCCACTAGGCCAATGGCAGGCTGCATTTGGAATTAGAACAGCATCACTTTTTCTGTCTCTCTGGGTCCTAGGATCTGCCCGGATTTACTTTTGATGGGGGAGTGAAAAGATTACGTAATAGAAGGGCACGTGGGAGAGAAAACACCATTGCAGCTGCTGTTGGAGAATACATTCTGCCATGCTTTCTTAGTATTCATATAGAATTTGCTTATTTTTATGTCTGCTTTTTGTTGACTCCTGTGAGGGTGGAAGTCCTATGAAGGCTGGAATATCCACTGAATAATGTGTACCAAACATCTACACCCTTACTTGGCACAAGGAATAGTTGTTAAATGTTCTAAGAAATGTGTCTAATCCACTGTGTTCAGATTGTCACCTGTTGTAGAGGTGTGGGTTTTTTTTTTAAACCCTGCTTCTGGTTTACATTCTTTGCTGTCACTTTTAACTGACCCTATAAATCAGGGACCTCATCTCTTTATTCAACACTGTATTGCTCAGTATCTGGTAAGTGGTTGGTGCTCAGTAACTATATATTAAATTAATGCATAAGTTATTGATTCTGCTTGAAACAGAGAAGTTATGAAGAATAAACTATGTTTGAACTGGGATCTGAAGGGTACATGGGATTGTTCCAAGAGAAGGGGGAATAGGGAAGAAAGGGAGAAGAAAACATTGAGAGCCAAAGGGAAGGATAAATGGGACTGTAATGAAACTGACCTGTGAGTCTCCTGAGGCCTGGGTTCTCCACATGATATGGCCCCCAGGCTGCCTTTTATAACATGTGACTAGTGATTCAGCTGTCAGGCGCTTGGGACAGACATGCTTGTTGAATGAATGAGCATAGCATATGAACTCATCTATAACTTTTTTGACAGGAAGGTGTTAGGTTAGGCAGACACTAATTTTAACTCCTGGTAGTGAGGGGTCTTTTAAATATAACCTCAGCAAAAAATATTTTAAAGTATTTTAAAATAGATAAGTTTTACATTTTTGAATATAACAGAAGTGAGTTCAATTTATGTATGTCAAATAACTTTTCATCAGAGCACAGTCACTTGTCTTGTTTCTTCTAAAATTTTTATTGGAGTGTAGTTGATTTACAGTGTTGTGTTCAGTTCAGTTCAGTCGCTCAGTCGTGTCCGACTCTTTGCAAACCCATGAACTGCAGCACGCCAGGCCTCCCTGTCCATCACCAACTCCCAGAGTTTACCCAAACTCATGTCCATCGAGTCAGTGATGCCATCCAACCATCTCATCCTCTGTTGTCCCCTTCTCCTCCTGCCCTCAATCTTTCTAGCGTCAGGGTCTTTTCTAGTGAGTCAGCTCTTTGCATCAGGTGGCCAAATTATTGGAGTTTCAGCTTCAACATCAGTCCTTCCAGTGAACACCCAGGACTGATCTCCCTTAGGATGGACTGGTTGGATGTCCTTGCAGTCCAAGGGACTCTCAGGAGTCTTCTCCAACACCACAGTTCAAAAGCATCAATTCTTTGGCTCTCAGCTTTCTTCACAGTCCAACTCTCACATCCATACATGACTACTGGAAAAACCATAGCCTTGATTAGATGGACCTTTGTTGGCAAAGTAATGTCTCTGCTTTTTAATATGCTGTCTAGGTTGGTCATAACTTTTCTTCCAAGGAGCAAACATCTTTTAATTTCATGGCTGCAGTCACCATCTGCAGTGATTTTGGAGCCCCCCCAAAAAAGTCAGCCACTGTTTCCCCATCTATTTGCCAGGAAGTGACAGGACCAGATGCCATGATCTTAGTTTTCTGAATGTTGAGCTTTAAGCCAACTTTTTCACTCTCCTTTTTCACTTTCATCAAGAGGCTCTTTAGGTCTTCTTCACTTTCTGCCATAGTTAGTTTCAGGTATATAGTAAAGTGAATTGTACATACACATATATCCAGTCTTTTTTAGATCCTTTTCCTATGTACATCATTACAGAGTATTGAGTAAATTTCCCTGCACTATACAGTAGGTCCTTGTTTGTTATCTATTTTATATACAGTAGTGTGTATATGTCAATCCCAATCTCCCAATTTATCCCTCTCCGCTATCCCCCTGGGTAACAATAACTTTGTTTTTTATATCTATGATTCTGTTTCTGTTTTGTAAACAAGTTCATTTGTACCATTTTGGGGGCTTCCCGGTGGCTCAGATAGTAAAGAATACACCTATAATGCAGGAGACTAGGTTTGATCCGTGGGTTGGGAAGATACCCTGGAGAAGGGAATGGCTACCCACTCCAGTAATCATGCCTGGAGAGTTCCATGGACAGAGGAACCTGGCAGGCTACCATCCATGGGGTCTCAAAGAGTCTGACACAACTGATTAAGATTCCACATATAAGCAATATCATATGATATTTGTCTTTCTTATGTTACCTTCTAACATATCATATGCCTAGTGGGAGATTGCTAACCCTTAGGGTTAACCCTGAAACCTTAGACCAAATCTTACACAGGAAAGACTAATCTTTAGGTCAAGGGGAAAGAAGAATGAGCCATGCGTCTTTCATGCGATGATGCAAATCAATAGCAAGGAGGCAGAATTGTTAAATTCATGGGTATAAACACATTTTTTTTTCCTGAAAGACTAAACAATGCAGAAATTACAGTTATAATGCTTTTACAACCACTATTCACATTTCTTTTTCTATGAGCTATGAACCAGTTACTAAACTGTCAAGAAAAAAAATAAGCCTTTTGTATCTTAATCCATAAAAAATAATCAATATCAGATAAATAGGGCACTTGTTTCATATTGCTAAATATATGATTTCTTATGCTTTCCATATGTATTGAGGAAAAAGTCCCCAGTAATCTTATCTTCAATTAGATCTAGCCATAGAATGCTATTAAACATCTGTACAAAATTAACCCTTCCCTCATAGCCCATTTCCGTATGATGTGAAGTTGCTCAATTGTGTCCGACTCTTCGCGACCCCATGGACTGTAGCCCGTCATGCTCCTCTGTCCATGGTGATCCTCCAGGCAAGAATACTGGAGTGGGTTGCCATTTCCTTCTTCAGGGGATCTTCTCGACCCAGGGATGGAACTTGGCCTCTCGCATTGCAGGCGGTGAAGACTGTTTCCAAATGGTGAAGACTGTTTGCAAATGGTGATCCATAAAAATGTTGATTCAGCTATGGATTGTAATTCATCTGCCTCATGTATAACAGCTGTACAAAAGTAATGTCAAATTAAAGGCAGTATTTGAGACAAGGAGTAGCCCATTCTCCCTGATCTTGCACCCTGTTAACAAGGAAAAGAAACATCTGATGCTTCACCTGTAAAAGACCCCTGGGCGGCCTTAGCCTCCCCGAGCTTCGGTCGATACCGTCTTCCATAGGCCCTTTGATGTCTTCAGTTCTTCAGGCTGATCGTTGTCAGCTCTGGAAGCTTTGTGCCTTTCAATTAGTCTTTCTCACTCATGTCCTGCCTTTTGGTAGCTCTGGGATTCTTCTGACTAGAGCCTGGGGGTTCATATTGGAATATCTTATAGTTGCCCTCACTGCCATACTAGACAGTGCAACTGATATCTTCACCATTCAGTATATTCCTGTGGCACTCCCCCTGCCCAAATGCTTTTAAGATGGTGTTAACACACATCTCCCATTTCTTGTGTGTACACACACACACACACACACACACACACATTCACACACACACACATCAGCTTTTTTCTTATCTCTTATCATACATCCAAGAAGGCTACCATTTTATAGCAGCTCTTGCAACAAATAAGACCATAGTCTGGTTTCCAAAAAGAACATTTTTGCCAACTCCTGAATGTGACTGACACGTGGTGATTCCCGGGGTTGTCTCCTTGTGGGACATGTAGCTCTCGGATTTGAACTGCTGTTTGTCTTTGCCCAAACTGTTTATCTGGGCTTCCCAGGTGGCACTCATGGCAAGAACTTGCCAGCGCAGGAGACATAAGAGACATGGGGTCAGTCTCTGGGTCGGGAAGAGATTACATTCCATTATTCTTGCCTGTAAAATCCCACGGACAGAGGGGCCTGGTGGGCTACAGTCCATAGGGTTGCAAAGAGTTAGATACAACTGAAGTGACTTAGCATGCAGGCATGCCCACTGTATATTTAGAAAATGGCTTATGTATTTTCTTCTGGCTCAGAGTTACTATTTACAGCCACACGTTTCATGGCCGTGATTGCCATGTAACATCAAAAGGACCAGGCAGTAGTAGCTCTTGCTACTACTAATTTAAGGCTTAGTTATTTCCTTCAGGTTATCCCACGGATAAGCCGATCAGCCCTGCCACTATTGCTGGCCTACATCAC
Source organism: Bubalus kerabau (assembly GCF_029407905.1). Lineage (NCBI taxonomy): Eukaryota > Metazoa > Chordata > Mammalia > Artiodactyla > Bovidae > Bubalus > Bubalus kerabau. Next base: position 127,897,087 of record NC_073628.1, on the reverse strand, counting down.
TTCCCTGCACACCGGGGAAGGTGAGTTTGGAGGCTGGACAACACGTGGTCACAGGTCATCTACTCCAGGGTTTCCTTGGGCACTTTGCCCTTGTTCTTCTCCTGGCTTCACCTCTTCACCCCACTGCTGAAGCCAGCAGCTTGCCCAGGTTGACGGTTCCCCACAGACTGATAGCTCAGGTTCCCACCTTCCTTCCAGGGTGAGGAGGCGGGGTCAACTGGCTCAGAAGCCCACAAAGATGTGTCAATCAGGGGAGCATCTTGAGCTCTAGCTGGAGATGCGGGTCCCGCTCTCAGAGGGGCAGGTGGACGCCCGTGGGAGCAGAGCGTGTGTCTCCACTTCAGATCTCACTCTGTGCCCACACTTGGTGTTCCTTTCCTCCCAGAAAGACACGATTCTGGCCAGGAAAATGCTGGTTCTTGCAGCTTGGGGCCCTCATCTTTTTTTTTTTTTTTAAGTAGCTTTATTGCGATACAGTTCACATATCATACAGTTCATCCATTCAAAGCGTACAACTCATTGGCTTTATTATATCGTGGATATACTATCTATCCGTGATATGGCAACTATCATCACCATAATTTTTAGAACATTTTCATCACCTCAAAAATAAGCCCTAAGGACTTCTCTGCTGGTCCAGTGGCTATGACTCCGAGCTCCCAATCAATGCAAGAGGCCCAGGTCAGGGAACTAGCTCCCACATGCTGAAATTAAGAGTTGGCATGCTGCAACTAAAGATCCCACCTGCTGCATCTGAGACCTGGCACAGCAGAATAAAGGAAACCCTACTGTTTAGCTGCCACCCCCATAGTCTCATTTCCCAGCCCCTCAGTGATAAGGAACCAGTAATCACCTTTCTGTCTCTATTTCTGTCTTGTCTTTTCCTCTTCTGGAGTTTCATATGAATGGAATCTTACAATATGTGGTCTTTTATGGCTCACTTCACTTAGCATGATGTTTTCAACATTCATGTTGCAGTGTGAATCTTCATTTTTTTTTTATGGCTGAATAATATTCTCCTGTATGACTTCCTATGTTTTGTTTATCCATTTGTCCATCAGTGGACATTTGGGTTGTCCAACATTTGGGCTGTTGTGAATTATGCTACTGTGCACATTTGGGTGCAAGTTGCTGTGTAGACATCTGTTTTCATTTCTCTTGGGTGTATGCCCAAGAGTGGAATCGCTGGGTCAGATGGTAACTGTGGGTTCCCCAGGCAGCACGAGTGGTAAAGTTCCCACCTGCCAATCCAGGAGACATAAGAGACGCGGGTTCCATCCCTGGCTGGGGAAGATCCCCTGGAGGAGAGCATGGCAACCCACTCCAGTAATCTTGCCTGGACAATCCATGGAGAGAAGAGCCTGGTGGGCTACAGTCCATAGGGTCGTTAAGAGCTGGACATGACTGACGCAACTTAGCATGCATGCATGGTAACTGTATGTTTAATTATTTAAAGAATTGCCAAATATTTTCTGAAGTGGCTACATCATTTCACTTTCCTGCCAACACAGTGTATGACGGTTCCAATTTCTCCATATTTTTGCCACCCTTGTTGATCTGACTTTACACTTCTTGCCATCCTAGTGGCGAGACTAGTGGGTGTGACTTCATGTGAGGTTTTGAAAGGATTGGGGAAGGATTTTTTTCCTTTCTAATAGTTTTTAATGCTCTGTATGTGTGTGTACACACACATATTTATGACTTCAAAGTGTGCCCTTTGCTAGCATCTGTAAAAGCACAGCTGCTAAGGGGTCCTGTTGCCTGTTACAATAATAAAGTAGATTTCAGTATTTATTAATCCAAAAATCTCACCACCCAGACCGTTGTGGGAGACAGTGAAACGTGTGCATTGAGAGGAGGAAGGGGAGTGGTGGAAGACGCAGGAGCAGGTGTTGTGTTTCCTGGAACGAGCACCCTTCCCAGGAGATGGCCCCACTTCTTGTCTCTGTGTCTCACGGGTCCCTCTGTCTTTCAGGAGGCCTGGCGCTGGCCCAAGTGCTCTTCTTCTACGTGAAGTACTTGGTGCTCTTCGGTGTCCCGGCTCTGCTCATGCGCCTGGATGGACTCAGGCCTCCGCCGCTCCCTCGCTGTGTGAGCACCATGTTCAGCTTCACGGGGATGTGGAGGTCAGTTTGCCAAGGTCCTTCGGGGATGTCCGGTGGGAGGAGCCACCATCCTTTCTCTGCCCTTCACTCAAGTCGCCTTTGGCACTTAGGTTTTTTTAATCTAACAGATTGACAATCCATATTTTCTGAACCTCTCAAACATATTGTCAGGCTATGAAAAATTGGGAGATAAAGTTTCCCACCCAGTCTGTGTAAAGATGCACAAAGGGCTGTGCCTAAAGTGGTCTCTTACTAACTTGGGACATAATACATATACTGATGATTTTATTGCTGTCTGTTTTTCTTGAAAATGATGTCTTTGTATGTGAGACTATAGATTAAAAAAATAGACTTAATTTTATTTTTCTTAATACCAAAAACGTAAAAAAAAAAGAAAAAATATAGAGACTTAGTTAATAGTACAGGGCAGGCATTTACTAGCTCTCGGATCCAGAGCAACATACTTCAAATGTGAGTTTCAGTTTTTTTGTCTTTTACATGGTAATAAAAATGATAATGGTACTGATAATATTCATCTCTAAAAGTCTTTTGGAAGATTAAAGAAGCTAATACATACATATAAAGCATCTGGCACACAGTAGGTGTCTACGAACGTTAGCTTTTATCCTTCTATTACTCCTGTACTCATGCACTTTGGATAGGCGGGTGATTTTTCTGAGTGTTCTTAGTCTTCTTGATTTAGCCCCATGGATGTACAGTCAGCTTGGAGTCTCTGTTCTAAAAGATCCCTCGGCCCCCCTGCCGTTTCTGGCTGTTGCTCTCCAGATGGGCTCGCTTGCTGCTGGGTTTTATTATCGCTTCCAGTGTGGAACCAGTGGCAGGCTGGCTCTTGCAATTGCAAGCCTCATGTAAGAACCTGAGGGTGGGAACTCGCACATCTGTGGGAGGCAGTATCTGCTTGAACTGTGTTCTTTAGAAGCCTCCATTTGCCACCCCCCTCGTCCTGGCCCTGCTCAGAAAATCCATTCTGGCTCATCCAGTCTTATATTTCATCTCTGAGCTCAGTGAGTATTGCTGTCTCTAATGTTGCTCTTGCAAAAGTGGGTAGCTAACAGGCAATATCCTAGTTTTCCATCATAATTTATTACAGGGACTGAATTGATCTAAGCCTCCTTGAATGCAGTTTATTTTTGCTGCCGTCTGCTTATTTGGATTGGAAATACCATCTGATTATTGTAAAGAATATAAGTAATTTCTCTGATTTGTCTTTAATTACTTCATCGAATATCACAGGTTGCCCAGCTGTAATGGCAAATTTAGGAAAGGGGCTCTCTCTAGCCAGGGGGCCAGGAAGTGGTTTTGCTTGGAAGGTGAGCCTCATGGGAAGGCTTTATTCATTTTGACCTGTTCATGAAAGTAATTTACTGAGTAAATGGGTTGGGACCTAAGCATGACCTGGGGGTATGTCACGAGTCCCTTGTGGGCACCCAGCATGGTTCCTCGGGCTCCTTGATGTGAATGCTTGCGCTGAAGCATTTCTTGGGAAGCATGTTCTCCTAAAGAGCTTCTCCAGTGTTGGTTGGGGTAATAAATAATCTTGACTCTTGGCAGCCATGCTGGCTCTAGGCTAATTAATTATTTTTTGTCCAAGATCCTCTGTTGTGTACAAACCACTGAGGTGCAGAAAACATGTCTGCCAAGACCTTTGTCATTCTTGTTAGAAACTAGACTTGAATAGTATGGACCCTGGGTTGTTGAAACCTCTCCTCTGTATCAGTCACCATGGGCAAGAAAGTGATCATGAAAAGTTTCTCTGAGTCACTCCTTGGAGTGACGTGCATCTGAAGCAAGCTGGGTACAAGGGAATGTGCTGAAATGGCAAACACGGTCCTTCCTGGGAGTGCCCTCAACGTGTGTCCTACCTTCTTTCAGCTTGCGTGGGTGTGGATTTCCCCCATCACGTTTGCTTTAGCTTCTTAAGGGTTTTCTGATTTTCCACTTGTATTTAGAGACACTCAGGGCTTCACTCTTGGTATACAATAATTGTTCCACATGACGTTGTTGAATTTAGGAAGGGAGATGAACTCTTTCTGAGGAATTCCATGCACAGTTTAAGGCTCAGAAGAAGTAGTTTTTAACTGAGAAAAGAAGGAATAAAACTTAGAGATTCTCCTTTGCGCTCTTTCCTCCATTCTTAGTTTACCATGTTCATAGTCAGGATCTGGTCGCATAACCCTCCAGTGGTCCTGGTCCCCATTTTCTCTGACTTTTCTCCTTAAGAAGACATGTCAAGGGAAGATAAAAATTTCAATTTGTAGTTTCTATTTACATCTAATATCTCTGGGCCATCACTGAGGCATTGCTGCAGACTGGGCATTGCTCCAGCCCCTTCCTGGGTTTAGGTTCAAGTTGAATTGAGTCATGAGCAGCTGTGAAAGCTGGTGATGCAAATTATTCTGCTCCATTGTGGCCACCACTCTTAACAGTGACACAAAGGGCATGGTGGATGGGAAGTGGAGGGAAGAGGTTTAAAAACCATCTCCAGAGATTGCTTAATGGCTACCTAAGCTACTAGAAAATCCACACTGAATGAGGTTTAGAGCTGAGGATGAGAGATGGGTTTTTAGCTCCCCGTTTGAAAGGAGCCATACACATGTGGACACCATGCTGATGGACTGCGCTGTCAGTCCACTTAGCAGTGAGAGAAGACTTGAAGCTGGCAGCCTACTGTAGCAGAGGAATCTGAGCTCTACATCACACAATGGATGAAATTGGCCATCAGCTGAGAGATAATGTTCCTTGACATGATAGTTCAAATTGATCATGAAAAATTGCTATTTGCAGAGACGGCTCAAACCTGAAAGTTAGGACCTGACTGACAGATTTATTATATATATATATTTTTTTTTCCTATTTGCTCTTCTGTTTTGTGTAGTTCTTGCTCAAATATTTGCAGGCAAAACAAACCGCTAAGGGGTCTGTGTTTTCCCACTTGTGTGATTTTTCTGTGGCTGTACAGACATGAGAAATTGAGAATTTTCTGCTTAATTTTGGGGCTTCATGTTTTAATTTAGGTAGGCTGAGGTCTGTAATGAGCATCTTTTGCCAGAAGTCATTAAAGATGACACTGCGTGTCTGAGGTTCCAAATTAGAAATCTGATCATCTTCCTCTGATTTGATTTCTAGCTGTGGAAGCAAAGTGTGCAAAGTGATAGAATTTCCCGTGGTGGCTGGTGAGTTACAGGTCAATTTCAATTATCCTCGGAATTTCTCACAGCTTGCCCTCTGAATTCCCTGAATTATGATGCTCTCTGGTCTTCACAGGCAAACTCATCACTACTTATTCCAGAGGGATCTGGGTACGTTGGTGGCTACTAGGCCTTAATATATGGGGTCATCTATGAGCTGGGATGGCAGGAACCCAAGGCCCCCTTTTCAGTGGGGCTTTGAGTTGGGGCTTTCAGTGGGTCAGTAGAAGAATTTAAGTCCCGATAGCTCAGTTGTTAAAGAATCTGCCTGCAATGCAGGAGACCCTAGTTCGACTCCTGGGTCAGGAAGATCCCCTGGAGAAGGGATAGGCTACCCACTCTGGTATTCTGGCCTGGAGAATTCCATGGACTATATAATCCATGGGGTCGCAAAGAGTCAGACACGACTGAGGGAAAGTTCACATCAGCATCAGATAGAGAGTTGGTTCAGGCCTGCAGTAGATGATAAAACCAGCCACACCAACTACTGGCTTTGCTTGAGTCCTGCCTTTGAATCATGTTTAACCTCAGGTGGCAGGGCAGGATGGCAAACACGGACTTTGTGAAACACTATCTACCAGCGTGGTTGGGTGGAAAGCAGGGGAAGTGTGAACCTAAAGGAGAAAAAGATGCTTATTAACAGGTGCTGTTAATAGAGGCTCACTTTTTTTTTGAAGGTAACATAGTAACTAAGTGCTTGCTATGCCAGGTACTAGCTATGTGATTTGGGCAAATAATTAAAATTCTCCAGGTGAATCTTTGCTTCTAAAATAGAGGTAAGAATAGCACTTGCCTCACAGCAGTGAGGTGAGGGGTGATCAAGCCTGGGGTATAGTCGGTCCTCAGGAGGTGATAGCTTCTTCCTGTTTTGCGCTGGAAAATGTAGCAAAGCCAGAGGTGCCTGAGAGATGGGCAGGGCTGGGGAAGCAGCAGGCAGGGATGGGAGTGGCTGGGGAGAGGCTCTGGTCCAGCTCCGAGCCTGAGACATAACAGTTCAGAGAGGCAGAGTGTGGTGGACAAGAGACGGGCTCTGCCCTCAGTGGGTAGCTTGATCCAATCACTTTTGCCTCGGTTTCCCCAGCTGTTAAATGAGAGCCAGACTCTTTCGCTAGGTGATGGCTATGACCCCTTGCAGTTCTGTATTAGCCCCACACTGGATGGGTATGGGACCACTAGTACCCTGGTGCTGAAGTACTCTCGTGATTTAACCTCCTTATGCTTGCGTTTTCTGGGGGATTAAAATGGGGCAAACCATAGTGCTTGTCTCACTGGGGAAGTACGAGGATTAAGTGAGTTCATGTACTAAAGCAGTGAGCACAAGCAGGCACTGTAGACGTTGACATATGAGCTCATGATTGTAATCGCAGCCGTGAGGGTGATGGTGGCGCTGTGTGTTTCCTAATTTCCAAGAAAACAAAGGCCTGGGAGGCTGAGTGGTTGAGGAGGTGGACGGTGATGGCGGGCGGGGTGGTGATAATGTATGGAAGGAGTGGGTTTCAAAATGGAAGCATGGGGTCCCCAGCATCTAGACCATTGCAACCTCCCTCTCACCCTTGAGGGAGTTCTCTTTGCAAATAGTTTCCACTACTGGGCATTTGCAGGAGTCTCTGGCGGCTTAGTTGTAAAGCCTCTGCCTGCCAATGCGGGAGACGTGGGTTTGATTCCTGGGTGGGGAGGATCCCCTGGAGCAGGAAATGGCAACCCACTCCAGTATTCTTGCCTGGAGAATTCCATGGACAGAGGAGCCCAGCGGGCTATAGTCCACAGGGTCGCAAAGAGACACATCTGAGCTATTAACAACAGCTGGGCATTTGTACTACCTCATGCTTTGGGTACCTCTGTTAGTCTACCCTTCTGTCTTCTGAGTCCCATCTCCACAGACTCAGAAGACTTGTTTTCTTTCTTCTTACATTCATACTTCAATCCCTTCACCTTTTTCTCCAAATACAGACTTCTGTAAATCAAATCAGGAAGGGGACCTCAGGTTGAGGCAGATTTTAGGAACCGTCATTAGGTTTTAATTCCTGGATTTACTTTGACTTCAGAGACATATTCTCTGCACTTCTCGCTATTTTCTTCCTGTGTGGGTAGTATTTTCAGTCCACATATTACTGAGCGACCCTCAGACTTTTTAGAGTAAGGAGCACTTTGATGCAGGAAACTCCAGAGCATCTTCAGATGGAAGGCTTTTGTTGGTCACTGGTCACCAGAGCCTAGACGTGGAGCCTGGCTACCTGCATTTGAATCCTGGCTCTGTTCCCTGTTACCCAGTGACCCCTCCGTGCCTTAGCTTCCTTCTCTGGAAAGTGGAGATGTTATAATGCTCACCTCTGGGAACAGACACCCCGTGCTTATCACAGCAGCAGCCGTGTTCCATGCAGTAGCTGTCTCTTTACTTGCTCACTCTCCAGCAGACGATGAGCTTTTGAGAGCAATGATCAAATCTTGCTTTGTTTCACATTATGTCCCCAGGTCCCTCTGGGGTATCCAGCCTGTCGTGGGCACTCAGGAAATATGTGCTTCTCTGTAATTTTGGACAGTGGGTCTGAAGAGCCAGATTTTCAGATAGCTTGATCTGAATTCGGGATGGTTGCTCTGTGTCACGTGCAGTGACATGTCCTGGCTCAGGTGCATATGCATACCATGGCCACTGTCGGTACCCCGCCCTCTCGATCTCTCTGTTTTTCTCATAAAATGTGTGTACATGGCATGTCAAAATATTGTGTCTGCTTGCAGTTTTCCTGAGAGTGAATCTGCCTTGTGAGGGATGAGGGACGCATGCCTTTCTTACTTAATTACTATCATTATTTTATCAGACCTTGTGCCACATCCTTGATACCAGGTGAGGGGGAAAGGCTGCAAAACTTACAGGAAGAAAAGAGATTCCATTCAGATGTGGATATGAGAGAGGAGTCTGACAGCTGTTTGTCTTGGGAGACAGGATTCTTCCAAGGCAGGGGCTTACCGTGGCAGATGAGGACTGTGGAAGCAGGATGGGGAGGGAAGTGCTTTGACATGCCGTCGCAGTGAATACGGTTGACCCCTGAGCAGTGCAGGGGTTGGGGCACTGGCCCTCCTGATGGTTGAAAGTCCACGTATAATTTAGTCAGCCCTCTGTGATTCTGCATCTTTGGATTCAGTCACCCTTGGACCACACAGGACTGCAGTATGTACTACTGAAAGAAATCGAGTGTAAGTGGACCCACACAGTTCAAACCTATGTTGTTCAAGGGTCAGCTGTAATAGTAGGAGTAATAATAATAGTATTAATAGAAGTAAAGGCAGCTGCAGCAGCAAACTCTTAGTGCATACATCATGCCAGGCACATTTCTAAGTGCTTTTATGTATTTATTTAATCCTCACAAAACACGTATGGTATGGGTTCACTCGTCCCTGCCATTCACAAATGATGAAACTGATGGAATCGCACAGCTGAAATCCTTCAGTGACCCTGCTGGTGAGCAGTGGGGCTGGGGTTTGAACCCAAGCACGTGGCTGTGGCGTCTGTGACCGTGATCTCTGCCTTTCACTGTCCCTAGTGAGATGGAGCTGGGGTGGGTCTGGAGTGAAAGGCTTGTGTGGCAGGTTCTGGGACTCAGGGGTACCTGAGGATGATGGTGCTTCTTTACTGACTCTCTGGGAAGGGAAGGACTCCAGATTCCCCAGAGCCCTGCCTGATCTGGCCCCTGCTACTGGCTCTCATGCTCTGTATTTTGAGCGCCTGCCATGGGTCAGTCTAATGGGGACGAGGATGTGAATTTAAAGATGAATAGAATTGCATTGTGACAGATGCTGTGAAGGGGAGATCCCTGGTGCTCTTAGAACCTAAGAGGGATTTGTTCTCATTAGAAAAGCTCCTCTGCTGAGATGTGGATTGACCCCAGATCTGAAGGTTGAGGGGAAGGGGAAAGAGTATTCCAGGAGGAGGGAACGGCATGTCCAAAGGCCCTGTGGTGGGCGGCCATGGCGGTTCTCTGGCCTGAAGAAGGCCATCCCCCTGGACTCTGCAGGGGGTGAGATGAGGGGGAAGTCGGGCAGTGGCTGACCTCCCTGCACCAAAGGGGAGAGGAGACAGGGAGTCGCCATTTAACCCTGGGAAACTGCCTGAGGGACTGGTGTGGAGTGTCTGGGGCTTCTGTTCGTATGTTCCGTTCCTCCTGTTGCAAAGGGCAATCCCGAAGCAGCTGTCTCAGTGGGGGTGCGGGGGGCTTCGCCTGTGGCCGCATAGAGACTGGCTTTGTCTCCTGCATTGTCCCCTCCGGTGTCTCCCGGCCCCTGGCCTCCCTGCTGGCTGTCCTCCGCCTGTGTTTCTTTACCTTACATCAGGCTGGGTCATGTCCTCTTTGCCGACAAGGATGGAAAATTGCCCCGTATCTGCTGATCTTTAACCTTCTGGGCCCTCAGTATGATCTTATTTCTTTTTCACACCCTCCCTTCAGCAAACTAGTGTTGCTTTTTGCCCCACCTCAGTTCTGAGGATTAAATTCAAAGTGCAATTAAATTCAAAATGCAACCTACTATTTCTCTGACACATTTATAGGTATTTTGATATTTCAGTTTTACATTTGTTTGTGGTCAAGTCTCTTACTCTTTTCCTGTATAGTTCCTACCTCTGGTGATAACTGAAGAAAGTCCCGTTGACATTTATTTATTTTTGTATAAGGCAAGAAGCCTTCATTTGGGGATCCACAAGCTACTGAAAGCGTTTTTCTGTAGATTCTCAGAAACCTGCTGTCTGTAGTCTCTTCATCATGTAGCACTGGACCCTGGCACATAGTAGGCCCTCAACATCTGATATTTCCTAAATGTAAGGTGATTCCCCCGTGCCCCCCACTCCTTTCAAAGATAAAAGGGAAATTGGCTTACATGTGACGTGTGGGTCAAATTTCATTTATTCCCAATGGCTAACCTGCCATCCTGATGGCATTTATGTGCTTTTACATTAATAAAATGCTGTCTATTCCCATGTAATCTATTGCCTGTGTGGTACCTGCGGTTCTTTTTGGTGTGCCACCCACAGCATGTCTTGAAAATGTCAGCATTTCTATCTTTTCTGTATCGAGTGACTTACTGTTAGAATCCAAGAGGGAATTTGTGTTTCTTTATTGGGTCTGGTGCAGAAAAGAAAAGAGGGTGTGAGTAAAGATAACAGCTCTTTCATTCCTCCTCATTAGAAGCTAAAAACCAGCAAACCAATCAGCCACCATCACCACCACCACCACAGCACGAAAAGAAAAACTGACAGGACTTTGATTATTTCTGAGACAGCAGAATAGACAGAGGCTGTCCTCTTGCTTGCAGTGGGTGGGAAGGAGAGCGAAACTCTCATTGTGAACCATCAGTGGTGTTTGTGCAAAAGCAAAGGATAAGGCTTGAATTTGGAGCCTCCGAGGACAAGAAAGGGGCTGAGTAGGCATCATCTGGGATGGGAAGATTATGCCCACGGGGGTCTGAGTCACTGAACCTCAGATTCTCATCGCGGGACCCCCTGGAGCTGTCCCTCCATCGCTTCTCCTCTCTGTCCTCGCTGCCCATTTTGTACAATATAATGCGTCCTGCCTATGGCCTGGGCTTGGAAGGCGTGGGACCAGCTTCCTTAGCTATCAGTTGAGGGGAAACCAGGCTCTTGCTTCTTTGCCTTGAGTGAAGATTGCTCCTGGCATCCCAAATCGCCCCCCGCCCCTCCCCACCCCCCACCCCAGTGCATGTTCCCTGGGAAAATTGGTCTAAACTGTGGTCAGATTCCACATTTCTCTTGCTAGTGGACTGCAGAACAGGCCTCAAATGATAGTGTGTATCAGAATCATTCACAGGGCTTGACAGAGTAGGAGGTCACATCTAGATTCTGTTTGAGTCATTTGGGGTAGGGCCCACAAATCTGAATTTTGTCAAGCAACTAAGGAGCTTGTGTGGTGTACAGACTATACTTTGAGAAGCAGCCATCACCCTTAGCCTTAGGGAGGAATCCAGGTTCTTGCAAAGTCCTGCCTGGTCTGGCCCCGGCTACTGTCTCTCACTTTCTGTATTTTGACCACTTGCCATGTGACAGTCTAATGGGGAAAAGGGAGGTGAATTTAAAGACAAAGAGCATTGTGCTGTGACATGGTGTGAAGGGGATATCCATGGTGCTCTTTAGAACCTCATCACAGAAAGCTCCTCTGCTGAGATGTGGATCAACTTGAGATCTGAAGGTTGAGGAGGAGAGGAAAGAGTATTCCAGGAGGAGGGAAAGGCATGTCCAAAGGCCCTGTGGTAGGGGAACGCAGCAGTTCCCTCATGTACATCTGGTCTGCAGACAGCACGTGTGTGGGTATCACTGGAGATGAAGTTGGATACAGGTGGCGCCTCTGACCAAGGATGACCTTGTTGGCTCAGGGAGGAGTTTAGAATTCAAACAAGGACTGAGATTTTAGAACTTCAGCACTTTCAGCCTGGTTGAAGAGGTTTGAGCCTGTAAAGGGATAAAAAAGGATTGGCTAGAGAAGGTCAACTTCTCTTGCTAAATAAAAAAGAAAAACTAGAGAGCATATTTTACGAAGAAGAACCAAGAGAACTAGAGAACATATTTTACGAAGAAGAGCCAAGAGAGTGTTTTGAGAAAAGAGGAAGTGGTCCCCAGAGCCCAGTGCTTCTGAGAGGCTGAGGTTGATAAAGCCTTTGGGGTTTGTCAACTGGAGATTATTACTAACTTTATCAAGAAAGCTTGTTTCAGGGGAGTAAAGGGGCTGGAGGCTGGATATGAAGGGTTTCAGTGTGAGTGGGGAGGGAACCCTTGTCTGCTTACAGTCCCTCCCTCAATTCCATGTTCTGGCTCTATTGGACTATTTGCTGTCCTCCAAGGCTGTCTGAATGCAGAGTGCCAAAGAATAGCAAGGTGAGATAAGAAAGCCTTTTAAAGTGAACAATGCAGAGAAATAGAGGAAAACAGTGTACTGGGAAAGACTAGAGATCTCTTCAAAAAAATTGGAGATACCAAGGGAACATTTCATGCAAAGATGGGCTCAATAAAGGACAGAAACGGTAAGGATTTAATGGAAGCAGAAGAGATTAAGAAGAGGTGGCAAGAATACACAGAAGAGCTATATAAAAAGGTCTTAATGACCTGAATAGCACGATGATGTGGTCATTTACCTAGAGCCAGACATCCTGGAGTGTGAAGTCCAGTGGGCCTTAGGAAGCATTGCTGCAAACAAAGCTAGTGGAGGTGATGGAATTCCAGCTGAGCTACTTCAAGTCCTAAAAGATGATGCTGTTCAGGTGCTGCATTCAGTATGCCAGCAAATTTGGAAAACTCAGCAGTGGCCACAGGACTGGAAAAGGTCAGTTTTCATTCCAATCCCAAAGAAGGACAATGCCAAAGAATGCTCAAACTACTGCACAATTGTGCTCTTTTCACACGCTGGCAAGATAATGCTCAAAATCCTTCAAGCTAGGCTTCAACAGTACATAAACTGAGAATTTCCAGGTATACAAGCTATATTTAGAAAAGGTAGAGGAATCACTCCAGTATTCTTGCCTGGAGAATCCCAGGGACAGGGGAGCCTGGTGGGCTGCCGTCTATGGAGTCGCACAGAGTCGGACGCGACAGAAGCAACTTAGCAGCAGCAGCCAGAGGAATCAGAGATCAAATTGCTAACAGCCGAAGGATCATAGAGAAAGCAAGGAAATTCCAGAAAAACATCTACTTCTCCTTTGTTAACTGTGCTAAATTCTTTGACTGTGTGGATCACAACAAACTGTGGAAATTCTTCAAGAGATAAGAATACCAGACCACCTTACCTGCCTCCTGCGAAACCTGAATGCATGTCAAGAAGCACCAGTTAGAACGAGGCATGGAACAAAGGACTGGTTCCAAATTGGAAGAAGTATGTCAAGCCTCTATATTGTCACCCTGCTTATTTAACTTATATGCAGAGTAAATCATACTAAATTCTGGGCTGGATGAATCACAGTGTTTGAGCAAACTCCAGGAGATAGTGAAGGATAGGGTAACATGGTGTGTTGTAGTCCATGGGGTTGCAAAGAGTCGGACACAGCTTAGTGACCGAACAACAACAACGATATATATGAGTGTGCGTGTGCTAAGTCGCTTCAGTTGTGTCCAGCTCTGTGCGACCCTATGGATTCTAGCCTGCCAGGCTCCTCTGTCCATGGGATTCTCCAGGCAAGAATACTGGAATGGGTTGCCATGCCCTCCTTCAGGGGATCTTGCTGACCTAAGGATCAAACCCGCATCTCTTTTGTCTAACCTGCATTGGCAGTTGGGTCTTTACCCCTGGTGTCACCTGGGAGTATACGTACATATGTGTATGAGTGTAAATGTGTGTGTATATATATATAAAATTATGCACATACACAATTATAAAATACATATGTGTGTATATGTATGTGTATATGTGTCAGCTAGGGCTTTGTAAGCTATTATGCATTTTATCCGAGTCAGATAGCTTACTATTTAGGATTCTCCAGAGAAACAGAACCAGTAACATATGTAGTTGATCCTTGAATGGTGAGGTCTGTTTATATACGTATGATTTTCAATAGTAAATACTATAGTTGTAGTAAATACTACACTATCAATAGTAAATAGTACACTGTCCACAGTCGGTTGAACTCATGGATTTGGAGGGCAGACTTTAAGCTATGTGTGCATTTGTGACGGGGGCAGTGGGTTGGAGCCCCTACCCCCACAGTGTTCAAAGGTCAACTGTATATATGAGGAGATTTATTTTTTTTAGGAACTGGCTCATGTGACTGTGGAGGCTCAGAAGCCTCACCATCTGCTATCTGCATGCTGGAGGCCCAGGAAAGCTGGTGGTGCGATTTAGTCTGAGTACAAAGGCCTGCTAACCAGGAGAGCTAATGGTGTAAGTCCTGGTCCAAAGGCCCGAGAATGCGGGGCTGATGTAAGAAGTTCTGAGAATCAGTAGTGTCTGTGTCTGAGGGAAAGAGATATATGTCTCAGCTCCAGGAGACAGCGGATTCCCCCTTCCTCTGCATTTTTGTTCTATTCAGAGCCTCCATGGGTTGGGTGATGCCCCCATTCCCCTCACCCACCCTTGGTGAGATTTGTTGCTGTTGAGTCACTCAGTTGTGTCCGGCTCTTGGCTACCCCATGGACTGCAGCATGCCAGGCTCCTCTGTCCTTCACCATTTCCCAAAGCTTGCTCAAGCTCATGTCCATTGAGTTGATGATGCCATCCAACCATCTCATCCTCTGAGGGTGTATCTTCTTTACTCAGCTTACTGATTCAAGTGCTAATCTCTTGGAAACACTCTCAGGAACACACCCAGAAATAACATCTTACCAGTTATCTGGGCATCCTTTAACTCAGCCATGTTGACACAAAGTGAACCATCCCTGATAGGCAGTCATGGAAAGGATTTGAGCTGGAAGTGACACTGTGCTATGTTAGGAGACTAGTCCTTAGGGGTCAGGGCAGGAGCAGTGAGCAGGTAAGAGGATGTGGTAGTCACCCAGAGCCAGGCCTTGTCATTGTGATGCTCACAGCTTACTTTCCAGCCCCTCCCCTGCCCCTAAACCACTCCCACTTTAGGGAGCACGGCCTCAGGAGGAACTGAGAGAGAGCTGAACCTCAGGATTGCTGTACCCAGTGCTACGGGTGCCCATCTAGGTAGAGGTGGGCTCCAGGTTGAAATTGAACTAATTGAAGCTTTAGTTTCTGTGAAACAGTTTGGCAATCTGCACTGTTGGGCTTGCACATTCAAATTACTTTAAATCCAGGGCACCAAGTAATTAGAAAAGGACTCACTTCATTGTTTTTCTTAATGGAAGGTACCTACGTATTCTTACCCTTTTGACTTAACTTTTCACAGCCACAATCACAGCCCTTGAGAACCACATCTCATTCCCCTTGACAGGGAAGGGGAACGTGGCCAGATAGATTGCCTGCGTGGAGGTATTTGCAGCCAGAGTAGAGCATAGAAAGAATTCATGTCACGTTGCTGCAACGCTCACATGAATACAGAGAAGACTTTGGGTAATGCATTATTAAAGGCATGCGTGGCCTTGTATACAATTTAAGTGTGAACTTATTAGCATTTCAGGTTGATGCCTCTTTTAGATTTAATTAGGTTTCAGGCTTCAATCAATTTATTAAATGAATTTCTCCCTGCTTAAAAGGTGTAATATGTTCACAACAGTAGCCTCTCATCACTCTCTCCTCATTTCCTCATGGACTCAAGCATATCTTGACATCCCATCTTGGATTTAGAGCCTGGGGTTATTTTCCAAAGAGACCGTGTTGTTTTGTGGAGCCTCCGCATTGTCAGACATGAATGCACCTCTTGTAGATTTACCACCGGTAAATTTAACTAATGCACAAATAATAGCACTGTTGTCTGTCTCGGTGGCTGTTGTCACTGTGAGTCTTCCTACTGTTAGGTTGGCACCGAGTCCACGGACCTTTATTTCAACTCCTATGAGAAAAGCATTGAGACTGTTCAAAGAGTGGAAAATTAAATGTAATGAATCAAACCATATTAGTGATTCTCAAGATGGGCTGGAGAACTAGACCATACGATGCAGTCATTTACACTGATGGTCCACATTTGTGTGGAAAAGTACAATGAATGCCTCTCTGAGCCTCTGGAGGGTCCTAACCCCATTGTTAGTGTTGCCTGCCTGCCTGAACTTAAGTCAGCTATTGGGCCACTGAGCTGGGACTGCCTCATCTCTGAAGTAGGGCTCCTGATACTTTAGCATCCTACGGCAGGGAGGGGTCTGCTTGATTTCTAATGGTTCCTTCCAGCTTTTTGGCTTCCTTGGTGGCTCAGTGGTAAAGAATCCGCCTGCAATTCAGGAGACCTTGGTTTGATCCCTGGGTTGGGAAGATCCCCTAGAGAAGGGAAAGGCTACCCACTCCAGTATTCTAGCCTAGAGAATTCATGGACTGTATAGTCCATGGGGTCGCAAAGAGTCGGACATGACTGAGCCACATTCACTTTCACTTCCAGCTTTAGGTTTTGTGTGTGTGTGTGTGTGTACACACACCTTAGTATGGGGGCAGGGGAAATGGTATTAAAAATAGATAAGTTTCTGGCTGTGTTTAATAACTATGATCTAGACAAATAATATCTATAATACAAAGTAGAAGAAGTAATGTATTTTAGATTTCTAACAAACTAGGACCTCAGCTCCCAGAAGAAAGTTGTTTGTATTACATGTACTCTATATCTTCAAATGTATTGCATTTTGAAAGTTCAGTTGGAAAGGGGATTAAGACACAGCAACCAAAGTAGGATAAGTATAAATACACATTTCTATAGTATAAATCTCTTTCTGTAGTATAAAGATAAATCCCTTTTTACCACAGAGCAAAAGTCGTGTTCAGAATGCTGTGAATTCACAATACAGGGGAAAAAATGAGTAAAGAAGTAAAGCCCAGAGGCAAAATGGGATTGTGGCTGATAGGCAGGCTCATCTTTGAAGAGAGGGCTTATTTATTTTTTGCAAAACTCAGCATGGGGGATAGGTTATATAAGAGGTCTGTGAATTAAAAAAAATAAACTTATGATTTTCCACCTGTTTATTGTTCATATAGGAATGATAACCCCTATCATTAACTCCACGCCTGATGTCTTCCAGAGGAGATAGAGAAGTGCTGGGCTGCCATGGAGTTGCAGTTGTAGGGTTTCCTATGATCTGGAAGATTTCCACAGCCCTTCTGTCTTTTATGACTTTAAAGAGTTTGATTCTCCCTTATTTCATAGGACACTCCCCATTTAAAATTTGTCTGCTGTTTCCTTGTGAGTAGATTTAGATTGTATCCGATTTAGACATCACGTATGGAGACAGATCATGTGCAGCTGTGTCGCTGGTAATGTTAGTTTCCTTCATCCTGGAAGAGTAGACTGAACACGTCAGTAGATAATGATTAATATCCTGTATGTTGTTGTTTAGTCGCTAAGTTGTGTCCGATTCTTTTGCGACCCCATGGACTGTAGCCTGCCAGGCTGCCAGGCTTCTGTGTCCATAGGATTTCCCAGGCAAGAATACTGGAGTAGGTAGCCATTTTCTCCTCCAGGAAGTCTTCCCAACCCAGGGATCAAGCCTGCATCTCCTGCATTGGCAGGAGGGTTCTTTACCCTTAAGCCACCAGGGAAACCAAAATCTACTATGCAGTTACTACTATATGCATGCTAGGTTACTTCAGTTGTGTCCAGCTCTTCCAACCCTATGGACTGTAGCTGGCTTGGCTCCTCTGTCCATGGGATTCTCCCAGCCAGAATACTGGAACGGGTTGCCATGCCCTCTTCCAGGGGATTTCCAGACCCAGGGATTGAACCTTGCTTTGGCAGGCAGGCTCTTTACCACTGGCACCACCTGGGAGATGGAGTTACCACGATAGTTACTACATTTTTTGCCCTTGTAACTCATAAACATTCTGTGGGAGACACGTTAGTATCATACCAATATTCCACTCTTCTTCAAGACTTTCCCCCACATTTAGCATTATGTGTGATCCTTGCCCAAGCCAGTCTTTACGTGGTGGTTGTAAAAAGATGATTTTCCAACTTTGGCACTAATTAGTTAGCACTCGGCCTTCTATTGGAAACAGCAGCTTCTCCCGCATTTGTTTAACTCAGTATTATCTGTATCTGTATGGTTGCAGCACTTTCTGTTTTCCAGAGGTTTATAATTTATTACTGTACTTAATTTTTTAGTGCTCACATTGTTGCAGTCTTAGCTGGTGGGGGCCCCATCCTCCTGCCATGGACATGCTCAAATGTTTGGACAGGATACTTCCTATGTGCAAACCCTGCCTGCCATCACCTCTCCCTCTCTGGTCCCAGAAGTGTCTACTAGAACCTCAGTGTCTTGCCTCAGGTCTGGTGGCTTTGAGAAGAACAGGGAGGGAAGCAGGTATGTGAGGATGTGAGTGAGGAAAGAGAGAGAACGAAGCGGCCGGACCTCCCCCGTGCAAGAGGGGACCCAGGACGTGGAAGAGAGTGGGAATGAGGGACACACCTGTGTGCTTGACCATTAACGCAGGAACTCCTCCCTGTCGTGCACGAGGCACAGTCAGGGTCCCGGAAGATGACCACTCCGAGACTAGTTCTCTGTGGGTTCAGGATCTATAGACTTCACCAGTTGCCTCTGCTCAGAGCTACGGCCTCATCCTTGCGATCACAGATGTTTAAGAACTGGACCTATTTAATCACCTCCCTGGGTGCCCCCACCTGAACTGACATGTGGATGTCTTCCACCAGCCACTCTTCACATCCCAGGCCCACTTGGTCCATGAGATCCAGGGCTGCATGCCTTGTGTTGTTTTGTGTTTCCGGGGCCATCTCATAAACTGTGATGTTGGGCCTTAGTGTCTTTTAATGCTGCAAGAGGGAATAGAATTATGGTCTTCAGAATCCTCCCCAGCCTTAGAAGTCTCTAATTCTGAAAACCGAGGTAGGAATTTTATATGCTTGAATTGATGTTGTCACATATCTGTCCTTCCCCCTCAGCCCTACAGATTCTGCTCTTGGGTCAAGCAAAATACACACTTAACAAGGTTGCCTTCTTTTGTAATGTCTTGTTCTCCAAATTATCCCTGATGATAGAAGTATAATCAGGATGTTAATTAATGCATTTGCAGGCTGTAACGTAGATATGTATAGGCACAAAGTATTCTCGTAAGAAGGGAAATGGATTTCCGTAACAGTCTGTGAAAGGGCACATTTCTGAATTCCTCTGAAGGCTACATTAAGTTAACACTTACCGTAATGAAGCCACTCCAATCAGCTTCTCATTTCTTCTTCGCTCATTTTGAAGGATTGTTCTGGAGATGATGAAAGTGCTATTCACGTTACTAATAATCAGAGCTTTTGTCTGGAGATTGGGTGCTCTTCCTGGTTCTCTGACCATCTGCAGCCCTGTGTCCTGATCTGCTAGATGATGGAGAGCTGGCAGAGGGTGTGTCCATTCAGGGGACAGTCAGGGTCCACCCA
This sequence comes from Bubalus kerabau, assembly GCF_029407905.1. Classification (NCBI taxonomy): domain Eukaryota; kingdom Metazoa; phylum Chordata; class Mammalia; order Artiodactyla; family Bovidae; genus Bubalus; species Bubalus kerabau. The sequence continues at coordinate 127,877,808 of NC_073628.1, read as the reverse complement.
CAGACCCTCAGTGTGGGAGAGGAACAGCGGTATATCAATGTCATACACCCAAATATCACACCTGCTTCTGAGGCGGTTAAGCATAGCGGATTTGTCCCAGCACTCTTTCTGTAGTTTGTGTGCTTAAGAAGTTAGGGACTTCTGCAAACTCAGGAGTCAAGAGTATCCAGCTCAGAAGTCAGTGTCATCTAAGAGCAAGCCTCTTGGTTCTCTTCTTGTTGGCGTCAGTGACAAGACAGCAAGTGTCCCCTTCTACATGTCATTAAATCCTGTACCAGCTTGTGGCCTAAAGTAAACCTTGATTTACTCTTCATACTGTGGCTTTGAAAACCTCATCAGCTCTTTTTCAAAAGGAGGTGGAAATCTGCCCCTGAAGAAGATGAAAAGGAGCAGTAACAAAGCCCCCCAGTCCCTCTTAACCTAGAGCCATGTTATTATTTTACATTGTTTACATTGACTGTGCTTCATGCCTGTGATGGGATCTTTCAGGTTTCACTCCCAAGAAGTCCAGACCTTGGGGCAAAGGGTGGGAGAAGTCAGAACAGAACGGAGGCTGCCGTGCATCTGAGTGGCTGTAGGAGAGCCTGAGACTCAGCTAGACGGCAGCGCAGCAGGTGTGGATGGCAGGAGGAGCTCAGGACCAAGGATGAGAGCGCTGGGCTTTGCAAAACTGGGAGGGTGTGGTGCTGGCTACGTATGCCCAGGATCAGTGTAGACTCAGAAATAATGGAAAGCAACCAAGAAGGCTTTTTCCCAATGGAAGAAGGTAGACACAGTTTCCTGAAGAGCCACACAACACCTCTTTGAGTTTCTTCCTGGACTTCAAAGGGAGTAATCTGTCGGGCATCCAGAGGAAAGACAGGGATCAGGAGTGTTCTGAGGGAAGGTTTGTGGAGGTCGCCCAGAGCACCATCCTCCTCCACGCTTGCTTCGACGACTGGGAAGGATGGATGTGTTTCATTGTGATGAGCTGCAAGGGATGGGTCGTGAACAGTTTGGAACAGGGGTGCAGAGTTGCTAGAGAACTGGACATTGCAGGAGTTTGTAATCCAGAGGGACACCTGTAAAAGTCACTGGGCTCTTCCTTCCTTTCTTCTGGGCTTCCTCTAAACCTTCTGTATCACACATTGCCTCATCTTCTTCAGGTCTTGACTCAGGGGTCATCTTCAAAGTGAGACTCACCCTGACCATCCCCACCCATCTCCCTTACCCGCCTTTACTCTTTCTGTTGCTCCAGTATTCACTAGCCCCTAACATGCTATGCTATGCTATGCTATGCTATGCTATGCTATGCTAAGTCACTTCAGTCGTGTCGGACTCTGTGTGACCCCATAGACAGCAGCCCACCAGGTTCCCCCGTCCCTGGGATTCTCCAGGCAAGAACACTGGAGTGGGCTGCCATTTCCTTCTCCAATGCATGAAAGTGAAAAGTGAAAGTGAAGTCGCTCAGTCATGTCTGACTCTTAGCGACCCCATGGATTGCAGACTAACAGGCTCCTCCATCCATGGGATTTTCCAAGCAAGAGTACTGGAGTGGGGTGCCATTGCCTTCTCCGTAACATGCTATAGTTACGTGTAATGTGTGTTGATTATTGTGTCTCTCTCTCCTTGATGGAACAGGAGCTCCATGCTTGTCTGTGTTGTTCACCAGTGCCTTCCATGGGCCCAAGCAATGCCTGGCACCTAGTATGTGTTCATTTATTACTTGTTCAATGGGTGAATGAAATGACTAAGATAGAAAACATTCACAGAGAGCCAAGAAGCTGAATAAGATCCTGATTTGTGTTGTTGTTTATTTGCTCAGTTGTGTCCGAGTCTTTGCAGCCCTGTGGACTGTAGCCTGCCAGGCTCCTCTGTCCATGGGATTTCCCAGGCAAGAATACTAGAGTGGGTTGCCATTTCCTTCTCCAGGGGATCTTCCTGATGCAGGGATCAAACCCTTGTCTCTTGCATTGGAGGCAGATTCTTTACTGCTGAGCCATTCAGGAAGCCCAAGGATCCTGCTGCTGCTGCTGCTAAGTCATTTCAGTCGTGTCTGACTCTGTGCGACCCCATAGACGGCAGCCCACCAGGCTCCCCTGTCCCTGGGATTTTCCAGGCAAGAACACTGGAGTGGGTTGCCTTTTCCTTCTCCAGTGCATGAAAGTGAAAAGTGAAAGTGAAGTCGCTCAGTCACGTCCGACTTGTTGTGACCCCATGGACTGCAGCCTACCGGGCTCCTCCGTCCATGGGATTTTCCAGGCAAGAGTACTGGAGTGGGGTGCCATCACCTTCTCCACCAAGGATCCTGGAGGAATACTATTATCAAGATTGGTGTAAGACTGGTATAAGATGGAAAGGGAATTTCCATAAGCAAAGATGGACAACAAAAGCAATGCTTTCATGAATGGTTTACCATAAATTCTAGCGACTGTTTTCCACCAGTGGGTGCTTGTTCACTCAAGCCTCAATCTCTTTGATTTAAAAAAGGCATTACTTTGATTTTATTCATTTCTGGTACAACTGAACTTGAATACGTTATTTCTTTCAAATATGACAGTTTTGCAAAAAGGTTGTGTTACTGCTGGAAATAGTTTTCTGCTGGCCCTAAAAAGCCAAATGGAGGAAGTGGGGAGGTTGGTGAAGCTGGAGGGAAGGTAGTGGAGGAGCAGAGAAGGAGCCCAGGCCTCGGGCTGAGCTGGGATTCTTTAGAAGGAACCGCCGAGGAGTTGCTCGGAGGCCCTGTCGATGTACCTGCATAATTGCTCTCCATAATTAAATACAGACATGCTGTGTAAACACTGATTAAAGTCTTCGTGAGAGAGAAGCAGGCCTAATTTGAGGATCTGATTTTGTGCTCCTTGACTGGTGTTTATAATTGTCCCCATAACATTATTTCATTTGTTCTCAGCCTCCTCAAGTTTTGTTGTTGTTGTTGTTGTTGTTGTTTTTGGCAGTTCTTCCTGGCCACGGTCTCTTTTTGTAATGTTCTTTGTCTACTCCATCGCAGTTGGTGTTCAGTATAGTCCTGGTGACTGTCAGCTGCTGTGTTTCATTCTTATTTGGAGCTTATAAAGCTGAGGTTATAGATCAGGTGTCCTCAGTTCAGTTCAGTTCAGTTCAGTCGCTCAGTCGTGTCCAACTCTTTGCGACCCCATGAATCGCAGCACACCAGGCCTCCCTGTCCATCACCAACTCCCGGAGTTCACTCAGACTCACGTCCATCGAGTCAGTGATGCCATCCAGCCATCTCATCCTCTGTCGTCCCCTTCTCCTCCTGCCCCCAATCCCTCCCAGCATCGGAGTCTTTTCCAATGAGTCAACTCTTCGCATGAGGTGGCCAAAGTACTGGAGTTCCAGCTTTAGCATCATTCCCTCCAAAGAAATCCCATGGCTGGTCTCCTTTAGAATGGACTGGTTGGATCTCCTTGCAGTCCAAGGGACTCTCAAGAGTCTTCTCCAACACCACAGTTCAAAAGCATCAATTCTTTGGCGCTCAGCCTTCTTCACAGTCCAACTCTCACATCTGTACATGACCACTGGAAAAACCATAGCCTTGACTAGACAGACCTTTGTTGGCAAAGTAATGTCTCTGCTTTTCAATATGCTATCTAGGTTGGTCATAACTTTTCTTCCAAGGAGTAAGCATCTTTTAATTTCATGCTGACTACTCTGGAAAGTCCAGGAAAACTGCCTCTGACCGTACTAATCAGAGCACACACCTCTCGAATACATGCCTTGAGTTAAAGAGGGGCTCGGTGGAAAGTTCTGGATGCTTATCCCACTTCAGGGGTTTCCCAGGTGGCTATCCCACTCCCAAGGATTTGCCCCCACTGGTCTGTAGTGCTCCCTTTGGGAAGGTCATTATTATCACACACTGTTATTTCAAATGAACTGAGTGGGCTTATCTGTAGGAGGCATAGTCCTTAAACATTTTCCCATGTCCTAGCATAAAGCTATGAACCACCAATCACTGAGATAAGGAAACAAAGAATCTTATGAGCCCGTTTTATTTATTTCTTTTTATTTTTGAAATTTGATTGCAGTTGATTTACAGTGTTGTGTTCCTTTATGCTGTACAGCAAAGTGGCTCACTTATGCACGTGTGTGTTCTTTGTCGTGCTGTTTTCCATTATGGTTTATTACAGGGTGTTGAATATAGCTCCCTGTTCTGCACAGTGGGACCTTGTTGTTTATCCATCCTGTATATACTAGTTTGCATCTGCTAATCCCAAACTCTCAAGTCCTTCTCTCCTTCTCCCATCTCCCCCTTGGCAACCACAAGTCTGTTCCTTATGAACCTATTTTAGAAAGAACACCAACTTGACAAAATGTCAAGTCCATGATGTATCTGAAGCACACCGTTCTGAGATCTGGTGATCAGTCAAGACGCCCCGAAATCAGCCCAGGTTTGGCATCTGAGCTTGGCTTCCTGAAATCTGATAAGGAAGCGGACTCTGGGCTCAGAGACTATCAGGCCTTCAAGTTACACTGTGCCTCAATGAAGTGATGAGCCAAGTAATGTTTTAGAAGAAGGGGAGACAAATAGATTTGTTAAATTAGAAAAGAAGTAGGCTTTAACATATTCTAAAGACTGAAAAATGGTAAAGAATCTGCCCACAATGCAGGAAACTTGTATGAGACATGGGTTCGATTCCTTGGTCAGGAAGATCCCCTGGAGGAGGAAATGGCAACCCACTCCAGTATTGTTGCCTGGGAGATCCCATGGACAGAGGAGCCTGGTGGGCTACAGTCCATGGGTGTTCAGGTCTTTTAATGGACAGGAACCTGGTGATCTGGAGTCGACCGATAAGAAAGTAAAGGAGAAAGAAAGAGGCTGATATTCCTTGGTTTATGCAGAAAGCCAGTAAAGCCCCTGGCACGGGGCTTGCTCTGTTCATGGAGGCCTCATGCGCCCTCTCAAGGGGGGTGAAGGCACAGAGCACCTTCTCAAGAGGGTCTTAGAAGCCAGGGCAGGAAAGTGAACCAAGAGGACCTCTGTGCTCCAGGGGATCAGCCTGAAAAAGAGAGAGAGGGAGAGAGAGAGAGAAAGAGAGAGAGAGAAAGCAAGACACAGGGACCAAAGCTCTGATGGAGCAGAGGTGTTTTACTCAGCATGGTGTAGGTATTTATACTGTCTTACAAGATAGCTATTTTCAGCAGAGATAAAATCAAAACTTACAAGGAAACATGAGGTCATCCATATGAAAGAGAGAGGGTTGTAAATAATCACTTTTACCATAAGGTTCATAAAAAGGAAGAGGGTACTTATCACCATATAGAAAAACTAATGAAGGAAATGCCTGGATTCCTCAGCCCCCGGGATTAATTCCTGAATATTCAGGAATTAATAAGGAACAGAGGATTCCTGACAGATCCAAAACAGCACGCAAGAAGCCTCCTGTTAAATGTTTCCTGACACATGGGGTTGCAAACAGTCGGACATGACTGAGCAACTAAACAGCAACAATAACAACAGCAGAGAAAGAAAAATGTATCTCTGAGCATCTCAGATAAATTTCAGTTGCCTGCCGATACTCTGCCAGAAGGAAGGACCACAAATTTAAGTGACGAGGATGTGTCTTTACTGATTCTCTTGAGCCGCCTTCATTTGGCCTTGAGACACCCTTAGTTAGTGTCGGCTCCCAGGAGAATTTGCTAGAACAGATCCCCTCTGGTCATGGAAAATGAGGCTCAAATTCCAAATCTGAGAACGTTTATGTTCACCCAAGAGGTGGTATTCTAGCTGAATCAGATGCCTCATAAAAGTTCCCAGGTTTGACATGCCTCTGTGTCCTCAGGCAAAAGTCTGTAATGAGATTATTAGTCAGAACTCATCTTCTCACAAAGGGGATGAAACAGGGCCCACAGACCTGACGGTGGCATTCTCCTAGAATTGAAGTTGCGGTCTGTGGCATTTAACCTGGGCATCATGTTTTAATTTTTCTCAAGTTCAAGCTCAGAAATAGGCAAAGATGGTGAAGACGTTGATCTCCTAAGAAAAACGTTCCACAGGAGAGATTTTTTTTTTACTTTCGATTTAGAAGAATACTTAAATTTTTTCACACCAGAGACAAAAACAAAACAAAAGCACATTGCAAGGGGCACCAGGCAAAACCCAGAAATTGCCTAAAGAAAAAGTTGAGAAGAGCCAACGTGTGTTTAAGTTTCTCCATTATGTAACCATCTCATGTAACCTACCCAAAGACACCAGTTTTTTATGAGGTTAAATGAAGCCCTTGGTTGGACATGGGAAGCGATGGAAGAGGGTGTTTTCTTTATGCGCTGCCAAGCCTGGCCCAGGCCCCTCAGGCCGTTCTCAGCAGGACCACCACCATCCCTCAGAACTGGCCTCCCCACCGCTTCTGTTCCCTCACGGATGCCAGGGTGGGATCTTCATAGAAAGGGAATCACTGGTCGGTCATTCCTTTGCTTAACCATGTTCAATGGCTGCCTCACGCCCTTAGGATCAACTGCAAACTCCTCTGATGTGCAGGCTTATTGAGAGGCGGTGTAAAGGTGAGGTTACCGCTGTGGGCTTGGAGCCCCCTGGCCTAGGATTTGCCTCTGTTGCTTCCCAGCTGAGACCCCCCTCAGGCCAGCTGTTTGTCTCCTGGGGCTTCTACTGCCTCAACTGTAAAATGCAGAAGATACTAATAATAGAATCCTTCAGGGATGTAGTGAAGACTAAATTAGTTTTAACACATGCCGATCACACAATAAACAGTATCATGATGCCTGTTTATACTCTATTCTCAGTTTGCCTGTGCCCCTCGTTTGTACCAAGGAAGCAGATTCCTTCCCCACCTCCATTCACCTACTGGGACATATTTCCTTTGGTCTCTTGTTTCTGTAAGCTGCCTCCTTTTTCTGGAATGTCGCCATACACACACTCTCGTACACATTTATCCACATCCTCTGCGCTCACCTACTACATCCTCTAGCTAACTCTTCAACCTCCAAAGCTCGGCTCCTTTACTCTGATCAGCCCACCTGGGTACTGCTTGCATCTTCTTGACTCCACTCCTCCAGGTTTTCCTTTAAATGTACCATTTATCACATAATACAGTGAGGGCCTGTTCACAATGAGGTCTTACTGCTCTTATCTTTGTGAAAGAGGGATTTGTCTTGCTCACATCTGCATACTCACTGTCTGAACACTATGTGCTCATAAAGGCTGGCTGGCTGGATGGTTGGTTGGAGGTTACTAATGGAATCTGATCTGTTGATAGGAAAGTTCCCAGGACAGCCCATTTCAGTTCAGTTCAGTTCAGTCGCTCAGTCGTGTCTGACTCTTTGCGACCCCATGAATCGCAGCACACCAGGCCTCCCTGTCCATCACCAACTCCCAGAGTTTACTTAAACTCATGTCCATTGAGTCGGTGATGCCATCCAGCCATCTCATCCTCTGTCGTCCCCTTCTCCTCCTGCCCCCAATCCCTCCCACCATCAGAGTCTTTTCCAATGAGTCAACTCTTCGCATGAGGTGGTCAAAGTATTAGAGTTTCAGCTTTAGCATGAGTCCTTCTAATGAACAACCCAGGACTGATCTCCAGAACGGACTGGTTGGATCTCCTTGCAGTCCAAGGAACTCTCAAGAGTCTTCTCCAACACCATAGTTCAAAAGCATCAATTCTTCAGCGCTCGGCTTTCTTTATAGTCCAACTCTCACATCCATACATGACCACTGGAAAAACCATAGACTTGACTAGACGGACCTTTGTTGACAAAGTAATGTCTCTGCTTTTGAATATGCTATCTAGATTGGTCATAACTTTCCTTCCAAAGAGTAAGCGTCTTTTAATTTCATGGCTGCAATCACCATCTGCAGTGATTTTGGAGCCCAGCAAAATAAAGTCTGACACTGTTTCCACTGTTTCCCCATCTATTTGCCATGAAGTGATGGGACGGGATGCCATGATCTTAGTTTTCTGAATGTTGAGCTTTAAGCCAACTTTTCCACTCTCCTCTTTCACTTTCATCAAGAGGCTTTTTAGTTCCTCTTCACTTTCTGCCATAAGGGTGGTGTCATCTGCATATCTGAGGCTATTGATCTTTCTCCTGGCAATCTTGATTCCAGCTTGTGCTTCTTCCAGCCCAGTGTTTCTCATGATGTACTCTGCATATAAGTTAAATAAGCTGCTGCTGCTGCTAAGTCGCTTCAGTCGTGTCCGACTCTGTGTGACCCCATAGACGGCAGCCCACCAAGCTCCCCTGTCCCTGGGATTCTCTAGGCAAGAACACTGGAGTGGGTTGCCATTTCCTTCTCCAATGCATGAAAGTGAAAAGTGAAAGTGAAGTTGCTCAGTTGTGTCCGACTCTTCGCGACCCCATGGACTGCAGCCTACCAGGCTCCTCCGTCCATGGGATTTTCTAGGCAAGAGTACTGGAGTGGGGTGCCATTGCCTTCTCCAAAGTTAAATAAGCAGGGTGACAATATACAGCCTTGACGTACTTCCTTTCCTATTTGGAACCAGTCTGTTGTTCCATGTCCAGTTCTAACTGTTGCTTCCTGAATGTTAGGTCCATGAATCAAGGCAAATTGGAAGTAGTCTAACAGGAGATGGCAAGAGTGAACATCGACATTCTAGGAATCAGCGAACTAAAATGGACTGGAATGGGTGAATTTAACTCAGATGACCATTGTATCTACTACTGTGGGCAGGAATCCCTTAGAAGAAATGGAGTAGCCATCATGGTCAACAAAAGAGTCCAAAATGCAGTACTTGGATGCAATCTCAAAAATGACAGAATGATCTGTTTGTTTCCAAGGCAAACCATTCAATATCACAGTAATCCAAGCCTATGCCCCAACCAGTAACACTGAAGAAGCTGAAGTTGAACGGTTCTATGAAGACCTACAAGACCTTTTAGAACTAACACCCAAAAAAGATGACCTTTTCATTATAAGGGACTGGAATGTAAAAGTAGGAAGTCAAGAAACACCTGGAGTAACAGGCAGATTTGGCCTTGGAATACGGAATGAAGCAGGGCAAAGGCTAAAAGAGTTTTGCCAAGAGAATGCACTGGTCATAGCAAACACCCTCTTCCAACAACACAAGAGAAGATCTACACATGGACATCACCAGATAGTCAACACCGAAATCAGATTGATTATATTCTTTGCAGCCAAAGATGGAGAAGCTCTATACAGTCAGCAAAAACAAGACCAGGAGCTGACTGTGGCTCAGATCATGAACTCCACATTGCCAAATTCAGACTTAAATTTAAGAACGTAGGGAAAACCACTAGACCATTCAGGTATGACCTAAATTAAATCCCTTATGATGATGCAGTGGAAGTGAGAAATAGATTTAAGGGACTAGATCTGATAGATAGAGTGCCTGATGAACTATGGATGGAGGTTCATGACATTGTACAGGAGACAGGGATCAAGACCATCTCCATGGAAAAGAAATGCAAAAAAGCAAAATGGCTGTCTGGGGAGGCCTTACAAATAGCTGTGAAAAAAAGAGAAGCCAAAAGCAAAGGAGAAAAGGAAAGATATTTCCATTTGAATGCAGAGTTCCAAAGAATAACAAGGAGAGATAAGAAAGCCTTCCTCAGCGACCAATGCAAAGAAATAGAGGAAAACAACAGAATGCGAAAGACTAGAGATCTCTTCAAGAAAATTAGAGATACCAAGGGAACATTTCATGCAAGGATGGGCTCAATAAAGGACAGAAATGGTATGGACCTAACAGAAGCAGAAGATATTAAGAAGAGGTGGCAAGAATACACAGAAGAACTGTACAAAAAAGATCTGCAAGACCCAGATAATCACGATGGTGTGATCACTCACCTAGAGCCAGACATCCTGGAATGTGAAGTCAAGTGGGCCTTAGAAAGCATTACTACGAACAAAGCTAGTGGAGGTGATGGAATTCCAGTTGAGCTATTCCAAATCCTGAAAGATGATGCTGTGAAAGTGCTGCACTCAATATGTCAGCAAATTTGGAAAACTCAGCAGGCCACAGGACTGGAAAAGGTCAGTTTTCATTCCAATCCCAAAGAAGGGCAATGCCACAGAATGCTCAAACTACCGCACAATTGCATTCATCTCACACGCTAGTAAAGTAATGCTCAAAATTCTCCAAGCCAGGCTTCAGCAATATATGAACCGTGAACTTCCAGATGTCAAGTTGGTTTTAGAAAAGGCAGAGGAACCAGAGATCAAATTGCCAACATCCTTTGGATCATCGAAAAAGCAAGAGAGTTCCACAAAAACATCTATTTCTGCTTTATTGACTATGCCAAAGCCTTTGACTGTGTGGATCACAATAAACTGTGGAAAATTCTGAAAGAAATGGTAATACGAGACCACCTGACCTGCTTCTTGAGAAACCTATATGCAGGTCAGGAAGCAGCCCATTTAGTTATAGTTAAAATTCACCTGCAGATGGAATCACTCCATCATGTTTTCTAAGCCGTTACTAATCTGTAGTAAACTTACCTGGTTTTCTGTGTCTTCCATCCCCTCATTCTGGCTAGTACCCTCTAAATATGCTCCTCTGTTATCAATCTTTCTTTAAAGTAAGCATTTGAAATTGAGGGTGACCTTCCTGGTGTGGTGTAGTGAGCACAAAGATGCATTATCCGTTCTTTTGTTCTTCTATTAAAGTGGACAAATGCTAGCATTATTATTATTTTTTTGCTTCACAACTTTGATGATTATTGAGCTCACTGTTAAGTAAACTCCTCAAATCTTAACGTGCTTCTGTGAAACCACCTTGCCTGCATCCAGTACATGCAGGGCTTTATGGGCCACAGTGAAGACCTTGGCTGCTCTTCTGAGTAAGTAGAGGAGAGATGTGTCCTGCGTTTTTAAGAGATTTTTCCAACTGTACTATTGATAATGGCCTTTAGGAGAGCAAAGGGAGCCCATTAGAAGGCTATTAATGAAATAGAGGTGAAAAATTTTCAAATTCTGAATATAGTTTAGAAAGTAGAGCTAACGGGATTCGCTGATGGATTGGATGTGGGGATTAGAGGGTCAAGGATGACTGCGAGGATTGTGGCAGCGGCATCTAGAAGGATAAGTTACAGTCAGTCGAGATGGGGAAGTCTAAGGGAGGAGAAGATGCAAAAGGAAGACCAAGAGTTTAGTTTTGGATATGCTAAGTTTCAAACTTCCTTTAGACATCCAAGTAGAGATGTTAAAAAAAGAGGGAGATATATGGGTCTGGGATGTAGGAAAGAGGTTTGGGTTGGAAATACCAATTTGGGAGTTTATAGCATATAGGTAGCATTTAAGATTTGGATATAGGAAAAAAATTGGATATAGGATTGTGAGATTGCCAAGAGAATGAATGTATAGGGGAGAGATGAGGACCAAGGACTGGTGAGCTCGAGCTCTCTGATCTGTCAGGTTGGAGTTGGCAAAGCCACCTGAGAAGTAGCAGCCAATGAGTTATGAGGAGTGACTAAATGAAGGTCAGGGAAGATAATTATAAAATAGATTACAAATTTAATATTAGCATGCATCATATATAACCGTTAAGATGAATATGTAATAAATGCTTCATATAAACATATGTTTATATAAGTACAAATATATACTTCCCTGATGGCTCAGTTGGTAAAGAATCCCACTGCAATTCAGGAGACCCTGGTTCGATTCCTGGGTTGGGAAGATCCTCTGGAGACAGGACAGGCTACTCACTCCAGTATTCTTGGGCTTCCCTGGTGGCTTAGCTGGTAAAGAATCTGCCTGCAATGAGGGGGACCTGGGTTTGATCCCTGGGTTGGGAAAATCCCCTGAAGAAGGAAAAGGCTACCCACTCTAGTACTCTGGCCTGGAGAATTCCATGGACTCTATAGTCGATGGGGTCGCAAAGAGCCAGACATGACTGAGTGACTTTCACTTTCTTTCATAAGTACAAATAGATTAGAAATTGTATGTAATGGATTACATCTGGGAAAATAACCAAGAATCACAATGCCTGGGTATTGTGCTCAGTTCTGCTGTTCTTAGTACTTAGACTTTACGCAATTTAAATAAAATTTTTTTAGCAACATTTTTAATTCATTTGGAAAGTGGGGATTTTAATTCTGGTCTTACTATCAGAGTTATTGTGAGAATCTGTTGAAGTAATGGATAAATATGTTTTCTAGCACATGCCTCCTCTCTCATCTATTTTGTATATATCCATATACACACTTACATGTATGTATACTTGTATGTATATATGTGTATTTATGAGTATATGTGTATTTAGGAGATTCCACATATTTGGTATATTGTTAATGTGTCATGAATCACTCAGGTTATGACCTTTGGGTGGTTATAATCATTTTAGTAGGTTGAAGACAGTGTTTTGAAAAATAGAATAGAGAACATCACTATGAATTGCTCAGAGTAAAGGTAAGTCAGGTTTCTGGAAACTCTGTTTCTGTTACATATCTGTAGTCATTATCTATTCCAGATTGTCCCAAAAGTTAGCAGTTTAAAGTAATAAGCACTTATTATTTCTGAGAGTCGGCGACTGCCCAGTTGATGGTGACGCAGGTTGAAGGCAAGCTGTCTTCCAGGTCTTTGGTCAGAGACTTGACTAGGTTGGAGGAACCATTTCCAAGCTCGCTCTTGCACGCATTGGCTGGAGGCTCAGTTCCTGGTCTGGTGGGTCTTTTCTTAGGGCTACTCATAGCTGGCTTTCACCAGAGCACATAATCTGAGTGAGAGAACAAGAGAACATCCCCCAGACAGAAGCTGCAGTTTATAACCTACTCTCATTACTTCCACCACGATTCTCTTCTATTCTGCTAGTCACACAGACCACTCCTGGCAAAGTGGGGACTATGCAAGGCTGTGATAGCCAGGAGGCAAAGACCATTGAGGCCCATGTTGGAGAGGACTACCACAACCTCTCTGTATATTTGTGAATACTGGGTTGAGATAAAAATTTATTTCTTAATGTGGATCATGTGAAAAAATGTTTTAAGAAACACTGCTCTACAGTGTCTTATACTGTGCGCCATTGAACAGAGTCATATGTTAGCTGGCAGAAGCCCATTTAAGAAGCTCTGCTTTTGATACTATTTTATACCCATGGTTAGTTACTAGTGACTTTGATCATGAACCAGTAATTTTTTTTTTAACAATGAAACAATACAAATAAAGTCTAAATGGACTATTTATCTTTAACCAAAATGAACCTTTGCTTGTGTCGTGTGTCCTTTCCTAGACCCCCTGTCAGATTTCTGTAGTGGTATGTCATTTACCCATCTGGTCATCTGCCAGCTCCTGGGCTGTTTATGGATTCTCACTTCAAATCTTTGGCCATATTTTGTGCAGGCTGTGTGTCTTGTTTCATGTATCTTGTGGAATATGATGGCTGGGTTTGTGATAGTAATTATACTGTCTGCTTTTTTTTTTTTTCTGTTTACTTATTGGCCTGTGGGTGTGGTTTGAATTATGAGGTTGTAGGAAATTTTACGTGTAGATAAAGGGGTTTCAGCTCAGTTCAGTCGCTCAGTCATGTACAACTCTGTGACCCCATGGACTGCAGCATGCCAGGCCTCCTTGTCCATCACTAACTCCTGGAGTTTACTCAAACTCATGTCCATTGAGTTGGTAATGCCATCCAACCATCTCATCCTATGTCGTACCCTTCTCCTCCAGCCTTCAGTCTTTCCCAGCATCAGGGTCTTTTCCAATGAGTTAGTTCTTTGCATCAGGTGGCCAAAATATTGGAGTTTCAGTTTCAGCATCAGCTGTTCCAGTGAATATTCAGTGATTTCCTTTAGGATGGACTGGTTGGATCTCCTTGCAGTCCAAGGGACTCTCCAGAGTCTTCTCCAACACCACAGTTCAAAAGCATCAATTCTTCAGTGCTCAGCTTTCTTTATAGTCCAACTCTCACATCCATACATGACTACTGGAAAAACCATAGCTTTGACCAGACAGACCTTTGTAGGCAAAGGGGTTTACTTATAGCTAAAGATAGAAGTTTGTACCTAAACTTCTATTTTGTGAAGAAGGCTTATTACATACATAACAATGTGCCTGATTTAAAGGACTCTTATGGAATAATTGTAGCTATGACTTATAATGTAGCCTGCTATGAAAAGCAAATCTGTTTTAGCTTTCTTGGCTGATTAAAAAAAAGGCGTTAAATGACAGACAAAGAACAATCTTTGAAGCACTAATAGACTGTAAGCAGGCTAGGAAGTCTCTAGGTAAACAGTTCAGAGCCCAGTGGAGGCACAGCACTAGGTAAAAACATACGGCCACTGGCTTTAACTAAAACTGTGGGGGTTTCAAGATGGAGTTGCTTCTTAGAGGGCAAAGGGAGTGCTATCAATTTACTGGAAAGTGGCTGTTTTGCAAGAAGCCTCCTGGTTTGCTCTCTGCTGTGTGTGCTTTGAAATGCTCATGCTGCTTTTCAGCCCTGCAGCCACTGGCCTCTCTGACTTGTTGAGATCGCGTGATGAGGGCTTCTCTGCATCGCCAGTCACAGGGGAGGGTCAGATGAGGACTGTTGTTGTCAACAGGCTCCCAGGGACAGAGGCCCCTTAGTTCTTAAAACTCCCCTAGCATCTTGGGTTTACTGTCATGTTCTACGTATCAGTTGCCTCCCTAAGCTGTAAACTCTCATAAGTGGACATGCTCCCCAGCACCTGTCAGTCATTGGCCCAAGGCCGGGACTAGACATATACTTGTTGAAGAGAGGAAGAAGTTCAATTCTTTATTCTCTTGAATGGGTTTATGTTCAGAAGAACCAGTTTTGTGGTGGTAATATGCACATGATGCTGCTTGTTCTCAGTGATCCTGCTAAGTGTAGTAAAATTTAACTTTGCTTGAAATATGTGAACTTAAAAGTGTTGAAGACTATTTATAATACCACCTCTGTTTCTTTTTAAAAGTTTATTTCTTGATTTTTGACTACATTGGGTCTCAGCTGTGGTGTGCGAGATCTTCCTTGTAGGGTAGGTTTCTCTCTAGTTTCAGCCCACGGGCTCCAGAGGGCCTGGGCTCTATAGTTGCAGCACTCGGGCTCTTTAGCTGTGGTTGTGGGTTTAGTTGCCCCCATGGCATTGTGGATCTTTGATCAGGGATGGAACCCACCTCCCCTGCATTGACAGGCAGATTCCTAACCCCTAGACCACCAGGAAAATCCCTTATTGCTGTTTCTTGAAGTAAGATCTTTTTTTCCCCCTTTGAAGCCTATCTCATTATCAGTAACATCCAACGGGAGGAGGACTTAATTTTCATAACAAGAGATATGGCCCACTGACAGCATGAATGAGCCGGTTGAGGACTGCTGAGCTAGAGAACTGAAGATCTCTTGAGGTTAAGAGATCTCTGTGCACATCCCTGAAGGCCAGAGTCCTTGTAGACCAGGCAGCATTATCTGTCAGCTCTATGAAGTGCCTTCCTCTCCATGTTACAGAACCAAACTTGGGTCCTGTCACGCATGTGCAGTAAAGCCAGTCTACTGATGCTGGGTTGTGGTGAAGGAAAGTGTAGTGTTTATTGCAAGGAGCTGACAAGGAGTCCCAGAAAGCCAGTGCCCAGAGAGTCCCGACTCTGCGAAGAGTTCCAGCAAAGCATTTTTTTTTAAATCCAATTCAGTTTTTAAAGCTTATGTATTTATTCACTTTTGGCTGTGCTGGGTCTTCGTTGCTGTGTGGCCTTTCTCTGGTTGTGGAGAGCGAGGGCTACTCTCTAGTAGCGGTGCGTGGGCTTCTCATTGCTGTGGCTTCTCTTGTTGCTGAGCACTCTGCGGGGTGCACTCGGGCTTGAGCAGTTGGGGCTCCCGGGCCCTAGAGCACAGGCTTAGTAGTTGTGGCATGCAGACTTGGTTGCTCTCTGGCCTGTGGGATCTTTCCTGACCTGGGACTGAAGCCATGTCTCCTGCGTTGGCAGGTGGATTCTTTATCACTGAGCCACCAGGGAAGTCCTTAGCAAAGCATTTTTAAAGGCCAGCTGAGGGTAGGGGAGTTCTAGGTCCTGTGATCAGCTCCTGCACAATTCTCTGATTGGTTAGTGGTGAGGTAACAGGGCAGTGTCACAGGGGTTAATAACATTATCAGTCTTGAGGCTCCAGTAGACCTGGAGGCTCTATGCTCATGGTCATCAAGTATTTAGTTTCCATTCTGTGGGGCTTTTCCATGTCTGTAAAACAGCTTAGGAAATGTGCACCAGATATAGTTACCTAGGTGCTTCAGAGAGGAACTAAAGCAGAGGATATGAGGCAGGGGGGCTCTGTCCCTGGAAGCTTCCATAGGGTTCTGCTTGGTTACATCCAGAACGCTAAACAAAGGAATGCCAACGAAGTTGCTGTAGGTTTGGCCCATGGACCTGGCTTTGGCATTATAACTTTGGGAAGCAAAAGCAAATGTTTGCATGATGGTCTATGGAAAGTCCAGAGCTTTGGTGTACATTGGCGCTCTGCCTTGCTGTCTCTTGACTTTTCCTTGCTGGCTCTGCAGGGCTGGTCAGCCCCAGGCAATATGTCCTGTCTGGTTTGGGTGAGACATCTGTGTCCCGCTGCTTCAAGCCTCAAGCCTTGCACCGTGATGCAGCCCTGCAACGCGCCCTCCTCGTCTGTGCGTGTCTGCGCTCCGCTCCCCACTCCCTACACAGCACTCCCTCCACCTGTGTCTGCTGGCTTCCCTTTGACAGATGCTGCTTTGTAGCCTCTTTTTTTTTTCTTCTGAATTTCAAATGAAGAGAATTTGTTAGAAAGTTACAGAAGGAAAAATAGCCGTGTTCTCTTTGATTAGTTGGAGCCATGTAGGTAAAAGAGATGCCTAAGGAGAGGCTATGAAATTTGCTAGTCATTAACATGAGAGAGGCCACAGAGACTTGGGGACCCATTGTTTTAAAACCCTGGACCTCTGCTTTTATCTTGGACAGTCAAGGAGGAAATAAATGCCAAAGGGGCATTCTTATCCATGTTCCCATATGTAATTAGTATGAAAATAAGACTGAAGAGGGAAAGGATACAAATTAGTGAGAATGACACTCATATCAAATCTATTTATCAAACATCATTTTTAGGTATAATGACCAGTTTCTTTGAAATTCCAATTATGATAATGAATCTTCTGTTTTGGTATAAAGATGAAGAAAGGTATAAAGAAGAAGAACCTGTGTCCCTCAGCCCGCTAAACACACTTGGGTCTTATTTCTTTTCAGACCTATTGGCCTTAGATTACTAAGAGTGGCAGAACCAAATGGGCGACTGTCCCAAGGAGTGAAACGAGATCATTGACAATCATGGGATGCAGTTTTTCAAGCCATAATGAACAGCTTCATCAAGCACGTGGCATGAGTAATCACTCATTGTAATGTTGTATCCACAAGAGAAATGCTGTGTGGTGGAAGGAGATTTCAATCAGATGTACACGTACACGTACAGAGAAGACTTTTCAGCTTTTAAGACTGTTAACATTTGCTCTGTGTTAAATTCCTGTGTTTTGGTGGCATTTAGGGGATAAGTATTGACTTTTTAAATTGTCTAGTTCCCAATCCCAACCTTTTGAGGCCTGACCTACTTTATCGAGGTTCCTAAAACACTGAGTATCTTGGGTCCAGTTTACTTTACAAATTAGAAGCTGAGGCCCCTGTCTCTGTATAATCTTTCCTAATGGGGAATAAAAGGCAAAGGTCAGAGGTTCTCATTCTCTTTTTGGAGATAATTCAGTAGTTGTGTTGTCAGGGGCAGCCTGGGCAGAAAGATCAGTTGAGCTGTATCAGCAGGGATATTCCATCAGGGATATGATTTCTCTCCTTTATCTCGCTGCTTCTGGTTGTTTTCTGGGCATCATCACTGCACGTGCTGCCTTGCAGAAAGAAGAGTACAATTATCATCATCTCCAGTGGCTCTGGAGCCAGCTCTCTTCTTACTCAGCAATATTTTAGTTTCCAATCCATAGTGATATTCTGTGAGGGTTCTAGCAACTGGCTTCCAGGGATAGGAGACTAAGTACTTTGGAATTGACATGCTCCCTAGAGAGCACTTCCCACCCCTACTAGCCAATTTCTATTTATCCTACAAAACCCAGCTAAAATATTACCTCCTCTGGGAAGCCCTTCCTGGATGCCTCACCTGCTGTCATAATGTAAACACTTCTTTCCTGAGCTGCTAGACACTGTGTTTGTTTGTTTGTTTTCACAAGGCCCTGTGCATCCCATCAGTAGGTGCTTTAACCTTATTAATGTGAGGGGACTCCCTCTTCCATAGTCCTACCTCAGAACTAATATCCGCTATTAAAGCACTCACACATTACTGTGTTTCAGGTTCCCAAAGCCTATATTGTATTTTTCTTAAGAATAAAAAAAAAATTTGTCCTAGTCTAGAAATTACAAACATAATCTTTTGATAGGCGTATCTCATATGATTTATAATATGTGTCACTTAAAAATCTCTGCGTTTTTAATGAGATCTAAGTTCAAGTTGAAATTGGGTCCCTTCCTAATTAAGTAATTGTAAGCAAGTCTTTTAACCTTCATTCTTGTGTTTGTTTATTCATTCACGTATTTATTGAGCCTGTGGCATAGGTCCTGTTAGACACCCTGTGTTGGCTTCCTTAGCTAGAAAATGGGCCTAATATACAAGCTCTACTTTCCTTGCAGTTCGTTAAGAATTTTCTGACAGTGCTTTGTAAATGTGAAGCTCTATTGAGACATTATTTATGATTATTTTAATAGACAAGGACTTGTGTGCAAAAAATAGAATAGAACAAAGCAGCAGATATTTGCTTTTTTGACAGAATTTGTTATAGCCACATCAAAAAAGTGTTATGGACATATCAGAGAGCACCATCTGGGGTGAATCAGCCTCAGTTCTTTTTTCTTTCTTTCTTGCTACCTACATTTGAAATATAATCCTGAAAACAGGAATCCTACTGGCTTAGTCTGGGTGTCCTTCTTATCCTTCTCAGGAAAGCGGGAACAGGGACTGACTGTCTCACTAGCACCGGACACAGTGGGTGAGAGGTAAGTCCCCGGAGGGATGTCAGACCTCCCCTCAAAATAAACAGGCAAGCAAACAGAAGCAGCAAACGTCTACCACATAACTCTTACCCATTTTTTTTCTCAGCAGACGCCTTTGTCTCATACTCTGGCAAAAGGCCTCCCTTTACTAACTCTGCAGGCTTCTGCACACCTCACCTGTCACAGTGGAAAATTTACCCCTGGATAAACAAACAAAACCACCTCATTTGTCTCATCTTTCTAAAGCTACTCTCGTCCCTCCTCTCCTTCAGAACCACACTGTGTACACAACATCGGAGTTAATTGTACCCATTGTCCCTGCTTCCTCTCCTTCCCATTCATTCTTCACTCTGGCTTGACTTCCACTTCAGTCACTTAGTGAGACTGCACTGGTCCAAGCTGCCGAGGACCTTCCCGTTGGCAAATGTGTCTCTTAGGTATTTTTACATGAAGACATGA
This sequence comes from Bubalus kerabau, assembly GCF_029407905.1. Taxonomy (NCBI): domain Eukaryota; kingdom Metazoa; phylum Chordata; class Mammalia; order Artiodactyla; family Bovidae; genus Bubalus; species Bubalus kerabau. Next base: position 127,858,427 of record NC_073628.1, on the reverse strand, counting down.
AAAGCAAGATGAGCTTAGATCCCTACCTCACGCCATGTGCAAAAGTTAACTTTCAGATACCTTAGAGACTAACACTGAAAGCATGATCCATAAAAGAAACATTGATAAGCTGGGCTTTGAAGACTTCAAAACTTTTGTGCTTCAAAAGACAATTTTAAGAAAATAAAAAGACAAGCTGCAGACTGTGAGAAAATGTTTTCAAGTCACACATTGGATAAAGAACCTGCTTCTAGTATGTACACTCGGGTAGGAACTTAGCTTTCTTGTTCACTGTTGTATCCTAAGCATCTGTTGCAGTTCGTGACATTTGGAAGGGGCTCTGTAAATATTTGGTGGATAAATGAATGACTATAGCATTAATGCAGTTCGGGGAAGAGTTTTTAGGAACATAATAAAGTCGGAGGAGGAGAGAAAATAACCTTGAACATTTGTAGAATGTCTGTGAAGCACTTGTAACCACTAGGTTTGTTCCTTTTTGGATCTCCGTGCCACAGGGAAGGAAACTGAGACCTGCAAGGATGATTTATTTTTTTGCCCAAGATCAAATACGACTAAGTGGGAGAACTAGAGTTCACACCTCGGTTTCTGGTTCCACATCTAGTGGGCTATGGTTTCTACTCTAGTTTAGGAAAGGTCTTCACTCCTGAGCCATCTAGGCCTGGCACTGTGCCTTCTCTCTTTGTCTTTCTCCACCAGTATGAGATGTCCAGATCTCTAGGCTTTGGGGCTATTTCCCCAGAATTTGCTCCCTGATAATCTCATGGTGAACACACATGTCTGATGCAGTGAAGAGCTGTCGTGTGAAAACCCAGCAGCAGCTTTCACTCTGTTTGTTTTGGAGAATATGTCCTCCCAAGACTACAGTTCTCATGTTCTACCTTTCCATCAAACTGTATTTCAGCAAATATGTTTTGGCTGCCAACTGGGGTCTGACTGGTTCACTTTTACTTTTTCCTGTTTTCCCTGCAACACTTTTTATTCTTGACTGTGCAGGCTCTGAATCTCAGATTGATAGGCAGGCTAGATCCAGATGGGACCAGACTATGGAAAAACATGAGAAAGTCAGGGAATGGCATGCTGCAGACTATATACATGGCTTTTACAGATGGCGATGGAGATGGCATGACCTGATGCCAGTTATTATATGATGTCAGCAAGAAGCCTGTTCTAAGTATTGTGTCCTGGGCATTCTCAGAAAATAAAGACATGGATTGAGGCTGAGAGGAAGGCAGTATTGTGACATTTGAATAAAGAACTGGGTCTCTAGGAGACCTAGACTGTTAGACTCAGCTCTGCTGCTAGTTGTATACTTGCGGTTCAAATTATTTCATCTTCCTTATCCTGTCTTTCCTAATCTGTCAAGTGAGGAGGTTAGAGCAGATAAACATTAAGGCCTTTTCCACTCTTTGACATTAAATTAGATAGCCCAGCCAGAACTAACCAGGGCTTCTTGAGCAGAGGGATAAACTTTATTCTCCTGGTGATTTGATTTAATGTTTACCTCCAACTCTCTGCATCAGTCTTCAGACTTCCCAGATAGGAGTGTGACAGCTGTCCTTTGGCAGTACTTAGGGGACAAGCAAGTCTGGAGGTGAAAACCATAAGGGTTGTACATTGAAGAAGACAAGGCAGGGATTGAGATCTGAACATGGTACCTCACCAAATACTGCACCGCCTGTGTCCTGCTGACTGGCCGCGACAACAGAGATTCTAAAGCACCTCACTGATTATGGGACATTTGCAGCTTCTGGCCACAGTTCACTGTTTTTTTTTTTTTTGTTTTTTTTTAATTCCTAGATCCTAAACAGTCAGGATCAGCCTGGGAGGAAGGACCAGGCCCCCCAAAGGCAGACAGCCTGTCAGAGTAGAATCGATTCTGGATCTAACTGTGGGCTCTGGCCTGAGTTCTGCCACGGACATGCTGTGAAGGCCCGACGCCTCCTTTCTCAGAGCGGGTGCTCTGTGAGTAAGCGTGAGGGCACCACCAAGCTGGCAGGTTGTTGTTGCTGCTGTTCAGTTGCTAAGTCATGTCTGACTACACCGTGCCAGGCTCCTCTGTCCTTCACTGTCTCCAGGAGTTGGCTCACATTCATGTCCATTGAGTCAGTGATGTTCTCTAACCATCTCATCCTCTGCTGCCCCCTTCTCCTTTAGCCTTCAGTCTTTCCCAGCATCAGGGTCTTTTCCAGTGAGTCAGCTCTTCACATCAGGTGGCCAAAGTAGTGAGGCTTCAGCTTCAGCATCAGTCCTTCCAATGAATATTCAGGGTTGATTTCCTTTGGATTGACTGGTTGGATCTCCTTGCAGTCCAAGGGACTCTCAGGAGTCTTCTCCAACACCACAGTTCAGAAACATCAATTCTTTGGTGCTCATCCTTCTTCATGGTCCAACTCTCACATCTGTACTTGACTACTGAAACAACATAGCTTTGACTAGATGGACCTTTGTCAGCAAAGTAATATCTCTGCTTTTTAATATGCTGTCTAGGTTGGTCATAACTTTCCTTCCAAGGAGCAAGTGTCTTTTAATTTCATGGCTGCAGTCACTGTCTGCAGTGATTTTGGAGCCCAAGAAAATCGAGTCTCTCACTGTTTCCATTGTTTCCCCATCTATTTCCCATGAAGTGATGGAACCAGATGCCATGATCTTAGTTTTCTGAATGTTCAGTTTTAAGCCAGCTTATTCACTCTCCTCTTTCACTTTCATCAAGAGGCTCTTTAGTTCTTCTTCACTTTCTGTCATAAGGGTGGTGTCATCTGTGTATCTGAGGTTATTGATATTTCTCCCAGCAATCTTGATTCCAGCTTGTGTTTCTTCCAGCCCAGTGTTTCTCATGATGTACTCATACATATAAATTAAATAAGCAGGGTGACAATATACAGCCTTGATGTACCCTTTCCTGATTTGAAATAGTCTGTTGTTCCATGTCCATTTCTAACTGTTGCTTCCTGACCCGCATACAGATTTCTCAAAAGTCAGGTCAGATGGTTTGGTATTCCCGAGTCTTTAAGAATTTTCCAGTTTGTTGTGATCCATACAGTCAAAGGCTTTGGCATTGTCAATAAGGCAGAAATAGATGTTTTTCTGGAACTCTCTTGCTTTTTCCATGATCCAGTGGATGTTGGCAATTTGATCTCCGGTTCCTCTGCCTTTTCTAAATCCAGCTTGAACATCTGGAAGTTCATGGTTCACATACTGTTGAAGCCTGGCTTGGAGAATTTTGAGCATTACTTTACTAGTGTGTGAGATGAGTGCAGTTCTGTGGTAGTTTGAGCATTCTTTGGCATTGCCTTTCTTTGGGATTGGAATGAAAACTGACCTTTTCCAGTCCTGTGGCCACTGCTTAGTTTTCCAAATTTGCTGGCATATTGAGTGCAGCACTTTCACAGCATCATCTTTCAGGATTTGAAATAGCTCAACTGGAATTCCATCACCTCCACTAGCTTTGTTTGTAGTGATGCTTTCTAAGGCCCACTTGACTTTGAATTCCAGGATGTCTGGCTCTAGGTGAGTGATCACACCATCATGGTTATCTGGGTCATGAGGACCTTTTTGTACAGTTCTTCTGTGTATTCTTGCCACCTCTTCTTAATATCTTCTGTCAGGTCCATATCCTTTATCAAGCCCATCTTTGCATGAAATGTTCCTTTGGTATCTCTAATTTTCTTGAAGAAGTCTCTAGTCTTTCCCATTCTATTATTTTCCTCTATTTCTTTGCATTGATCACTGAGGAAGGCTTTCTTATCTCTCCTTGCTATTCTTTGAAAGTCTGCTTTCAAATGAGTACATCTTTCCTTTTCTCCTTTGCCTTTCGCTTCTTTTCTTTTCACAGCTATTTGTAAGGCCTCCTCAGACAACGATTTTACCTTTTTGGATTTCTTTTTCTTGGGGATGGTCTTGATCACTGCCTCCTGGAGGCATTAGCCCAAGCTCAGCCTAATTCGCTGATGGTTATCAGACGTGAGTTGCTGCTATGGATGTGACTGAATACTTAGAGATGCTTCCTGAAAGTGACTGAAACAAGGAGTCAAAAGCCTGAGGCTAGGTGGCAGCTTTAAGTTCTTTCATTCTGGTTTTCTATCTGATGGTTCAGTCTCCTCTACACAACTTCTGAATCCATCCTTGAACTCACCTTGTAATGAGGAACTCCCTGCCTTGCTAGGATATTGTAGCTTGCTCCACTGTTCCCTTTCCTCTCTCAAGCTGCTCCTGCTGTCGATTGGTGTTCAGACAACAAGAATGTCCACATCACACACATAGAAGATTTCCTGTTTTTACTTTCCAGAAAGAATCAAGAATAATATGCGCAGGATCACTGCTTCTTATGTACCCTCATAAAGAAGTCTTGGTTTATTGTGAGGAGGTAGCTGTGAGAGATTACTTTCTCCAAAGGAGATCAGAATAATTGTACTACAGTTTGGTAGGTATCTTATTTCAGGAGAGAAGCCCCACTTCTATCCGTGGGTGTTTATTTTACGTATTTACAGGTTGTACTTGGTGTGTTAAATAATTACTTTTGAGCATCTGCTATCTGCAGTGTCATGTACTAAGAGCCAGGGCAGAGACAGAGGCGTTGGTGCCTTATTACAGCATGTCAGTCACACGTTGATTTGTTACCCACCCGGATTCTTGGACTCGAATGAATAGAAATTGAGGAGGCCAGATTAGAAATTCGGAAAGGGTGTTGTTTCGACTCCTGCTGCAACATGATGGGAGGAAAACAAGTAACAGGTTCGCTTGCTTACTCCCGAGGAGGGGCCAGCTGGTCCCTTAAATGGAGTGAGGGTTGGGGCGGATCTGTGGTTCGGGCTGGAGGAGTGGCTTGGGTGGTCTGCCCAGCCCCCGGTGATGCTCTGTGCAGGGGATCATGCACAGGACCCTCCTTTTGCTCCAGGCACCTCAGAAGGGACACTTGGGTCTTGGCCTTTCTGTATCTTTTTCATAATCTGTCCCAACTGGCCGTGCACACATTTGTTTTTAATCCGTTCTAGCATCTTTGTATTCTGTTGCTCAAGGAGACGTTTGTCCAGGTGCAAGCGCTGCAGTAAAGGGTCTCGGGTGCCCCCTTGTCTCCGATTCACCAACAGCTATTTGTTGAGAATTTGCTTCGTGGCTGCCTCGGGTTCTTGCCCTTACAGAGTTTGCCATCCGCCGAGGGAGGCGGTGTTTGTCGATCACACTGTATTGAATTATTGTTGACTTTGCCACCTCTTCACGAGGCTCCGCTCTCCTTGAAGCGAGGTTACGTGCCGTGCATTACTAAATTCCCACCACCTGGCACACTGCAGGCAGAAGGTAAATGTTTGTTAAATGAGTCAGTGGCTGGATACATGAAGGGAAAAACACGCACTTTGGCATCTGGAGCTTTAAGCTAGGTCTCGACTCAGCAGTTTGCCAGCTAGGTGGCTGGGGATAAGGACAGGCAGTTTTACAAAATAGGGACCTCTTTTGCATTGTGGTTGTAAAGATTAAAAGAGGGAATGCACAGAGGGCTGCTTATGCATGCATGCTAAGTCACTTCAGTCATGTCCAACTCTTTGCAACCCCACGGACTGTAGCCTGCCGGGCTCCTCTGTCCATGTGATTCTCCAGGCAAGAGTACTGGAGGGGGTTGCTATTTTCTTTTATGTCCCTTTATAATTTGACTTCTCCTGCCAAGTTATTGGGAATGGGGCTTCCATTAAAACAACTCTTAAAAATTGGAGGGAAGGAGAGTACCATTCATTGAGTACTCTTGATGCATCAGGCACTGTGCTCAGCCCTGTATCTGTTCTATCCTGAATTCTCATAACCTCCCTATGAGTAAGTGTTAGTTGCTCAGTCGTGTCCGACTCTGCGACCCCATGGACTGGAGCCTGCCAGACTCCTCTGTCCATGGGATTCTCCGGGCAAGAATATTGGAGTGGGTTGCCACTCCCTTCTCCATCCCTGTGAGTAAAGGACCTCCATTCTCCCCACTGGGGAAGCTGGAGGCTGGAGCATTGACATAACTTTCCAGAGCCTGGCTGACTCTAAGACCCAAGCAGGTAGACAGTGCAGAGCTAAAGGGAGCAAGGCAGGTGGGCTTACTCGGGGTAGGGCAGCCACGTTGGGAGAAACTGAAATCAGGTGGAGGTGGAAAGGGAGCAGGTACTTCAAATCAACAGCCACTTTCAATTAGTAATCATGAGAGGCAGCGAGGGCCCATGATTTTAGTGGGGGGAGCAAGTAACTCGAGGCTTTTAGGGCTCAGTTTGACTCCCAGCTTCATCCTCTCCTAGCTGTGAGCTTTGCACCAGTTACTTAGCCTCTGAACTGTGGTTCCTTCACCAGAAATAGAGACGCCAGTACCTACCTCCCTGACAGCCACGTGTGCCTGTGAGCAATGAACACAGTGGTTGCCACCTTCTAGATAAATGATAATTCCTATGAATATTATTAGGTTTTTCATTATTCCTTCGGGGGCTTCTTCCCCTCCCCCACCTCTGTTCTGGGGGTCTCTGGGATTCCTTCTGTGTCTATTCCATCCTCTGCTTCCTGCAGCACAGTCCATTCTTTCTGTAGGTGGTGTAATTGAAAAACCAAAATCTTTGTTTTAATGCATACGCACTACTACCTCCCTTATCGCAGTTCTGGCAAATTTACAATCACTGTCCATCATGTCAAGATTTTAGTTACGCGGCTGAGCAACGTAGCCTTGGTTTTGGTTGAGAGGAGGGAGCATTTCTGTTTGTTTGTTATTGTTGTTAAATCTATGTTAAATATAATTATAGGAATTGATCTCATCCAGGTCAGTATAAAATCAGCTGAAACAAATCAGCTCTCCCTGCAGGTATATCTCCCTTTAGAGCTCTGTTCAGAGACTTATGAGTAAATGGAATTTAGGTATCTTGACTTTGATTTTCTCTGAATTATAGAAATATTTCTGGTGAGTCACACAGTAACTGAAGTACCTGATATTTTGGCTTTGTTTCTCTCTTCTCACCTACCTGGTGTCTTTAATCTGTAAACAGATGCTGGAAAGCATCTTGTCATTCAAAGGTATCCCACAAGAAATTGTATTTAGTCTTATATGTCGGGGGTGAGCTGAGATGTTTTAGGGTCAGGGCTAGGGTAGACCCGGATGCTAGGGGGACAGTCAGGGCCCGGGCAGTTGGACCCCTCTCTAAGGCGAATTTTTGTGTCCACTGCTCTTTGTGTAGGGACAGAATTGACCCAGGCTGGTTGCTAACCTGGGAGGCCAGTCCAGTGGATGGGATATCACCACCACCATCAGGTGTTAGGAGTAGCGATTACTTCCTGGTGGGCAGAGGCCCCCAGTCTTTTTACTCACAGCCGGACCCAGAGGTAAAAAAGGATGCCAGCTAAGTGGTTGGAGGTTTAGGGGGAGCAAGCATGCTCATTAGGGAGACCAAAGCAGCGATGGACTGAGTGAGTCTGGTGGTGTCTGGGGAGGCTGTGACTGAAGGGGTCCACCACTGCCCCGGGCCTGCTGGATGCTGGTGTGAGGCCCAAGCACAGTGGCCGGCATGGACACACGTTCTCCCTTCCCTGCTAGAGCAGACCCGGATGGGGCTGGGTGGTGCTCTCCTATGAAGAAGCTCCAGGGACTCGGGCTGGGCGGAGATGGAGGCCTAGAGTTGACCATTCCCCACCGCTGTCTTCCCTTTGGCCAGGGGGGTTTGCTGTTTTTAAACCATAACTTCATTAATTTTTGAGTAAATGAGACAACTAGTATTATAAAAGAACTCTTTTTTTTTTTTTTAAGTGGTGAAATCCACTCTTCTGGACTCTTAAGAAGAGGAGGTTAGCCCTGTCCTGACAGTTTTGCTATGGTAGAGCAGTGAGCGACTGCATTAGAATCACCTGGCAGGCTCGCTAAATCTGATTGCTGGGCCTCATCCCCAGAACTTCACAGTTGGTGTGTGGGGGTGGGCTGAGAATTTGCATTTTCAGCAAGTTCCCAGAGCCTGAGGCCATGGCTGCCCCCGAGGACATACCCTGGGAAGAATCACTATCATGGAGTAACCCGTGTGTTCCCCAAGCTGCGAATGTAAATGATGGCTATTTCGTCAGCTCCACCTCTGCTGTGACTATCTCCTATTGATATGCTTCTCTTTGTCTTCCTTCCACAGGCATTTTGACGTTGGACTACATGATTTCTTGGTTAGGTAAGCCAATAATTTTAATTTTAGATATCATTGGCATAGCCTGTCTATTATGGAATACTGAGATGAAAATAAAGTCCTTGTTAAATATCTTGATGAATAATGGCAACTGTATAGTTGTGAGGAAAACGCTGCCAGCACTGTTATTTGTGTGTGTGTGTGTGTGTGTGTGTGTGTGTGTGTGTGTGTGCGCGCGCGCGCCTCCCAGAGTCACACAAGAATAGCCAGCCTCTTTAATCAATCAAAGGGATTTGTATCTGAAACGGTAGTTACCTAACTATTGGGCTGCTGCAAAGACAAATAGAAAAGTGAAGAGAGCCAGCCTGCATTCATACATTAAACAACCGTCTTGACCAGTCTTCCCCCCACTGAATTTAAGCTTTTTAAAAACGGAATCTACTGGTTGTTTTGAGCTTCCCAGGTGGCTCAGTGGTAAAGAACTCACCCACCAATGCAGGAGATGTGGATTCAATCCCTGGGTCAGGAAGACCTCCTGGAGGAGGAAATGGCAACTCACTCTAGTTTTCGTGTTTGGAGAATTTCATGGACAGAGGAGCCTGGCGGGCTACAGTCCATGGGGTTGCCAAGAGTAGGATGTGACTAAAGAGCAATTGGTTCTTCTACAGTCATTAAGACACCAACTTTGTTCATAATTCAAAGAGATTACACATAGCAGTTTATATCCTAGTATATTGGTGATTTGTTAGCTGAGTTGACTTATGGGGTGTGTTAATTACAAATAGTTATTAAACAGAAGTTAAGTGGAAACATACCAGAATATTAACAGAGTTGCTAAGAATATGCATCATATTTTTCCTGCTATAAACTTTGTTATACTTTCTAGATTTTCATTATACTGAGCATGTATTTATTATTCTAATAATGCTGGGAAATGATCATTAAAAGTACCTATCAAAAATATATGTGGAAAGCAATAATGGTTGCGGAAGGACTATAAGCTGAAGATTACAAGGAAACCAGGAATCATGTAGAGTGATTTCCTTTCTGCAACTGTGTGGCTCTAAATGCGAATTAATTCTTAGAGTCCACTAATAAACAGTCTTGTAAATCACACGTGATTATTTCTGGGTAGATGTCACAGTGGTTCAGTTCTCTGCGAGGCACGGCCATCTCCTTGTGGGTAAGATGCTCTCTGAGGAGAAATATACATCTTTGGCACCACCTGGATCCTAAAGCAGCAGCATTTCCTCTGTGCTAGATTGCATATGGTAGTGTCCCAGGAGGGGCCATGGCTACCTTGTCCTTTCTTTACGTCCTTATCCAAGGCTGTGCAGTGAAATTGCACAGTGAAATTCCTTGGCCTGGGGAATATGGATTATCCTGGCTTTCTCCAGGCTCTCATACATGGAAGGTTGTGTGTAAACTCTTACCCGTGATACATCAAGGGTAAATGTATTTTAGCAGGAGGGATAAAGGGTCAGTGATCAGGAAAGGCAGGCATGAGAATTCTGTATCTAAACCCATCATAAAAGCTGCCTGAATGAACTTCAGGGAGTAGGTTGGATCTTTTGAATCAATGTCTTTGGTGCTTCGTGTTACTCCCATACGACTGTTCACATGAGCGCTGTGGTGCCTGCAAGTTTGTACTCGGTAACTTTCTTGAGGGCTGGGAACACATCTTAATCCCCTTTTCATAATTCAGTTATATAGAGAATCAACCCTTCAATTTGTGTAGGGGTGACTGAAGGAGTAAATGCATGAAATGAAGCAGAAAGGACTGGAGGGTGAGGATTACAAGAAGCTGTTTATTTAACGAATAATTATTAAGCCTACCATGTGCCACTTGGTTATTTCTGGGAATACCATGTGAGAAAGGGAGACATTTGATTTAAAGCTTTCCCTCAGCTCGTTGCTTGCCAGCCTTGTGGTTTGAGCAACCCGAAGTGAGGAGGAGGGGTGGTCCGCTTCTGGGACCCCTCCTCTCTGTCCTTTTTCTGGGCGCCAACCATATCTCCCGTGGTAGGGGAGGAGGCAGAGGGAGTGGTTAAGTGACTCTAATGTAATTGGTGTTGGGATCCCCTGACTTTGGCAGAAGGCCCTTTTGTGTGAGTGCTAGTAAGATGCTCAACGAGTCACCTTAATCCGTTGTTCTGAGAACCAAGCAGAACTGGGGCTTCTTTCTGCCCTGCCGTCTTCCTGCCCTGCCGTCTTCCTGCCCTGCCGTCTTCCTGCCCTGCCGTCTTCCTGCAGTTTTCCTTTCCTTTCCTCTGGCCTGGGCAGAACAAACCAACACGCCTGTGGTTATCCACTCGGAGAGTAAGAGGTCAGTCTCTCCTTCTGGCCAGCCTGCCCAGTCTCTGGATGAAGTCTCTTCATCACCTCAGCCACCTCCCAGCACGTGTCAGCACTCCCCACTAAGCCAAGAGCCTAAGGATTCTAAATCTCTTCCTGTCTTGCTGTATCTCACGTTCGCAGAACCCAGGGTGGCAAGGCTTGAGCTGGGAAGCCAGAAGAAAACTCAAGGGGTGGTAGGAACTGCAGACAAGTTTATTCTCTAATGGCAGTACGGCAGCAAAAGGGCCTTCTCAGATGGGGCTTATACACGTTTACAGAGCAAAAGTGGTCCATGGCCGAGTGGGTGCATCATGAGGGACATGCGCGGTGCTCTAAGTGATCTCAGCCGTCACGTGACCGTGTATTTACAAAACGTGGAACGAGAGGCCTTGGGGGTGAGAGAGCCTGACCACCGCCATCTTGGCTCATTTGCTGTTTCCCTGGACTTCCTCTGGCCTCCTCCCAGCTTGGGGATGGGGTGGGACAGTGTGTGGGTGGGGGAGCTGGTTGAGGGGAATAGTCATTTCTCCATCTCCTAGGAATTCCAGGATGGTGTGTGTGTGGGGGGGGGGTGTTACCCCTTTATTTGCAGCTGTCTTTAGAAAGTGGATCCTTTCTGCTCCCATGTTGCAGGTGGGGGTGGGGTGCAGAACGCAGACCTGCTGGGGACTTAGAACTTGGGGACTTGGGCCCTTTAGTGAGAACTGTTTCATCAGCACGTCAGTGTGGAAGCCGGGTTGAAGAGATGAAAGCAGGAGGTGGGGGAATGGCAGCCACAACCCTTTTTAAAGGTTAAGCTGTGATGGGGAGGACAGAAAGACCAGGCAGCTGGTGGAGAGGGTGGTTTGCAGGGGGATTTTGTTTTTCCTTTTTAATTGGAGGAACATTTAGCCAGCAGAAGGTCTTAAGTGCCCTTTAGACTTAAGAAAGTGGTTTCAGTTGGGTGGAGAGAAGCAGCACATAATTGCCAGGGCAATGAGGAAGGGAAGCCTTGAATGGTGATTTAGTGACCTCAGAGGGCCTTGGCATATCAATGGGGAGATTGATGTATCAATAGAGAGATCCTTAGAGGATTAGAAGAATGAGGGGGGTGGGGAGGTTAATACTTCAGGAATCCTTCTCAGTCTGTGATGACCAAGAGAAGAAAATATATTTCCATTTCTAAAAAGAGGACATGTTGGAGAAATTGGCATAGACTTTTTTTTTTTAATTAACTGCAATTATTGACTCCAACTAACTCTTAACATGTACTCTGGGTTTTCAGGCTGTATTGAATGCTTAGTGTTTGGCAGGAAAGAAACTGCAGCATGCCTGAAATTAATCAGCTTCATCTTTTACGTTGATGGAAGCAATGTCAGCTTCTCTGGAATGACATCAATTTCCACAAAGCCAAGAGCCCTATCTGTGATCTCAACCTAGGCAACTGCAGGGGGGGGACATGCTTCCTTTTAAGTTTTAAGTTGTTGGCGTGTTTCACTGGGCTGTGGGGCAGGAAGGAGCTGTCACAGTTAATGAAATGTGAGCATTTCTGGTGTTGGCGTTTTATGATGACTGTGGGAAAATTCTGTGCACTCAATCCTTCTGCATCTTACAGAAACCAAAGGGAAGACTTCCTGGAAACAGTAGTCACAAATCACTGAAGAATATTCTCAGAAGAGCATTAGCTAGAGTTCTTAATGTGATGCTACCAAAGAAAAAGGGGGAAAGTGGCCAATCTAGGAAAAGAAACACAGAAGAAAGTTGCTCTTTGATTTTAAATAGGTAACAGGATGACTTGTTTAAATTTAGCTTAGTTAAGTTTTGGCAAGAAAGTAGAATTGATTAGTGATGTTTGGTTTGATTCTTGCTGTTTTATTTTGCCCATAATTGTAGGCAGCCCCACCCCTTTTATGAAAGGTATACTGTATTTGCTTTGTATTTACCCACCCCCCCCTTTCTAAGTACCTCAGATCAGGGAATCATTTTAAGTGACACAAGACGGTCTCATGACTTTTAAAGGAAAATCTCAAAACATTCTTCTTACATATTGTCTGAAAGATGAAACTTGTCAGGGGTTTTGTTTTTTTAAACAATTACTCCTATGCTTGTGCATGTAAAAAGCAGAAAAATGTTCACCCGTGTTTTCTTCTTGCTTTCTGTATTATTTATATTTAGCTGTTTAATCCGTTTTAATACATATTTCAAATAAGAGTCTAACTTAAATACTGGGACTTCCCTGGTGATCCAGTGGTTATGATTTGCTGCTTTCACTGCTGTGGGCCCAGGTTCAGTCCCTGTTTGGGGAACTAAGATCCCACAAGCTGTGAGATACAGGCAAAAAAAAAAAAAAAAAAGGCAAAGTATGTTTTCTTTAGCATCACTTTGCCTTTTGTTCTAAAGCGCATGTGTGAGCACTTCAGAGCCACTACTTTTGTCCTTAGGAGAATTTTTTTTCATCGAGTGTATTTTTATTGGAGGATGGTTGCTTTACAATGTTGTGTTAGTTTCCTCTGCTTAGGAGACTGTTTTGATATCCTGTCAGGACCAGCAGAAATGCCAAGTGTGGCGGAGATGCCAAGGGTACATTTTAGGCAAATAGAAAAAGGCATTGGGCCTCAGGCATGGCCCTGAAGCTACTTGAGAAGCTCTCTGGAGCTGACACAGTCATTGGAAGATAAATTCCGCTTCATAAGCAGATTCTGCTTAGAGATCCTTCAACATAGTGCAGATTCAATCCTGTACAAGCGCTAATGTTTCTATGAAACAGCTCCGCTGTGCGCTTTTGAAGCGTGATATTGTTCCAGTGAGAGAGAAGGCAAAATGGGCCAGCCGCTCACTTCTGTAGTGTCCTTTTCTCCTGGAGGTTGATCCTGGGACCCCGCCATGGTCGGGGCTATCTTTGAGTTGTCAGAGGGCAGCACACTTCAGTGATGTGTCAGTGAATGGTTCACTGAATTCTGAAATGAGCAAAACTGGTTTTGGTTTTCTCTTGGTGACAACCTCTACCTGACCCAGTCACAAAACCAGCCCCACAGCAGAACAAAAGTGTTGTTTGGGCTGAAAACATTGATGTTTTGAGCTTCATGAATCATAGGGTAGTCTGTAACCTCCTTTATTTTGAGCACCCTGAAGTCCACTGCCACACTTGCTGTAGTTTAACATCAGCAGTCACAGAGTTGATAAAGAAGTCTGCTCACCATCATTTGAAATCATGTTTTGGGTCATGTGATGCCTGCCTTGCATCTTTAAGAAGCCTAGTAGTCAGATGACTAGTCAGTTCAGTTCAGTCATTCAGTCATGTCCAACTCTTTGTGACCCTGTGGACTGCAGCACACCAGGCTTCCGTGTCCATCACCAACTCCCAGAGCTTGCTCAAACTCATGTGCATCGAGTTGGTGATGCCATCCACCTACCTCATCCTCTGTCATCCCCTTCTTCTCCTGCCTTCAGTCTTTCCCAGCATTAGGATCTTTCCCAATGAGTCAGTTCTTCATATCAGGTGGCCATAGTATTGGAGTTTCAGCTTCAGCATCAGTCCTTCCAATGGATACGCAGGACTGATTTCCTTTAGGATGGACTGGTTTGATCTCCTTGCAGTCCAAGGGACTCTCAAGAGTCCGGTTGAATCTGATCCCTCGCCATCTCTCACATCACATTTTCCTTTCTGCTTCTGGAGAAGGGATATTCACCTTTGTCTGTACTTTGGGCTTCTTACCTCACAGAGTTGTAGTGAGGTATATAATATATGCCACACAGTCAGCTCCATGCCTGGAAACAGTGAGGACTTAGTAGGGGTTAGTTTTTCCTTCCCCCACCTCCACTTCACCTCTGGAATCAGGGTAACAGGTTTGAGTCCTGGCCCCCCTCCCACCTTGGGGTTACTCACTAACCCTTTCTGAGTTTTTGACAACTTTCTCTGACGCTGTCTCTCCCTGTGATTCTCTTTTCCTGGGTCAAAACCAGACTAATCCACCCTGTCCAGGGCCCACAGCAGTAGGTCTTCAGGTTCGTTTGTTCCATGGCCTCCTCCAGGGGATCTTCCAAGCCTAGGGATTGAACCCAGGTCTCTCGCAATGCAGGTGGATTCTTTTACCGTCTGAGCCACCGGGGAAGCCCTTTTCCATCTCATCTCACCTTTAATCTTTTGTGTCACTGCCAAATGGGTCCTCATGCTATTTTCCATCTTTCTTCCCACTCCTGGCTTCTTTTGCTGGCTCACGTGTTCCCTGTGTGTGAAGTGCCCACCTGGCCCCCATATTCAAGTCCGCTCCTTTCAATTCTGTCTCAAATGCTGCTTCCTCCATTCTTAGCACGTGTCTCCATTTTGGACCTATTGTCTTTTTTTTTTTTAACATATTACACATCAATTATCTCAGTTTTTAAATAATGCAGTGATTGCCAGTTCATTGCTTTACTCTTTTTTAAATGGGAACAAAATTCATTTGCTTGGTGACAGGGCTGAAATCAGTGTCCCTTGTCTGTAACCCAAGGATGCAGAGCATAGGGAAGGGGCTGAATATTTGACACCATGAATTAAAAGAAAAAAAAAGTTTGAATGAATACATCTTATTTTTCAAAAATGGAACAGGACTTAGTAACTATTTCCTTTTCATTTAATCCATTTATTTATGCAACCAATTAAGTGGTCTAAGCACTGTTTCAGGAACTGGGATGAAAGCAGTGATGGGCTAGACAAGGTTTCTGCCCTCCCTTGCCTGCATTGCAGTGGGTGAAGCCAGAGAGTAAATGAGCACGGCATTGCCCGTGTTGTGATGGAAGGGCAAGGCGGGGAACCCCCTTCGATGGCGTGGGCAGGAAGGGCCTCTTGGAGGCAGTAGGTGACACCGGGTGAGAGGTGGGTGAGCTGAAGGAGGCAGTGGGGGAGAGCTGAGGCCAGGCTGCTCCAGGCACCAGGGCCCTGAGACCAGGAGCCCACTGAGAAATGGAAGGAGAGGGGAAGCTGGTGGGGCAGGAGGGTGTGGAGCAAGGAGCCAGGAGTCTAAGATGAGTCTGGAGGAAGAGGTGACAGCCAGGCTGTGAAGAAGAACGGGTTTTCTTTTCGATGCAGTTGGTGCCACAGGAGGGTTTTAAGTAGGGGAGTAACAGGATGGATCTGTGACAGGCTGAGCTAGGAATTTAGTGACATTAGCCGTTACCATGCTGTTCCCCTGCAAGCTGGAGCTTGGTGACCCAAGAAAAGTCTCTTTGACAGCCAGCTTCTGTGAAAGCCACTCTGTGCTGAGTAACAATAGCCCCAGACGATCCTTTAATTTCTTTCTGCTTTTGTTTGCTTGGTGTGTTGTACAAGGCATCATGATACACATGGCCGTGAAACTGGAGGCAGTTGGATGGTGGTGGAACCCGGCAATACGCCTTTGAAGAAAGGGCTAGCTCTGGGAAGCCCACTGGGATGGGGTTTGCAGCTTTCTCGTGGGCACGCATAGCCATCTTGTCACTTGAGCACCCTCCCTGTGGGGTCTCTGAAAGCCTGGGTCTTAGCCCTCAGCTCCTTTCTCAGGGCTGCTGCTCTTGGATGTCAGCCACCCTCATGACAGGAGACCTCCGTCTAGAGCACTGATCCCTGCTCTGGGCAGCCGGAAGGAGAACACCATCTGGTTTGTTCATGAAAGCTGCTGCACAATGAGTCGGTATATTCTTCCCCCATATCTCCCTTGGTATATTCTCAGTTTTTGTTGAGAACGCAGCCGCTTCCTGGCTTCCCCCATCACGACTCCTGTCAAAGACAGCGTTTCTCTTTCCCCAGACTCGAACACCTGGAAGGATCTGTGGTCCTTTCCTTTGGAGAATTTTAGGGTAGAAGAGCCTTGATGACTGTGCCCCGCATTACAATACTTTTCAGTTCTTAGACGATTTCTCAGATCCACTCTCGCTTCCTTCCTACCCCTACCACTTCTGAGGAAAAACTTTGCAGAATTATTCATCTTCATGGCTGCGCTATATCGAGTTGTAATTTAGAAAATCTAGATTAAAAAAGAAACTCTTGATCCTCCAAGAGTTGAAATGCATAATTCACTTCCCACCATACATAGCCTTTATCAATATAGATTTTCCGGTGAATACATGTATCCTTTAAAAAAGTTGAAAAGAGCCCCTGGTGAATTAATTGAGAAAATCTGCAACGTCGCCACATAATTTTAAGTGCACAAAGCTCTGGGTCAAGGATGCTGCTGAGCAGGATGGACTGTAAGATCTATGGTCCAAACCAGTGAAGGCAGAGTATTTATTCAACAGGACATTTGGTAAGCGGTGGTGGTGGTGGTTTTTGTTGTTGTTGTTGTTGTTTTTTTAACTCTTTTCCTGATTCCTGGGGATTGTTCTGACTTGTCAGATTTCTGAACTGGATAGAAGCCAGAAACTTGCTTTCCTTTGCAATAAAAGTATCAGATTCCTTCTCCCCTCTATTTATTTTAATTTTACTTATTTTTTAATTGGTGGAAAATCGCTTTACAATTTTATGTTGGTTTCTACCATACAACATTGGAAATCAGTCATAATTATACACACACACACACACACACACACACACACACACACACCCCTTCCCTCCAGAGTCTCCCTCGCCTCCCCCATCCCACCCCTCTAAGTCATCACAGAGTGCCAGGCTGGGTTCCCTGTGTTATTTAGCAACTTCTCACTACTATTTCACACATGGTAGTGTATATACGGTCAGTGCTACTTTCTCAATTCGTCCCACCCTCACCTTCCTCTGCTGTGTCCACAGGTTGGTTCTCCACTAGGTTCTTCAGTATCGTTCTTCTAGATTCCATATGTATTTGTTCATATGTGATACTTGTTTTTCTCTTTCTGCTTAGCTTCTGCTGGGAATGACACATGAAGGGAGGGGCATGTGGAATGCGTTCTGGCGAGCCGGGCGGCAGTGCCGTCCAGCAGGTGTCTGGGAGGAGCCGCTCGCCTGAGCCCAGTGGCAGGCACAGCAGAGTCCCCATCAGAGCAGTGGTGGTGGGGTTTGTCAACAGTGCCTGACTGCCCAGCCCCAAGCCTGGCTTCCAGACCCTCTCTCAGAGGTTGTGCAAGCTGCTGATCCTTCCTTATAAAGTTCCTTTCCTGTTAAAACTAACCAGAGTGAGTTCTGTTATTTGTGGTGAAAATATCTGCTGTAGCTACTTAGCAAGTGATGTTTGGGATGTCTCGCTCAGCAGGGGGAGTCCGTGATCTTCACTTGGCTTTGCCCGCCAGCTTCTTCGATTCCACACACCAGAACTGAGCAAAATTGCAGCTATTTTTGCATAACAGAAGCAGCCTGTGGAATGGAAAGGGCAGTGGATCAGATACGGAAGGCTGTGGCTCTCGTCTGCTTTACCACTCTCTGGCTGCAATGATTCTGTGCAAGTCACGTCTCCCCTTGGGGCCTTAGTTTTCTTATTTGTAAAATGAGAAAATAATATACCAAATGAACTCTAAGGTCCCTTCCAATATCAGCAGCCTCTGAGCAGCTTTGGTGTTTTTATTATTACAGAGCTGCTTCTGTTGTCCTGACCTGCACTATTTAATACAGTAGCTACTAGCCACTTGTGGCTATTTAAGTGTAAATGGTTTAAAATCCAACAAAATTACAAATCTAGTTCCTTAGCTGCACTGGCCACATTTTAAGTGCTCCATAGCCACACGTAGCTACTGGCTATCATCTTGGACAAGGCAGATAATAGAACATTTCCGTCATCGTAGACATTCTCCTGATGAAACACTGGTCTACATGATAATGACATTTGTCTACTTCCTTTGTAGAGATGCTGGCCGTTCTGTTGTATTTCTGCCCGCTTGCTTGAACGATCAACATCCCTCTTACTCGCCATTCACGATTCTTTCCATGGGTGTACACGCGTGCTCAGTTGTGCCTGACTCTTTGCCACCCTGTGGGTTGCAAGCCACCAGCCCTCTGTCCCTGGGAATCTCCAGGCAAGAATACTGGGGTGGGTTGCCATTGCCTTCATTCAGCTTGCCCCAAATAGAATTCCTTATCTACTCTTCCTCTATCCCAACCCCATACACTTTGTCCCATCCCTATTCTCCCCGTTGTCTCAAAGAGTGGCTCCTCACCCATGTTAACTAAGACAGAAACCTTGGGGTTGGGTTGGAAAGATTCTTCATCATACCCCCATATCCCCCATTTTGGTCCCTAAATTCCATCAGTTCCTCCTGTTAAATATTAACTGACCATGCCTTGTTGTCCCCATTCAT
Organism: Bubalus kerabau; assembly: GCF_029407905.1. Classification (NCBI taxonomy): domain Eukaryota; kingdom Metazoa; phylum Chordata; class Mammalia; order Artiodactyla; family Bovidae; genus Bubalus; species Bubalus kerabau. The sequence continues at coordinate 127,839,786 of NC_073628.1, read as the reverse complement.
ATTGTATGCACTGTGATCGAGCCTCTCCTCATCTACTTCCCTTCTACTGTGAACTTCATCTTTGCTTTCTTCCTCATTCCAGCCTGTCCCCTCAGCCCACCCCCAGAGGAATTTAATCAAAGTACAGTTTACAGAAAACCCAGAAAAAGGCAGTTTTAATCAGCCATTCTCCTCCCTCCACAGCCATATGTTCAGCTGCCTTTTCCAGACTTAACCATTAGCCTCATGAGCAGCTGTGTTAAACTTCTTTCTGTTCCCTGAACGAGACTCGCTCATTCATTTTCTTCTTGGTATGTGTGTTTGCTTCCTTCTGCCCGTATAGACCTTCTCAGCACTCAGTCTGGAGGTCACCTCTTTTGCAAAGTCCTTGATGACTCCCTGGAGAAGTTAGGTGCTCCCCATGGGGGTGCTCTGCATCTCAAAGGTCATGGTCGGTGGCTTGGGGCTCAGACTCGGGCATCAGCCTGCCTGAGTTCAAATGCCCGTTGTGTCACTATTGATTCTGACAAATTCGACATCTCTGTGCTTGACTTTCTTCATTGATATAATGACTGTTCATAGTACCTAATTCATGGGCCTCTATGAGGATTAAGTGACCTAATATGTTTAAAGTGCTTAAAATGGCACTCAGCCTAGAGTAAGCATTTAATCATTGTTCATTGGTGTCCCCATCCCTGGACTTCACTTGACTCCTTCGTGTACCGGGATGATAGCAGACTGAATGGTGAGTGATCACACCATCGTGGTTACTTGGGTCATGAAGATCTTTTTGTACAGTTCTTCTGTGTATTCTTGCCACTCTTGTTAATCTCTTTTACTTCTGTTAGGTCCATACCATTTCTGTCTTTATTGTGCCCATTGTTGCATGAAATATCCCCTTTATCTCTAATTTTCTTGAAGAGATCTCTAGTCTTTCCCATTCTATTGTTTTCCTTTATTTCTTTACATTGATTACTGAGGAAGGTTTTCTTATCTCTCCTTGCTATTCTCTGGAATTCTGCATTCAGACGCGTATATCTTTCCTTTGCCTTTCAATTCTCTTCTTTTCTCAGTTATTTGTAAGGCCTTCTCGGATGACCATTTTGCCTTTTTGTGTTTCTTTTTCTTGAGGATGATCACTGCCTCCTGTACGATGTTATGAACCTCTCTGTCCATAGTTCTTGAAGCACTCTATTAAACGTGATTCCTTGAATTTTTTTTTTTTTGTCACTTCCACTGTATAATTGTAAGAAATTTGATTTAGGTCATACCTGAATGGTCCAGTGGTTTTCCATATTTTATTCAATTTAAGTCTGAATTTTGAAATAAGTAGTTCATGATGTGAGCCATGGTCAGCTCCTGGTTTTGTTTTTGCTGATTCTATAGAGCTTCTCCGTCTTCGGCTGCAAACAATATAATCAATGTGATTTTAGTATTGACCATCTTTTGACTTCCTACTTTTGCATTCCAGTCCCTTGTGATGAAAAGGACATCTCTTTTGGGTGTTATTTCTGGAAGGTCTTGTAGGTTATCATAGAACCCTTCAACTTCAGCTTCTTTGGCATTAGTGCTTGGGGCAAAGACTTGGATTACTGTGATGTTGAATGATTTGCCTTGGAAACGAACAGAGATCATTCTGTCATTTTTGAGATTGCACCCAAGTTCTGCATTTCAGACTCTCTTGTTGACTACAAGGGCTATTCCATTTCTTGTAAGGGATTCTTGCCCAAAGTAGAAGATATAATGGTCATCTGAATTAAATTCACTCATTCCTGTCTATTTTAATTCACTGATTCCTAAAATGTAGATGTTCACTCTTGCCATCTCCTGTTTGACCACTTCCAATTTATCTTGATTTATGGACCTAACATTCCAGGTTCCTATGAAATAATGCTCTTTACAGCCTCAGACGTTAGTTTCACCACAAGACAGTCACAATTGGGCATTATTTCTGCTTTGTCTCAGCTTCTTCATTCTTTTTATTTATTTTTTAATTGAAGGATAATTGCTTTACAGAATTATGTTGTTTTCTCTCAAACCTCAACCTGATTCAGCCATAGGTATCCACATATCCCCTCCCTTTTGAACTTCCTCCCATCTCCCTCCCCATCTCACCCCTCTAGGTTGATACAGAGCCCCTGTTTGAGTGTTTTAGCCATACTGCAATTTCCCGTTGGCTATCTATTTTGCATATGGTAATATAAGTGTCCATTACTCTCTCCATACATCTCCCCCTCTCCTCCCCTCCCCCATGTCCATAAGTCTATTCTCTATGTCTGTTTCTCCATTGCTGCCCTGTAAGTAAATTCTTCAGTACCATTTTTCTAGATTCTGTGTATATGCATTAGAATACAATATTTATCTTTCTCTTTCTAACTTACTTCACTCTGTATAATAGGTTCTAGGTTCATCCACCCATTAGAACTGACTCAAAGGCACTCCTTTTTATGGCTGAGTAATATTCCATTGTGTATATGTACCACACCTTCTTTATCCATTCATCTGTTGATGGGCATCTAGGTTGTTTCTGTGTTCTATTGTAAATAGAGCTGCAGTGAACGATGGGATACTTGTGTCTTTTTAAATTTTGGCTTCCTCAGTATATGCCTAAGAGTGGGATTGCTGGGTCATATGGTGGTTTTATTCCTAGTTTTTTAAGGAATCTCCATACCGTCTTCCATAGTGACTGTATCAATTTACATTCCCACCGACAGTGCAAGAGTGTTCCCGTTTTTGCACACCCTCTCCATCATTTATTGTTTGTAGACTTTTTGATGATGGCCATTCTGACCGGTGTGAGGTGATATCTTGTTGTAGTATTGATTTGCATTTCTCTCATAATGAGCAATATTGAGCATCTTTTCATATGTTTGTTAGCCATCTGTATGTCTTCTTTGGAGAAATGTCTGTTTAGGTCTCTTTCCCACTTTTTGATTGGGTTGTTTTTCTGGTATTGAGTTGTATGAGCTGCTTATATATTTTGGAAATTAATCCTTTGTCAGTTGTCTCATTTGCTATTATTTTCTCCCACTCTGAGGGCTATCTTTTCACCTTGCCTGTAGTTTCCTTTGCTGTGCAGAAACTTTTAAGTTTAATCAGGTCCCACTTGTTTACTGTTGTTTTTATTTCTGTTACTCTAGAAGGTGGGTCATAGAAGATCTTGCTTTGATTTATGTGATTCAGTGTTCTGCCTATGTTTTCCTCTAATAGTTTTTTGGTTTCTGGTCTTGCATTTAGGTCTTTAATCCATTTTGACTTTATCTTTGTGTATGGTGTTAGGAAGTGTTCTAATTGCATTCTTTTACATGTAGCTGTCCAGTTTTCCCAGCACCAGTTATTGAAGAGGCTGTCTTTGCCCCATTGTATATTCTTGCCTCTTTTGTCAAAAGAAGGTACCCATACGTGCATGGGTTTATTTCTGGGATTTCTGTCTTGTTTCATTGGTCTATGTTTCTGTTTTTGTGCCAGTACCATACTGTCTTGATGACTGTAGCTTTGTAGTATAATCTGAAATCAGGACGGTTGATTCCTCCAGCTCCATTCTTCTTTTTCAATACTGCTTTGGCTATTCAGTGTCTTTTATGTTTCCATATGAGTTGTTAAATTTTTTTCTTCTATTTCTGTGAAAAATGTCATTGGTAATTTGATAGGGATCATGTTGAATATGTAGATTGCATTTGGTAGTATAATCATTTTCACAATACTGATTCTTCCTATCCAGGAATATGGAATATCTCTCCATCTGTTTATGTCATCTTTGATTTCTTTCAACAGTGTCTTATAATTTTCTGTGTACAGTTCTTTTGTCTCCTCAGGTAAGTTTATTCCTAGATAATTTATTCTTTTTGTTGCAATGGTGAATGGGACTGATTCCTTAATTTCTCTTTCTGATTTTTCATTGCTAGTGTATAGAAATACAAGTGATTTCTGTATATTGATTTGTATCCTGCAACTTTGCTAAATTCACTGATTAGCTCTAGTAATTTTCTGATACTATCTTTAGGATTTTCTGTGTACACTATCATGTCATCTGCAAACAGAGCTTTACTTCTTTTCTGATCTGGATTCCTTTTATTTCTTTTTCTTCATTGATTGCAGCAGCTAGGACTTCCAGAACTACCTTGAATAATAGTGGGGAAAGTGGGCACCCTTGTCTTGTTTCTGATCTTAGGGGGAATGCTTTCAGTTTTTCACCATTGAGAATAATGTTTGCTGTAGGCTTATCATATATGGCCTTTACTATGTTGAGGTAGGTTCCTTCTATGCCAATTTTTTGAAGAGTTTTAATCATAAACGGGTGCTGAATTTTGTCAAAGGCTTTTTCTGCATCTATTGAGATTATCATATGGTTTTTATCTTTCAGTTTGTTAATATGGTGTATCACCTTGATTTATTTGCATATATTGAAGAATCTTTGCATCGCTGGAATAAACCCAACTTGATCATGGTGTATGAACTTTTTGATGTGTTGCTGAATTCTGTTTGCTAAAATTTTGTTGAGGATTTTTGCATCTATGTTCATCAATGATATTGGCTTGTAGATATTTTTTGTGTGTGTTGTCTTTGTCTGTTTTTGGTATCAGGTTGACGGTGGTCTCATAGAATGTGTTTGGAAGTGTATTCCTTCCTCTGCAATATTTTGAAAGAGTTTTAGAAGGCCAGGCATTAGCTCTTCTCCAAATGTTTGATAGAATTCTCCTGTGAGGCCATCTGGTCCTGGGCTTTTGTTTTTTGGGGAGATTTTTGATCACAGTTTCAATTTCAGTGCTTGTAATTGGTTTGTTCATAATTTCTATTTCTTCCTGGTTCAGTCTTGGAAGACTGAACTTTTCTAAGAATCTGTCCATTTCTTCCAGGTTATCCATTTTATTGACATATAGTTGTTCATAATCTCTTTTTTTTTAAATTTTTCTACAGATAGTTTTTGCCATTTATTTTAAATCTCTTCATTGTGAGCTATAGCAGTCATAGAGAAAAGTATATAGAACATAATACACAATTTAATTTTTCTGCAAAGTAAATGTATCAGGTCAAGAAGTAAAACACTGCTATCCTGGCCCACCCCTCCACCCAATCCCTCCTATATATATCCCTTCCCCGCTGCAGTTCCCCCTTTCACAGATCATCTCTGTCCCGACTTTTATGGTCAGTCACATCTTTGTTTTCCTTTAAAATTTGACTGTATAAATAGACATCCATGGAAAATATTGTTTGAGTTTTTTATGTCAGAGTCTTTAAGTGTATAGAAGTGGATCCATCAGCATGTGTTCTTTGTGTCTGGCTGCTTTTATCAACACTGTGTGTGTGTGGTTCCTGCACATTGTTGCACACAGCTGTAGTTAATTGTCACTCTAGTCAGTATTTGGGCAATCAACAGGTGTTTACACATCCACCTAGCTTGTTACCTGTTTAGGGATTTGATGACTACATCAGCTCTGAGCAGTCTCACCTGTGTCTCTCTGTATTCAAGTAGACACATTTAAGTAGGCTGGATACCTTGGAGTAGAATGACCAAGTCATAGGTTATGTTCCTTTAACTTTACTGGATGATGATAAGTCATAATCTCTTATAATCCTTTGTATTTCTGCATTGTCTGTTGTAATCTTTCTTTTTTCATTTCTAATTTTATTGATTTGATTCTTCACTTTTTTTTCTTTATTAGTCTGGCCAAAGGTTTGTCAATTTTGTTTAACTTCTCAAAGAACCAACTTTTAGTTTTCTTTTTATTTCTGCTCGGATCTTTATGATTTCTTTCCTTCTATTAATTTTAGGGTTTTTTTTTTTTTTTTGGTCTTCTTTTTCCAGTTGTTTTAGGTGTAAAGTTATGTTGCCTATTCGATGTTTTTCTTGTTTCTTGAGGTAGGATTGTATTGCTATAAACTTCCCTCTTAGAACTACTTTTGCTGCATCCCTTAGGTTTTGAGTTGTCATGTTTTCATTGTCATTTCAGCCTCTTCATTCTTTCTGGGACTATTTCTCCACTCTTCTCTAGTAGCATATTGGGAACCTACTGACCTGGTGGGTTCAGTTTTCAGTGTCATATATTTTTGCTTTTTGGTACTGTTCTTGGGGTTCTCACTGAACCCTATGGTCGACACTGAAATCAGATTGATTATATTCTCTGCAGCCAAAGATGGAGAAGTTCTATACAGTTAGCAAAAACAAGACCGGGAGCTGACTGTGGCTCAGATCATGAACTCCTTATTGCCAAATTCAGACTGAAATTGAAGAAAGTGGAAAAAACCACTACACCATTCAGGTATGACCTAGATCAAATCCCTTATGAGTATACAGTAGAAGTGAGAAATAGATTTAAGGGACTAGATCTGACAGACAGAGTGCCTGATGAACTATGGATGGAGGTTCTTGACATTGTACAGGAGACAGGAATCAAGACCATCCCCAAGAAAAAGAAATGCAAAAAAGCAAAATGGCTATCTGAGGAGGCCTTACAAATAGCTGTGAAAAGAAGAGAAGCCAAAAGCAAAGGAGATAAAGGAAGGATATACCCATTTGAATACAGAGTTCCAAAGAATAGCAAGGAGAGATAAGGAAGCCTTTCTCAGTGATCAAGGAAAAGAAATTGAGGAAAACAACAGAATGGGAAAGACTAGAGATCTCTTCAAGAAAATTAGAGATACCAAGGGAACATTTCATGCAAAGATGGGCTCAATAAAGGACAGAAATGATATGGACCTAACAGAAGCAGATGGTATTAAGAAGAGGTGGCAATAATACACAGAAGAACTGTACAAAAAAAATCTTCATGACGAAGATAATCATGATGGTGTGATCATTCACCTAGAGCCAGACATGCTGGAATGTGAAGTCAAGTGAGCCTTAGGAAGCATCATTACGAACAAAGCTAGTGGAGGTGATGGAATTCCAGTTGAGCTATTTCAAATCCTGAAAGATGATGCTGTGAAAGTGCTGCACTCAATATGCCAGCAAATTTGGAAAACTCAGCAGTGGCCACAGGACTGGAAAAGGTCAGTTTTCATTCCAATCCCAAAGAAAGGCAATGCCAAAGAATGCTCAAACTACTGCACAATTGCACTCATCTCACAGGGTAGTAAACTAATGCTCAAAATTCTCCAAGCCAGGCTTCAGCAATATGTGAACCATGAACTTCCAGATGTTCAAGCTGGTTTTAGAAAAGACAGAGGAACCAGAGATCAAATTGCCAACATCCACTGGATCATCGAAAAAGCAAGAGAGTTCCAGAAAAACATCTATTTCTGCTTTATTGACTACACCAAAGTCTTTGACTGTGTGGATCACAATAAACTGTGGAAAATTCTGAAAGAGATGGGAATACCAGACCACTTGATCTGCCTCTTGAGAAACCTGTATGCAGGTCAGGAAGTAACAGTTAGAACTAGACATGGAACAACTGACTGGCTCCAAATAGGATAAGGAGTACGTTAAGGCTGTATATTGTCACCCTGCTTATTTAACTTATATGCAGAGTACATCATGAGAAACGCTGGACTGGAGGAAGCACAAGCTGTATCAAGATTGCCGGGAGAAATATCAATAACCTCAGATATGCAGATGACACCACCCTTATGGCAGAAAGTGAATAAGAACTAAAGAGCCTCTTGAGGAAAGTGAAAGAGGAGAGTGAAAAAGTTGGCTTAAAGCTCAACATTCAGAAAACTAAAATCATGGCATCCCGTCCCATCACTTCATGGCAAATAGATGGGAAACAGTGGAAACAGTGTCAGACTTTATTCTTCTGGGCTCCAAAATCACTGCAGATAGTGATTGCAGCCATGAAATTAAAAGACACTTACTCCTTGGAAGAAAAGTTATGACTAACCTAGATAGCATATTCAAAAGCAGAGACATTACTTTGCCAACAAAGGTTCGTCTAGTCAAGGCTATGGTTTTTCCAGTGGTCATGTATGGATGTGAGAGTTGGACTACTAAGAAAGCTGAGCACCGAAGAATTGATGCTTTTGAACTGTGGTGTTGGAGAAGACTCTTGACAGTCCCTTGGACTGCAAGGAGATCCAACCAGTCCATCCTAAAGGAGATCAGTCCTGGGTATTCATTGGAAGGACTGATGTTGAAGCTGAAACTCCAGTACTTTGGCCACCTGATGCAAAGAGCTGACTCATTGGTAAAGACCCTGATGCTTGAAAAGATTGAGGGCAGGAGGAGAAGGGGATGACAGGGGATGAGATGGTTGGATGGCATCACCGACTCAATGGACATGGGTTTGGGTAGACTCAGGGAGTTGGTGATGGACAGGGAGGCTTGGCGTGCTGCGATTCATGAGGTTGCAAAGAGTTGGACACGACTGAGCGACTGAACTGAACTGAACTGATGGGGTTCTCAGCAAGAATGCTGAAATAGTTTGCCATTCCCCTCTTCAATGCACCACATTTTGTCAGAACTCTCCACCATGACCCGTCTGTCTTGGATGGCCCTACATGGCATGGCTCATAGTTTCATTGAGTTAGACAAGATTGTGATCCATGTGATCAGTTTGATTAGTTTTCTCTGATTGTGGCTTTCATTCTATCTGCTCTCTGGTGGATGAGGATAAGAGGCTTGTTCAAGCTTCCTGATGGGAGGGACTGACTATTCCGAAAACTGGGTCTTGTTCTGGTTGTCAAGGCCATGCTCTGTAAGTCTTTAATCCATTTTCTGCTGATGGGTGGGACTTTGTTCCCTTCCTGTAGTTCAGCCTGAGGCCAAACTGTGGTAGGGGTAATGGTGGTAATGGGGACCCCTTCAAAAAGACTTGTGCTAGCCTCCCAGGACTGTTGTAGTCAGTGCCTCTGACCCCGTGGCAGGCCACTGTCGACCCTTGCCTCTGCCAGAGATTCCCAAGCACAGACAGGCCAGTCTGAATCAGTCTCTTGTGGGGTCACTGGTCCTTTCTCCTGGGTCCTGGTGCACACAAGATTTTGTTGTGCCCTCCAAGAGTCTCTGTTTCCCTAGCCCTGTGGAAGTCTGTGATCAAATCCCACTGGCCTGCAAAGTCAGATTCCCTGAGGGTTCGCAGTCCCTTTGCCATATCCCTTCGTTGGTAAATCTGTTGTGGGGCCTGAACTTTCACAGCAGTGCAAGCGCTTCTTTGGTATAATTGTTCTTCAGTTTGTGGCTCGTCTGCTAGGTGGCTCTATGGGGCTAATGGTGACCTCCTCCAACAAGACTTACACCACACGCCGTGCCTCCCAGGACTGCTATAGCCAGAGCCCCTGTCCATGTGCAGGCCACCGCAGACCCATGCCTCCACAAGAGTGAACCAAAGTGAAGTTGCTCAGTCGTGTCCTACTCTTTGCGACCCCGTGGACTATAGCCTACCAGGCTCCTCTGTCCATAGGATTCTCCCAGGCGAGAACACTGGAGTGGGTTGCCATTTCCTTCTCCAGGGGAGCTTCCCGACCCAGGGATCGAACCCAGGTCTCCCGCATTGCAAGCAGACGCTTTAACCTCTGAGCCACCAGGGAAGCCCAATGCCTCCACAGGAGACCTTCAAACACTCAACGGCAGATCTGGCTCAGTCTCTTTTGGGTTTCCTGGGTCCTGGTGCACACAGGTTTTGTTTGTGTCCTCCCGGTGTCTCTGGCGGGTATGAGGTTTGATTTTAAACGTGATTGCACCCCTCCTACTGCTTTTTGCAGCTTCTCCTTTGCCCTTGGTCATGGGGTATCTCTTTTTTGGTGGATTCCGACATTCTCCTGTCAGTGGTTGTTCAGTAGCTAGTTGCAGTTTTGGTATTCTCGCAGGAGAAGATGAGCGCACATCTTTATACTCCGCTGTCTTGGATTCCGGATTCCTGGGAAAGTGTGGCTGTAGTTAAAAATTACTTATGCATATGTTACCCTAGCATGTCTGAAGTCCTCACTTAGACAGTGGAATTGATGTATTGAAGGGAGAAGACCTTTGATAGAAAAATGCATAGTGTATCCTATTAATTAATATACTAGAATGGGAGGGTACTTTATCATTGATAAGTCAATAACAGTAATAATGTCAACATTTAAGATGACTACTCTTGTATTAATCAGAGAAGATTCATTTGCAATCAGAAAACCTCTACCCAAATGAGAAAGATGGGTGATCATACCATCAGTGAACTAGGAGTTTGGCATACCCTGCAGTCTGTAGGAATGAGGATGTGCTGATGTACCAGGGAGTAGGTATGAAGCTTCAAGTCAGTGTAGTTAGTGATTTTCTTCTCCAGCTTTTGTTTTGGGGGATTATCAAAATCCTGGTGTGCTTGTGGGAATATGTTGCTCATTTGAACATTAACAGTTAATGAGTGCCGTCTTGGAACCTTGGGATGGTTCCAGATGTTAGTTGCTATATAAGATCAAGGTGTGTTGCAGAGAGGATGATTTCTTGTGTTAAGTTGGTGGACATCACACAGAACATTAAAGCAAGAACAGATATGAGGAAGGGGGTCAACCTGCTGTGAGGGAGGGACATGGTCTGGCACCGCCTAGTTCCAAAAGATCAATGTTTTCCAAGAGTTGTTAAAAAAAATTTTTTTTTTTGCTTCCTGAGTGTAGTGGACATATGCTTCATACTCAGGCTGTTCAGTACCTTTTGAATGTCTTTCTGGCTTTGCAAAATGCCTGGCCTTCTGAACTCTACTTCCTCAAAGTACAAGTCAGTAGTCACTTTCTCGGTCTCCTTGGCAGCTAGTGCCAGAATGTATCCCAGGCTCTGTATCTCAGATGCATTAGAAGGATACCTTTGGAAGTGAGTCAGGAGAGGCATCCCACGGAAGTGTTTCTGGTGAGGGTGGCAGTGGCATCGGCAGTAGGGTCTGCCGGAACCGTCTGGTGGATCAGTCATCTCCCAGCCTGAGTCCCTGGCCCACCAGATATCTGATGGGCCAGGACCTAATGCCCTGGAAGAAATTTCTATTCTGCCTCAGTTAGCTAGAGTGGATTCTGTTGTTTACAACTAAAAACTCTGAATGGTATATGAGACTCTTAAGCATGAAAAGGACCAGGCCGTAACCAGTTCTGTTCTCACAGCAACTCCCCGTGCTGAGGCACCATGAGAATCTCAAGGTAATTGGATAAAGTTTCATCGTCTTGATTGTGCTGCCAATTCAAGGCGTTTCTGCTGTAATGTGAGGCATACAAATGTGAAAAATATGGTTACATGAAATGGCACACAAAAAGGATAATAGGATTTATGGAGAAATAGAGTTGGATAGGTCACCTCAAATATATGAAACGCCATCTAGAACACTAAGAAAAACCATAACAATCCTAACAAGACTAGCAGCTCAATTGGAAAGCCACACTGAATTGCTAGGCAACAAGTATTCTAGGAAGTATAAGCGTTTGCCTTAAAAGGTGAGGGTACACGGGTAGAAGCGGGGATGGAGGCTGCTGAGCTCTGAAGATGAGGGTAGAGGGAGGTGGGGATAAGTACTTGGAGGCTTTACACAAATTTGAGTGGTGACAGAGAAGGCTGCCCCTGGGTGCTTGTTTTGTGGTGGCCTTTTACACTGCGTCTTTGAGAACTGTGCGCTCCACGCGTCTGTGAGAGAACACGTGACCCCACCAGGCCAGTGGGAAAACGGAGCAGAAGAACGGGTACCTGGCACAGTGATGCAGTCGGCTTTGTTTGTGAGCTTTGTGTTCAGAGGCTTTTATGTGTATCTACATGCTAAGGGACTTCTCTGCTGATCCAGTGGCTAGGACTCCAAGCTCCCAACGCAGGGGGCCTAGGTTCAATCCCTGGTGAGGAAACTAGATCCCACAGGCCACAACGAAGAAAGATTCCACATGCCGCAACTAAGACCAGGCACAGTCAAATAAACAAGTAAATATTAAACGTATGCTAAGAACAAATACATGTCAACTGATACAGTTTATGTTTTATCTGGACACTGTTCTCTTACTATCAATGACAGATATACTGTGGTATTTAGAGAAGTGTGCTGTAGTAAGTGAGTATACTTGAAAGTGTTCTGTAAACCTTAAAAGCTAGAGGACCCTTGGCCTGTAGATAAAGGGACTGTGGGATAAAGCATTATTTAAGAGGAACCCCAGGAGAAGTGTGGACTGTCTTATTGCTGAAGGCAAGAGCTGTGGCCTCGCATAGCAGTTAGAGACACAGGCTTTGGATAGACCACCTGGGTTTGAGTCCCTCTTCTCCCACATGCTGGGTCTGAGCCCTGGTTTGATCATCTGTAAAATGAAGATAGTAAAGATTGTATCTTAGACTTGTTAGCACATGCGAAGTCCTTGGGGCAGTCTCTTGAATGATGGCTGTTGTTGACTTCTCATCCATCATCTACGTTATAGTTGGCTTCAAGGATAGGAAAGCTTGCATGAAAAACTTGCTGTCAGGGTCTAACCCATAATAGGCATTCCGTCCACATCTGTTGAATTTGAATCCAGTGAGAAAAATCCACAGAGACTGCATCCAGTGCTGTTTCCTCCTACCAAGTCAGTGTGGAAACGGTTTTCTTGGCCAGGATGGGATGCCGTGTTGGGGGAACTGATCTGGGAGCACATGCTGGACTGGTGGTCTGTGAGTCCTGGGTGCCTGGGGATAACAGAAAACCCCAGGGAAGGTCAGACCTTCAGAGCAGAGCCTGAATAGGAAGAACAATCCGCCACCAGCCTGGTTTCCATTGTGACCAGGCCGTTTCAATGAAAAGCACTTTAGATGCTGGAAGCCCACAGCATCTGTTTCTAGTTGAAAGGTTATTTACAGACAGTATGTTTTTCACAGTGACATTTGTATGTGTTTATTAATACAGAGCCTATTGCAGTAAAACTCATTTTGGAAATGGAAATAGATAATTATTCTTGAAGCTTTTAATCATTTTTTAAGCAAAATAATGAACTGGAAAGCATTTAGCTGAGGAAGAGCATCTGATTACCCAGCCAGATTATTCAGTTGGGATGAGATGCAAACATATATTGTCTCCTTCTGCTCTCTTCTCCTCTCTCCCAGGGCAGGGAGAGGGGAGGCTCCTCATTTTGTCTCTAGGTTCTGTGATATTTTTCAGTCACAACTGATGCTTCAGAGGCCCATGATTCTTGTCCTGGCTTCTCCATTCATCTCATGGCTTTGGGAAAGTCACTTTGTTTCTGGGCATCAGTCACTGATCTGTAAAATACCTTATGGTCTCTTCTAGCTCTGACCCTATGTCACTGTAGAATTCTGTGCCTTGGTGAAAGTGGAAAAACTCCTGTAAGCACTTGAGCCGTCCAAGAACTCTGGTCTTTTTGAAGCCCCAGACTGAAGTAAAGATACTAGATTTTCTGTTTTATTCAGCGCCATGCGCAGAGCTCCTACAACATGCCGAGTACGTTAAGACCAGTGAGGGGACAGAAGAAGAAGCAACTGCTTAAATTTCCTGTGGTCTAGTTGGAGAGGAAAAATAAACGTTTATGACATAATCAGAAGGATTAAGCCAGCTAGAATTTCCAGGGCTCAAGCTTTCTCTGTTGTGAATGTGGAAGGAAGAGAGTCCTCGTGGGCAATCTAGGGCATGGGACAAATCCCTAAGGACAGTATTTACAACTGAACGATGGGACTTGGTTTCCTACTCTCTTTGCTGAGCCAAACCTAGACTGTCTCTTTCTTTTTTTCTTTTTTAATTGAAGCATGGTTGATTTACCCTGTTGTGTTAACTCTGCTGTACAGCAAGGTGACTCAGTTATACACATATTTTCAATTATTTTTTAATATTCTTTTCCATTATGGTTTATCACAGGATCTTGAATATAGTTCCTTGTGCTATATGCTAGGACCTTGTTGTTTATCTTAGACTGTTTATTTTCTCTCATTTTTTAAAATAAACTTGAGTGGATCTTCTTCTGTCCCTCTTTTTTCTTGAGAGTTTGAAAAGCCCATGGTACCTAGTGCGGCACATTGGGTAATATAAATGTCCTGAATGGTGGAACCCGCCTCCGCACCCCGCCAATCCTCACCTCTGGGCCCCACTTTTGTTCACTGGCACCTGAACTTGAGCATGACCAGGGCATGAGATGCAGGTGAATGGCAAAGAGGGGCCTGGCCCTCTGATCATGCTGCTGTTTGAGCAGTACAGAGGCTGGCAGCTGCTTCTAAAGACACCATTTCTGGTAATGGCCACCTTCAGGGACGTGAGTGTGCTTGGAACAGCTGTCTACCTGGGAGCTGCCCTTTGATTTATGCCTGGAGATAGCTTTGCAACGTGTGAGTATGTTTGTAATCACATCTGGAATTGATAGACAGCCTGAAGCTTTCACCTGCCCAGAGCGTCACTATCCTGTTTCTTGCTGGGGCAGCAACTTTCTTAATCACGTGTATATCATGGACTCTTAGGAATGTTTTCAAGCCCAGAGAAATCCACCTTGGCAACACTGCTTTAAATCAGGGATATTTAAAGGGGTTCTGGAGTCCTGCAGTGAAGCTCTTGGATAAAATGAGGTTTGGGGATTTTGATATTCCTTCCTTTCTCTAATTTAAAAAAAAAATTAAGTTTGATAATTTAGTTTTGCTAAATTTCTGAGAAATCAACCTTGACTCTAAGAAGGGAACAAAACACCCCAGTTAATTTTTTTGTAATTTTTCAAAAATTTTGAAAAATTTTATTTTTAATTGAAATATAATTGTCTTATGACATTGTGTTGATTTCTGCCATTCTATAACATAAATCGCCTCCCCCTGGAGCCTCCTTCCCATCCCATACCTCAAGGCCATCACAGGGCATCAGGCTTGGCTCCTATGTTATACAGCAGTTTCCCATCAGCCATCTATTCTACTCATGGCAGTGCATATATTTCAATGCTATTCTCTCAATTCGTCCCACTCTGCTTTAAAGAAGCCCTAGTTTAAATGAGTCTGTGTTGGTACCTGGCAGGTGGGCATAGTGTCATGATGCAGAAGCCTGATGTCCCTCCGGGAGATGGGATTGGGTCAATGGTCGCAGGAGGCGGGCAGGGGTGGAAACTGTTGCTGCCTGCCAACCTCGAAGGCCCTGGGGACACTCGGGAGTGTCAGACTGTGGTTCACGTGGAAGAGCATCTTTGCACACCTGCTGGCCGCCCAGCGCTGGGCCGACTGCACCTTGATCTGCCGACTGCCCTCCTGGGCGCTGCTTTTGCTGCTGCTGGGCTGGTGCCTGTGGGCCCACGGTGGCATCCGATCCCTTCCTGGCCCCTCCGACCCACACAGAGCCTGATGAAGTTTCTTTTTAAATGTCATATTGTGTTACTGCATTAGTGCCCTCGAGGATGTGTGTGCTCCTATTTTCATGTGGTTACCTGAGGTCATAGGGTAATAATGATTGTTCACACCACAGGGAATAGAGATTTATACATCATTATCATAGCGTCTTGTATTTCATTTATTTTTTATTTTGCTGCATGCTCTTTTTATTAAAAAATCTTCCACCTCACCCCTCCCCACAAGTCTTCTCTTCCCTGGGCATGCAAGAAGTAATAGAATTCCTAGAGAAAGCCCAGATATACAGGGTCGGGTTTTCTGATCACATCAGTGCTAAGACAGAACTTTATCCCCCGTGTCTGACTTCATGACTATCAACAAGGACTGTCTAGATTGGGGTGATCTTTACTTTCTGTGCACACACTTCCATACAAGTAGGATGCACTTGTATCTTTTTGGAAGTCATTTTGGTAGAGGCTTGGCTTTGCATCCAAATTTCCATCACTAGTCTCCCTGATCAGGCTTCTGCTTTCTGTAGGATTACCCAGCTCTGTTGAGGTGTCGGGGAGTTGCAGAGCGGCCTCCCTGGGATAGAACCAAGGGCAGATGGCATCCTAGCCCTGATGAGGGCTGCAGCTCTGCATGGAGCATTGGGTTACAGGACTTGGTCTCAGATGCCAGCATCTTTGCCACCTGGCCATGTGGACATGCCTGTGTAACGATCTCCTCATCTGCTGAGGGAAGACAATACCCAAATCGCAGGGTTTGGGGAGTTTGGGTCAGGTGACCTATGCTGAAGAACTTAATACCCTTGTAAAGTATCATGAGGTTAGTTACCAGCCCACTGTTCTAACCCACTGTGTTGTAATTCTATGGGGGTAGGGGGTGGTAACATGGTGATCAGTTGCCCCCTGCTGTGTTCTAAGGTAAAAAAAAAATGTGCCTTGCTTTCAAGGATATAAGAGAAACATTTTAGATATATAAAAATAATCTTTTATTGTTGATGAGTCTCTGGACATTGGCTGGAATCCCTGTGGTTAGGGGAGGGAGAATAGTTAGGAGAGGAAGGCCAGTCAGCTTGACATACAGAAAGCTCTGTCTATACGCTGGACATCAGACATGGATTGGCCTTTTATAACAGGAGCTACTTTGAGGGTGCTCTTGCTGGTGTGTGTGCGCACGCGTGCATGTGTGTACAGCAAGGGTTTTGATTTTTTTTTTTTTGAGTGGAGGAGAATCCTTGTATATAGCATACCCATGGGTGTATTTCCAAGAGCCAAAACCCAAATAAACAGTGTTCCACATGAAACTAAAATAACAACAGAAAACATGCAAATCTACAAAGACTGTTGCAACCAGTAGCATGAGCTCCTCACTTCTGAATTCCAGAGCCTGGTAGAGCATCTTAGAAGGGGGCATGGGGTCTCAAGGCTTTCAGCAATTACTCAGCCAGGTCCTTAGCTCAGAGCTGCTCCAGAGGGACCTGGAGCCCAGGCAGTGCCTGGCCCTGTCCATCACCATCAGAGTGCTAATGGGTAACTGGTCTGATTGTGTTCAAGTGGTAGAATTTTTAGAAATATTTTCTTTGTAATTGGGGAAAATACTTTTGGAGCTTTAGTTAGGTAATCACTGAAGCTACCGCTATGCCATATATAAATAACTATCTGAAGGCTCTGAGACATCTGTACAAATTTAGCCCATTCCGTCACACAGACTTGCACCATCCCCCACCCATGCAGCCCAGAGGCTCTGACTCCTGTTGGTTCACAGCTGCTGCTGGTATTTTGAGGATGAGCCTCAGAGCATCTTTCCAGTGTTCTTTCAACACCCTTTGTCTGATCAGACAAAAGATGTCCAGGTTGTCCCAGGTTCCCTCTGGGGAGCCCAGCTTTCTGCTGGTTTTGTATGTGGCTGCCCCGGTCATTCAGGTTCAGCACCATGTTACTGCTGGTGGGCTGGGGGCTTCTGGTGACTGTCTCTCCTGCACCGCATCATTAACTCGTTCAGTTCTTTCTGTGCATTGACTGAGAAGGAGTTTGGACTCTTGTTTAGGAAGGCAGAGAACACAGTGAAAGGCAACAAATTGTTCCCTTTATCTTATTCTTCCTTTTTTGAAAATCCTTATTGGAGTATAGTTGCATTACAGTGTTGAGTTCCCTTGTTGTTGTTCAGTCACGTCTGACTCTTTGCGATCCTATGAAATGCAGCACTCCAGGCTTCTCTGTCCTTCACCATCTTCCGGAGTTTGCCCAAACTTGTGTCTATGGAGTCGGTGATGCCATCCAACCATCTCATCCTCTGTCCTCCCCTTCCCCTCCTGCCTTCTATCTTTCCCAGTATCAGAGGCTTTTCTAATGAGGTGGCCATTCGCATCAGGTGGCCAAAATATCGGAGCTTCAACTTTAGTCTTTCTAATGAATATTCAGGACTGATTTCCTTTAGGATTTACTGATTTAATCTCCTTGCTGTCCAGGGGACTCTCAAAAGAGTCTTCTTCAACACCACGGGTTGAAAGCATCAATTCTTCGGTGCTCAACCTTCTTTATGGTCCAACTCTCACATCTGTACATGACGATTGGAAAAACCATAGCTTTAACTATACAGACCTTTGTCAGCAAAGTAATGTCTCTGCTTTTTAATATGCTGTCATAGCTCTTCTTCCAAGGAGCAAGCATCTTTTAATTTCATGGCTGCAGTGATTTTTGGAGCCCCCAAAAATAAAGTCTCACTGTTTCCATTCTTTCCCCATCTATTTTCCATGAAGTGATGGGACCGGATGCCATGATCTTCATTTTTTGAATGTTAAGTTTTAAGGCAGCTTTTTCACTCTCCCCTTTCACCTTCATCAAGAGACTCTCTAGTTCTTCTTGCTTTCTGCATATCTGAGGTTATTGATATTTCTCCTGGCAATCTTGATTCCAGCTTGTGCTTCTCCCAGCCTGGCATTTTGCATGATGTACTCTGCATATACGTTAAATAAGCTAGGTGACAATATACAGCCTTGACATACTCCTTTCCCAATTTTGAACCAGTCTGTTGTTCCATGTCCAGTTCTAACCTGTTTCTACTGTACTCTAGTACTGTAGTAAAGTACTGTAGTAAAGTGAATCTACTATACGTATACACATATATCCTCTTTTTTGGATTTTCTTCCCATTTAGGCCACCACAGAGCACTGAGTAGGGTTCCCTGAGCTATACAGTAGGTTCTCATTAGTTAAATTTTTCAACTGAAGAACAGTTTTGAGCAACTACAGTCATTTGAAGTCTTCCTACATTATTAATTTTGTAGAAAATAATTCTGTGGGTCTTTTTATAGGTAATTAAATGCTGTGAAAACTTTTAGTGATTTTCTTTTCTTAATAATTAGACACAGGGATTAGAGCATCTTTTATATTGCATGACATTTGTTCTTTCAACAGTTGTTCAGTTCAGTCGCTCAGTCGTGTCTGACTCTTTGTGACCCCATGAACCACAGCACACCAGGCTTCCCTGTCCATCACCAACTTGCAGAGTCCACCCAAACCCATGTCCATTGAGTCGTGATGCCATCCAACCATCTCATCCTCTGTTGTCCCTTTCTCCTCCTGCCCTCAATCTTTCCCAGCATCAGGGTCTTTTCCAATGAGTCAGCTCTTCGCATCAGGTGGCCAAAGTATTGGAGTTTCAGCTTCAACATTAGTTGAAGCTTCCAATGAACACCCAGGACTGATCTGCTTTAGGATGGACTGGTTGGATCTCCTTGCAGTCCAAGGGACTGTCAAGAGTCTTTTCCAACACCACAGTTCAAAAGCATCAATTCTTCGGCGGTCAGCTTTCTGTATAGTCCAACTCTCACATCCATACATGACCACTGGAAAAATCATAGCCTTGACTAGACGGACCTTTGTTGGCAAAGTAATGTCTCTGCTTTTTAATATGCTGTCTAGGTTAGTCATAACTTTTCTTCCAAGGAGTAAGCATCTTTTAATTTCATGGCTGCAATCACTATCTGCAGTGATGTTTAGAGCCCAGAAAAATAAAGTCAGCACTGTTTCCACTGTTTCCCCATCTATTTGCCATGAAGTGATGGGACGGGATGCTGTGATCTTAGTTTTCTGAATGTTGAGCTTTAAGCCAGCTTTTTCACTCTCCTCTTTCACTTTCATCTAGAGGCTCTTTAGTTCTTCTTCACTTTCTGCCATAAGCGTGGTGGCATCTGTGTATCTGAGGTTGATATTTCTCCCAGCAATCTTGATTCCAGCCTGTGCTTCCTCCAGCCCAGCATTTCTCATGAGGTACTCTGCATAGAAGTTAAATAAGCAGGGTGACAATATACAGCCTTGACGTTTGTATTATTTGCTTTTCTCCATATAGATTTTAATCAGAATGGATTAATTTTTTGCAGTTATCAGCTATTATACTACATCATGAAAATGAGTTATTTCCATCTCGGAAATATAATACTGAATGCAGAGTATTAAAAAAGTAAAATGCAATATACTTTTTGCTAGGTATCAAATTTTTAATAGATACTGAGTCTGAATACATTTTACTTCATCTAGGGGTTTATATATACAAAAAATAGTATGTAGCCATTGGAAAACAGCTGTACTATAAAATAAAGGGCACACCACCCCATATCTCAAAGGATGAGTGCAGACCTGTAAGGTGATCTTAAATATTTCTCCCGTAGAAAATGATAAAATTCTTTACTCAGGATGAAACGGGAAAATGTGTCATGTAAGAGCTAGGAGTGGTAAGCCATAAATAGAGGACAAGAAGGGACAAAAATGGAGTTAAGTGAAATAATAAAGGATTACAGGAAAAGCAAGGATGCAATCACATAATTAAAATTCACTTGGAGAATGTAAAGATCACAGTTGACTCTTTAGAATCTTGACTCATATGTGGAAGGCAGTCTTGAGATGTTCTTCCACGTTGAAGTAGAAAAAAACAGATGACCATTGTGAGAGAAAATAATAAATATGAAGAATAGACATCGAATTAGGAAAGTTCCTGAATATGAAGCCAGAGCAATGGGAGCAGAAATCATTTGAAAAAGGAAAAAAGAAAACTTTCCTGGGCTTAAAAGGACTAATCATATTATAGACAAAATACACAGAAAAGGAGCCATATGGAGGCACAGTCTGCCATAATTTTTAAAATTTCTGAACCAAGGAAGAAACTATATAAAGATTCAAGCACAAAACGAGGTTGCTTATGAGGACTAAAAGGAGGTCAGACATCTGTGTGGTAATACTTCATGGCAGACACAGTGAAATGATGTTTCCAAGTCCTGAGAGGACAAGATGGTGATTTGAGAATTCTTTTTATGCACTGGAATTGTTTTCATGTGGGCAGTCAACAGAAGGACTGCTCTAAAGATGCTTTGGGGTGCCTACTGTGGTCAAGCAGTCTTCTTGTAGAATTGTCTTCGGCCATAAGGACACTGAGGTGTCAAAGGGCACTTTAGCCACCTGATGTATCATCTCCAGCTAACCTGGTTGGACTAGGAGTGGACACCTCTTGGAAGTAACTTAAGAGTTGGCCAGCAGAGATGAACTGAGCCCATGAGATTCTGCTTCAAGGATTTTGGAGGAGAGAAGATGTTATGGTTGGTTTGACGACTGGGGCTAGAAAGTCACAGGGATGAGAATATTGTTAGCACTGTGGCAAGTCAAACCATGTGCAAACTACCTTCTGGGAGAAGCAGAAGCTACGAGGAGGCAGAGAAGCTGATGTGGGGAGAGAAAGGAAAAGAGAGTAGGGTCAGAGGGAAGCAGAGAAGCTGTGGAGGGAGACGGAGTTGTTACCTCAGGTCCTTTCTTAATCCCATGAATCCCCTTCCTCCTTTGAGTTTTATCCTGTGTCCTTACGATCAATCCTCTTGGACTTGAGCAAGTATCTGTTCCTTCCAGTCAAGAAAAGTTCTACTTACAAGGGCATTTTCAGATTGTCAAGGACTTAAGAAGTATTCTACCTTGCAACCTGGAATTGAAAAGGCTGCTGGAAGTAGAACAAAAATTACAAATCAAATAATAAAAGACTATGAAAAATTTGGATTGCCCTGTGGGCCTGTCGTCAGGCTTATTACTCAGTGTATCACTAAAATCTTCAGGCCACTCATGACCTAGAGAACCATCCTGATGGCTCCTAGCCTCTATCACGACATAGAAGATGGCAGAGCGTTTGGTGCTCATTTTCATGGTTGGCACCAGGATGAAACTTAAAAGTAAAGAGTGTTGTTAGGAATAATTATTCCCATTAATAATTTAGGCAATAATCCTGTAATCTGACATAAAAGATGTTCCAGAACAGCTTCTCTCCAGGGTAGCATTTATCATCAGAACTTTCAGCAAATATTTACTGAGAATTAACAGTGTGTAGGCTACTTTGTTAGCTAAAGGTCATCTGTTGATTAGAATGCTGGTTAGAAGAGAAGTAATTATCTTACAGGTTTTTCATAGGGCATTATCTTTTTAAAGAATTACTTTTTAGAAAATTGAAGTATTGTTGATTTACAGTGTTGTATTAGTTTCTGGTATACAGCAAAGTGATTTAGTCATACATATATGTACATATATTCTCTTCCATTATGGTTTTAAACTGTAAAGCTCAGAGGAAAACAGGCAGTACACTCTTGGACATAAATCACAGCAAGATCCCTTTTGACCTACCTCTTAGAGTAATGGAAATAAAAACAAAAATAAACAAATGGGACCTAATTAAAATTAACTGCACAGTGAAGGGAAGAATAAACAAGATGAAAAGACAACCCTCAGAATGGGAGAAAATAATTGCAAACAAAACAACTGACAAAGGGATTGATCTCCAAAATATTTAAGCAGCTTATGTTGCTCAGTATCAGAAAAACAATGCACAGCCCAATCAAAAAATGGGCAGAAAACCTAAACAGACATTCCAAAGAAGACATAGAGATGGCTGATAGACACATGAAAAGGTGCTCAATATCACTCACTATTAGAGAGCTGCAAATCAAAACTTCAATGAGGTATTACTGCACACCGATCAGAATGGCCATCATCAGAAAACCTACACATAATAAATGCTGGAGAGGATGTGGAGAAAAGGGAACCCTCTTGCACTCAACAGGAGTACAAGAGTTGGGAATGTAAATTGATACAACCCCTAAGGAGGACAGTATGGAGAAATCTTTAAAAAGTGAAAGTGAAAGTCACTCAGTTGTGTCCCACTCTTTGCAACCCCATGGAAAGTACAGTCCATGGAATTCTCCAGGCCAGAATACTGGAGAGGGTAACCTATCCCTTTTCCAGCAGATCTTCCCTACCCAAGAGTTGAGCCAGGGTCTCCCTGATGGCACAGATGGTAAAGTGTCTGCCTACAATGTGGGAGACCTGGGTTCAATACCTGGGTCAGGAAGAGCTCCTGGAGAAGAAAATGGCAACCCACTCCAGTATTCTTGCCTGGAAAATCCCACGGACAGAGGAGTCTGGTAGGCTATAGTCCATGGGATCACAAAGAGTTGGACACAACTGAGTGACTTCACTCACTCACTCCTGCATTGCAGGCAGATTCTTTACTAGCTGAGCTATACCTGGGAAGCCCACTAGGAATAAAACCACCATATGAGCCAGCAGTCCTACTACTGGACACATAGCCTAAGAAAACCACAATTGAAAAAGACACATGTACCCCAGTATTCATAGCAGCACTGTTTACAATAGCTAGGACATGAAAACAACCTAGATGTCCATCAAGAGATGAATGGATAAAGGTGTTCTGATGGGTGCGTTTTTTGGGCTTCCCTGGTAGCTTGGATGGTAAAGTGTCTGCCTACAATGTGGGAGACCCAGGTTCGATCCCTGGGTCAGGAAGATCCCCTGGAGAAGGGAATGGCAACCCACTCCAGTACTCTTGCCTGGAAAATCCCATGGACTGAGGAGCCTGGTGGGCTACAGTCCATGGGGTCGCAAAGAGTCGGACACGACTGAGCGACTTCTCTTTACTTCTTCTTCACATATATACAGTGGAATATTTCTCAGCCATGAAAAGAACTCATTTGAATCAGTTCTGGTGAAGTAGATGAACCTGTTACACAGTGAAGTAAGTCAGAGAAAAACAAATATCATATTTTCACACACACATATAGAATCTAGAAAAATGGTATTGATGAACCTATTTGCAGGGAAGGAACGGAGACTCCGATTAGAGATGGACTTGTGGAGACAGTGCGGGGAGGAGAGACTGGGATGAACGGGGAAAGCATTGGAGCATGGACACTACCTGGTTAAAATAGAGAGCTGGTGAGAAGTTACTGTGTAACACGGGGAGCCCAGCCCGACCCTTGGTGATGACCCAGAGGGATGGGGTGAGGGGAGGGGAGGGAGGCTCAAGAGCACGGTTATATGTGTATAATTATGGTTGATTTGAGTTGTTGTATGGCAGAAATCACCACAATGTGGTAAAGCCAATTTCCCCCAATTAAAAAAAATATAAATAAATAAATATAACTGCAACAATATAACAGGAATCCATAGTGTAGCCTAGGAAGGAAAGGGAAAAAACATACCAAAATAACTGACATGATTTTCTTTGGTGGTGGGGCAGGAAGTGTTTTTTGTTTTTTTTTTTTTTTCCTTTTCTCTCTCATATAGTTTGTATGTATATGTTAGCTTCAGTAGGTAAGTATTGATTTTTAAGTGAAAAGATAAACTTTATATTAAAAGTTAGAAATAATACTGAGCAACATTTCCAAATAAAACCATACTTATGGTTATCATAGTGAAGTCGTGCAGTCGTGTCTGACTCTTTGTGGCCCCAGGGACTGTAGCCTACCAAGCTCCTCTGTCCATGGGATTTTCCAGGCAAGAGTACTGGAGTGGGTTGCCATTTCCTTCTCCAGGGGATCTTCCCAACCCAGGGGTTGAACCCAGGTCTCCCACATTGCAGGCAGACGCTTTGCTGTCTGAGCTACAAGGGAACCCCAAAACAATATTAATGACTTACTGAAAACCTACTCCTCGTTGGGTACCATGTTTGGGGTTTTTATAGGCATGTCATCCTAAATCTTGTGAATCCAATAGACAGAATGTGGTTATTGCCATTTTCTAGATGAGGAAAATGCATGCTGTTAGAGGTTCGAAGACTTGACAAGGTCTCACAGACAGTAATTGGCAGATCTGGGGATTTGAGTCCAGATCCATTCTACTCACCAAGTCCTCTCCCTAGCCCACTGCACTGCTTATTCACTGCTGAATAAGCCAGGGATTGAGATGGGACTTGGCAAGCTTGCATCATGGCACTGGAATTAATCACTCTGAAGAGGAATAGATGTTGGAGAGAATCCAGGTTTTTGAAGAAAGATTATTTAGAGAAACCACCAGGTATATGATATGGAGCAAGCCATCTTCCTCCGCTCCGCTTGAAGCTTCAGTTTCTTTGTGAAGCTAGGGACTTTGGTCATTCAGTTCCTTAAGCATCTTGTCACTCATATTCTTGGGCTCATCTAAGCAAGTACACAGACCAAAACTGGGCTTGTTTCTTTGCCGTTGTTGATGTTTGTTTTGGCTTTAGCAGGAATTTGAGATTGGAAGCAAAAACTGATGGGCAAAGTTGTAAAGCACAGGAGAGCTCAATTAGAGAATACTGAAGTTCAAGTCTGAGAAAGCAGTACTAATCATGCAATACATAATCTGGGGTGAACAGTGATTTAAAAATATGGGATTACTTTTTCTCTTGAGTTGTACATTTTAATGGAAAATTCTGATTTTTCCATTCTAACCAGAATCACAACACACGTTGCAGTACTGTCCTTAATGACACAAATTGCAGACATCAGTTCAGTTCAATCGCTCAGTCATCTCCGACTCTTTGCATTCCCATGAACTGAAGCACACTAGGCTTCCCTGTCCATCATCAACTCCCGGAGCTTGCTCAAACTCGTGTTCATTGACTTGGTGCTACTATCCAACTATCTTATTCTCTGTCCTTCCCTCTCCTCCCACCTTCAATCTTTCCCAGCATCAGGGTCTTTTCCAGTGAGTCAGTTCTTCACATCAGGTGGCCAAAGTATTGGAATTTCAGCTTCAGCATCAGTCCTTCCAATGAATATTCAGGACTGATTTCCTTTAGGATGGACTGGCTGGATCTCCTTGGGACTCTTGAGTCTTCTCCAACACCACAGTTCAAAAGCATCAGTTCTTCAGCGCTCAGCTTTACAGTCCAACTCTCACATTCATACATGACTACTGGAAAAATCATACCCTTGACTAGACGGACCTTTGTCAGCAAAGTAATGTCTCTGCTTTTTATTTATTTATTTTTTTTGACTTCAGTTTTAACTTTATTTTTCTTTTTTTTTTTAAATTTTATTTTATTTAACTTTACAATATTGTATTGGCTTTGCTTTTTAATATGCTATCATAGCTTTTCTTCCAAGGAGCAAGCGTCTTTTAATTTCATGGCTGCAGTCACCATCTGCAGTGATTTTGGAGCCCAAGAAAGTCTGTCACTGTTTCCATTGTTTCTCCATCTATTTGCCATGAAGTGATGGGACCAGATGCCACAATCTTAGTTTTCTGAATGTTGAGTTTTAAGTCTTTTTCACTCTCCTCTTTCACTTTCATCAAGAAGCTCTTTAGTTCTTCTTCCCTTTCTACCATAAGGGTGGTATCATCTGCATATCTGAGGTTATTGATATTTCTCCTGGCAGTCTTGATTCCAGCTTGTGCTTCATCCAGCCCAGCATTTCACATGGTATACTCTGCATATAAGTTAAATAAACAGGGTGACAATATACAGCCTTGACGTACTCCTTTCCCAATTTGGAACCTGCCATGTCTGGTTCTAACTGTTGCCTCTTGATCTGCATACAGATTTCTCAGGAGGCAAGTCAGGTGGTCTGGTACTCCCATATCTTTAAGAATTTTCACAGTTTGTTGTGATCCACAGTCAAATGCTTTGGCATAGTCAATAAAGCAGAAATAGATGTTTTTCTGGAACTCTCTTGCTTTTTCTATGATCCAACAGATGATGGCAATTTGACCTGTGGTTCCTCTGCCATTTCTAAACCCAGCTTGGACATTTGGAAGTTCATAGTTCACGTAATGTTGAAGCCTGGCTTGGAGAATTTTGAGCATTAATTTGCTACTGTGTGACATGAGTGCAATTCTGCGGTAGTTTGAACATTCTTTGGCATCGCCTTTCTTTGGGATTGTAATAAAAACTGACCTTTTCAAATCCTGTGGCCACTGCTGTGTTTTCCAAATTTGCTGGCATATTGAGTGCAGCACTTTCACAGCATCATCTTTCAGGATTTGGAATAGCTCAACTGGAATTCCATCACCTCCATTAGCTTTGTTCATAGTGATGATTCCTAAGGCCCAATTGACTTCACATTCCAGGATGTCTGGCTGTAGGTAAGTGATCACACCATCATGGTTACCCGGGTCATAAGACCGTTTTTGCATAGTTCTTCTGTGTATTCTTGCCACCTCTTCTGCTTTTGATAGGTCCATAGCATTTCTGTCCTTTATTGAGCCCATCTTTTGCATTAAATGTTCCCTTGGTATCTCTAGTTTTCTTGAAGAGATGTCTAGTTTTTCCCATTCTGTTGTTTTCCTCTACTTCTTTGCATTGATTACTGAGGAAGGCTTTCTTATCTCTCCTTGCTATTCTTTGGAACTCTGCATTCAGATGGATATATCTTTCCTTTTCTCCTTTGCCTTTAGCTTTTCTTCTTTTCTCAGCTATTTATAAGGCCTCCTCATACAAACATTCTGCTGTTTTACATTTCTTTTTCTAGGGATGTCCTTGATCACTGCCTCCTGTACAGTGTCACAAACCTCCATCCATAATTCTTCAGGCACTCTGTCAGATCCAATCCCTTGAATCTATTTGTCACTGCCACTGTATAATCATAAGGGATTTGATTTAGGTCATACCTGAATGGTCTAGTGGTTTCCCCTACTATCTTCAGTTTAAGTCTGAATTTGGCAATAAGGACTTCATGGTCTGAGCCACAGTCAGCTCCTGGTCTTTTTTTTGCTGACTGTATAGAGCTTCTCCATCTTTGGATGCAAAGAATATAATCAGTTTGATTTTGGTGTTGACCATCTGGTGATGTCCATGTGTAGAGTCATCTCTTGTGTAGTTGGAGGAGGGTGTTTTCTATGACCAGTGAGTTCTCTTGGCAAAACTCTGTTAGCCTTTGCCTTGCTTTGTTTTGTATTTCAAGGCCAAACTTGCCTGTTAGTCCAGGTATCTTTTGACATCCTATTTTGCATTCTAGTCCCCTATGATGAAAGGGACATCTTTTTTTGGATATTAGTTCTAGAAGGTCTTGTAGGTCTTCATAGAACCATTCCACTTTAGCTTCTTTGGCATTAGTGGTTGGGGCATAGACTTGGATTACTGTGATATTGAATGGTTTGCCTTGGAAATGAACAGAGATCATTCTGTCATTTTTGAGATTGCACCCAAGTACTGCATTTTGGACTCTTGTTGACTATGATGGCTACTCCATTTCTTCTAAGGGATTCTTGCCCACAGTAGTAGATATAATGGTCGTCTGAATGAAATTCACCCATTCCAGTCCATTTTAGTTCACTGATTGCTAAAATGTCGATGTTCACTCTTGCCATTTCCTGTTTGACCACTTCTAATTTACCTTGATTCATGGACCTAACATTCCAGGTTCCTATGCAGTATTGTTCTTTACAGCATCAAATTTCATGTCACATCCATCATCAGTCACATCCACAACTGGGCATTATTTTCGCTTTGGCTCTTTCTCTTAATTTTTTCTGGAGTTATTTCTCCACTCTTCTCCAGTGTCATGTTGGGCCCCTACTGACCTGGGGCATTCATATTTGAATGTCACATATTTTTGCCTTTTCATACTGTTCATGGGGTTCTCAAGGCAGAATACTGAAGTGTTTCACCATTCCCTTCTCCGGGGGACTATATTTTGTCAGAACTCTTCACAATGACGCATCCATCTTGGGTGACCCGATCTGTCATGGCTCATAGTTTCATTGAGTTAGGCAAGGTTGTGATCCGTGCGATCAGTTTGATTACTTTTCTGTGGTTGTGGTTTTCAGTCTGTCTGCCCTCTGATAGATAAGGATAAGAGGCTTATGGAAGCTTCGTGATGGGAGAGACTGACTGTGGGGGAAACTGGGTCTTGTTCTGATGGACGTGGCCATGCTCAGTAAATATTTAATCCAATTTTCTGTTGATGGACGGGGCTGTGTCCCCTCCCTGTCGTTTGACCTGAGAACAAACTATGCTGGGGGCAATGAAGACAATAGCGACCTCTTTCAAAAGGTCTTGAGCGCGCACGGTTGTATTCAGTGCCGCTGACTGCAGCAGCCTGCTGCCGACCCACACCTCTGCTGGAGACTCCTGGACGCTCACGGGCGAGTCTGGGTCAGTCTCTTGTGGGGGTCCCTGCTCCTTTCTCCTGGGTCGTGGTGTGCACGAGGTTTTGTTTGTGCCCTCCAAGAGTCTGTTACCCCAGTCCTGTGTAAGCTCTATAATCAAATCCCACTGGCCTCCAACGTCAAATTCCCTTGAGGTACGCAGTCCCTTTGCCAGATCCCCAGGTTGGGAAATCTGTTGTGGGTCCTAGAACTTTCTTAACAGTGCAAGAATTTATTTGGTATAATTGTTCTGCAGTTTGTGGGTCATCTGCTCAGCAGTGGCTCTATGGCAGGGTTAATGGTGACCTCCTCACAGGGGGCTTATGCCACCCGCTGTGACCCAGGTCTGCTGTGCCCAGAGCCCCTGCCACTCCCCCCTTTCTAAGTGGGCAACAGCTGGTTTCTGGGACTCTGTTGTTGTTCAGTTGCTTAGTCGTGTCCACTCTTTGAGACCCCATGGACCACAGCATGCCTGACTTCCCTGTCCTTCACCATCTCCCTGAGCTTGCTCAAACTCATGTCCATTGAGTCCGTGATGCCATCCAACCATCTCGTCTTATGTCATCTCCTTCTTCTCCTGCCTTCAATCTTTCCCAGCATCAGGGTCTTTTCTAATGAGTCAGTCATCTCTATAATACTGGGGATGGGAGCCTTCATGACAGGAGCTGTGCTTCTAAATTTTGACAGCCAGTTATTCACCTCTATCCTTGGTGGTCTCTACCTGTTTGCAGTAACTGTTGATGCTTAGGATCAGGGAGAGGCCTGAAGCACACTCTCCCTATAGACCCATCTTGGCTCCAACTTTAGCTGAGGTTTCTTCAGTTAATTCCAGAGAGCTTTCTGCATTTTCCACCCCAGCATCTCTGCCTTGCCCTGGACTCTCCCAACGTCCTTCTAGCAGCCTGTGACTTGGGCAGGTGAGAGTGATGAGGAAGGTTCACATGAGCGAGGCAGATGGTTGAGAGCCTTGTCCTCCAGAGCCCAAATTGCACCTGCCCACCTCCCCCCTTTCTAAGTGTTTTGTATGTATTATTTCAGTTAAATATCAGGACATCCTTTGGAAGCTGGAAAGTACTATTGACTCCACTTAAAGTTAGAAAGACTCCACTTAAAGCTCAGATAGTGTCAGTAACTGTGCAAGGCTGAACAACCAAACATTCACTTAAGTCGTTCAACTCCAGGACCTGAGTTCTTGGGCATGTATATCAAGGCCACACGGAGGTGGTGGAAGGGTCCCTGAATAGCAGTGCGTGCGTGGCTGGGGTAAAGAGCTGCAGGGGTAGGTCTGTGCCTCTGAAGACGGCTTAGGGTCATCCCGTACAATTGGGATTTATGCAGTACTTGTGAACCCACACTCTGAAAAAATTACACATTACTCATAAAGATTGACTGTCCTCAAAAAGAATATCCACATCCACAGGGAACTTCTGAGAGCTTACGTGGAATCGTCTGCATCTTGGTCTGAATGAGTCAGCCCAGGGTCCACACAGCGTTCCAGGTCAGCCACGTGACTCCTTGGTGAACACCTTCTTGGCTGGCCAGGAGAGTCTGTCAGGGTTCATTCTGGTGGTTGCCCATAGTGCCCACATGTCTGAACAGGGCAACTGACCAGTTGGTGGAATCATCTCGCTCTTTCCCCTTCCCGCTGAATGTCTTCCTGGATGTTTTCTCTGCCTTTAGCCCTGCTTTTTGCGTGGCAAAGAAAGGTGAAATTCAAACCATTTCAAGAGGGGCAAAAGGAGAAACTCACTATTGATCGACATGATGCCTTTGCATCCCTATAGCCCTTGCCTAGTCTGCTTTCCCATCTGCCAGACTCTCCTTCCTGGAGATGGAAAATAGACAGATGGGGGAGACTGGCTTCCACCGCCTAGACTCCTCTTGCTGCCACCGAGCTGTTAGCCCTGGATTACCAGAGTCACGGTTTTCCTGCTGGTGTCATTGTATTTGAAAAACTCACCCTGATACCGCTCCAGTCCAGCAAAAGCTTTCCTTTATTTTCCTATTTTTGCTGTTTCAGTGTTAGGTTTAGATCAGATCAGATCAGTCACTCAGTCGTGTCCAACTCTTTGCGACCCCATGAATCGCAGCACGCCAGGCCTCCCTGTCCATCACCAACTCCCAGAGTTCACTCAGATTCACGTCCATCGAGTCAGTGATGCCATCCAGCCATCTCATCCTCTGTCATCCCCTTCTCCTCCTGCCCCCAATCCCTCCCAGCATCAGAGTCTTTTCCAATGAGTCAACTCTTTGCATGAGGTGGCCAAAGTACTGGAGTTTCAGCTTTAGCATCATTCCTTCCAAAGAAATCCCAGGGCTGATCTTCTTCACAATGGACTGGTTGGATCTCGTTGCAGTCCAAGGGACTCTCAAGAGTCTTCTCCAACACCACAGTTCAAAAGCATCAACTCTTCGGCGCTCAGCCTTCTTCACAGTCCAACTCTCACATTCATACATGACCACAGGAAAAAGCATAGCCTTGACTGGACGAACCTTTGTTGGCAAAGTAATGTCTCTGCTTTTTAATATGCTATCTAGGTTGGTCATAACTTTCCTTCCAAGGAGTAAGCGTCTTTTAATTTCATGGCTGCAGTCACCATCTGTAGTGATTTTGGAGCCCAGAAAAATAAAGTCTGACACTGTTTCCACTGTTTCCCCATCCATTTCCCATGAAGTGGTGGGACCGGATGCCATGATCTTCGTTTTCTGAATGTTGAGCTTTAAGCCAACTTTTTCACTCTCCACTTTCACTTTCATCAAGAGGCTTTTGAGTTCCTCTTTACTTTCTGCCATAAGAGTAGGAAATTAATAAAATTCTGGAACTGTTCTTGCTGCTTCAGTGTTTTGTGTAAAAGAATCATATTGTTCTAAATCATACTGAGTATGTATTATATAGATATTGCATACATGTGTGTGTAATTATATATTTTTGATTTTTTTACATTTGCAAAAGGTGTAGGGGCTGTTCTTAGAGCTGGTTGCCAACAGAGGTGGTTTAATATGGCACTGTTCCTCACAGGCAGGCCTCGTGGAGAAAATTATGTTTACCTCACTGTAAAAATTGGAGTTAAGCAGAGGTTTTAATTTTCCTGTTCCAAGGTCTCTATAAAACCTCAGTCCTCCTGAGAAGAGGGAAGGCTCATTTAGTGAGACCCTGATCAGGAAATGACAAAGAAACTTTTTTAAAAAAGCAGATGTGTTTTGAAGGGAAAAAAAATTCAGCACATTTCATAAAAGCAGGCTACCTAGAAGGATGGGGGAGAAGGTGAGAAGGAGGGTTAGTCTCATGAGTGGGATGGTTCTGCATGCTTTATCTAAAATACTGAAGGGCTTGCTCGAATAATCTCTCTCAACACTTCTAAACTCATAGTTTATGAATTATTGTATTTTTTGCTTCATTTAATTTGTTGTGAGGCTGTCATCATTTCTTCATAGGATCCCTCCATTAACCTCGCTATGTTCTGGTTATTGCCTGCGTTCTTTTCCCTTTCCGTCCATCCTTCCCACTGTCTCATTACCGTCTCAGAACATGGATCAGAGTCTCCTTTGAAAGTTCCCCTGTGCCCACAGGATCAGACGCCTGCCAATCAGAAGCTTTTGTGTCGGACCCAGCTCACCTTTTCAAACTTCTCGACTCCTGCTTTCCCCATCTTGCACTTAACCTTGCAGCTTAAATGCATGTTGGTCCAGAAGACATTGTTGATGGTTCTCCCCTTTGTGCAATTGGGTTGCACAAAACCTGTGAACTGTCTGTAAGATTGAAGATCTGCCTGTTTCGTGGTCCGTGGCTCTCTCGAACACCAGACCCCGATGAAAGGACAGAGAGGGAAGTGGTCTGCTCTCCCATCCCCTCTGTTCTCCACCACTGGCCCTAGGGCAGGATCCTTTCAAACTCCAGGTGTCTCCCTGGAGAAGAAGGTAGCTGTGAGTGCACACAGTCTTCATGACTTTTGACCATGTGGATCCCTGTTCAGTGACCTTATCAAGTATCTTTATCTAGGGAAAGTCAGAGGGGTCTGATGGGGCTCCAGGGTGTCTTTCAGAGAAGATTGTGTCAACTATTCACAATCCAGTTTTTACCTGGGTTCAGGTCTCTCAGATGTGGCTCCCTCCTTGTTCATCCAAAACGTATTTGTTAACTACAGCTCATGACATTTCCGCAAGATCTGATCTCTTCAAGAGTTGTTACTGAGTAAATGGTGCCATTGCTTCTCCTGCTCCATGTACCAGGCTGCAGGGGTCATGTCTCACATCTTGTCCTCACCTCCACAATCCACGTCTGTGGATTGTAAGTACTTAACACCTCCCAGATTTGCCCACTGTCTCCAAATCTCCACTGCTACTCTCACCACTTGTCTGGACAACTGAAATAATTTCCTGTCTGATCAACTTTCATTTATTCCCCCAGTCCATTCTCCATATTGTAATGAGAATACCTTTTTTCATACACAGTTCTGATCTTTGCGTCCTTTGCTTAAACACTCCAGTGGTTTCCTTGCTTTGAGGATGAAGACAAAACTCTTGAACTGACCTGTAAAGAGCAAAGAGACTTCTTTGCTTTGGCCTCTCACCTCTCTCACCCTCCAGTCTGATAAGCTACTGCACATCCCTTGCTGTCTGCCCTTCAGCCTCATCAGTTTTCTTCTTGTCCCTGCATGCCCGTGTCCCCTTCCTGCCACAGGGCATTTGCACAAGCTATCCCGTTTGCTTAGAACATTATCTCTCTCCCATTTGCTTAATAAGCTTTAACTTTGGAACTCAGTTTAGGACTCCCTGGTAGTCTAGTAGTTAAGACTCTGTGTTTCCACTGCACAGAGTTCAATCCCTGGGGGGGAACTAAGATGGCACGCTGTGCAGCCAACAAATTCAAAAGAAAAAAATCCTTCAATTTAGTCATTACTTCTTCAGGAGAGCCTTCTCTGATCTTCAGGTCAAATCTTCCTATTATTTCTCTCTAAATAGTATCTTGTACCTCTTTGAGGCCTTATTTCAGTTTTTCATTTATTTGTTAAATGGTTCAGTTGCCTTATTTCCCTGTTGAGCTGTAAGCTCCATTAAGGCAGGGAGCTGTCTGACTTCACTCGTTATTGTATCAGCAATTCTTGGCTCAGTACCTGGCACTTAATAGCTTCCTTTAAATATTTGTTGAAGGCTATGAGGAAGGACGTTTACTGTACACTTAGTTCATAGTTTTTTCACTGAAGCTCCTCTTTTTCCTCCTCCTCCTTAAGGTTCAGTCTAGATGCCTGATCCTAGGTTCTACTGTCCTGGTCCCCAGTAGCCTGAATTACTCTGTAATTCACCTGATGAGCTGAGCTAACATCGTCTCAGGGTCTGCGGTACCTGGCAACGCGCTGCTTCTTGGGGGTGCAAAGACAGAAAAGACATGGTCCGTGACACAGAGTAGCCCATCGCTCAGCAGACTGCACTGCGACTGAGCGCCGTTCTGAGTGATAACAGGGTGACAGTGAGATGCAGAAGAGGGAGCATCAGCTCGGCCTGGGGCAGCCAGGGAGTGGTTCAGAGACCACCCCAGGGGCTGGATGTGAAGATCTGAGCGTGATCTTGCTGAGCACGGTGGATGCGGGTAGAGGGCATTGTTGGCGAGGAAGGTGTGGGAGCCGATGCGGGAAGTTGCATGTGTGTTTGGACAGAATGAGGGGCAGTGTGGCTATGAGCAGAGGTGTCTGGCCACGTGGGGGCCTGTGTTTGTTACCAGGTTCTTGGCCTCCTTGATCAACAGGGACTGATCAGAGGCCGGACAGGAAGTTCAGGTGTCTTGATTGCATCCCCTGTTGCAGCCGTGGCGAGTGAGAACAGACAGCTTGAGAGTTCCCTTGCTCCCTCCCTTTCTGAGGGGGAGCAAGCGCCTTCTTTCTAAGGGATGAAGGTAGGGCTGTGTCCCCGGGTTGGGCTGAAGGGTGGCTTGGGTGGTTTGCCCACCTCTCTTAGCTGGTGGTGTGTGCAGGGAGCATGCATGGTACCCTGCATTTGCTCCAGACACCATAATTTTGCTCCCAGATCCTCAGAAGTGGCAATTGGGTTTTTGGTCTCTTTGAATCTTGTTGTCCACAATCTGCCCCAACTGTGCACGTACAGTTATTTTTAGTCCCTTGTAGTTTCTTTGTATTTTGTTGCTCCAGGAGATGTTTGTCCAGGTATAAGCACAGCAGCAAATGATTCCAGGTCCCACCCTATCTCATGGTGAAAGGGGAGCCTTGAGGGTCAGGCCAGGGAGATGGGACTTAATTCTATTGAAGCAGTGTGGAGCCTCTGCATGGCTTTAAATACAGGGTTAACAGGATCAGTTCTGTATTTTATATTGATAGCCTCTATCAGTATGGAGAGTGTGGCATCTGGTGGGAGCAAGGATGGAGGCATGGAGATAGGTGAGTGGGGTGTTGCCGTGATCTGGGCCATAATGAAAAGGGCTTGAATCTTCGCCACTGTAGCGGGCGTGGGTAGAATGGAATGATATGAGAGACATCACCAAAGTGGAAGAGACAGCACTGGATAATGAGCGAGTCTTGATGGGTAAGAATGAGGGGAGAGTGGAGTCAAGGATGGCTTGGGGCTTAGTTAAAATAAGGTGATAGATAACAATGCTTTGAACTGAGGTGGTCAAGGCTTCTCTGGACCCTTTCAAATGGTCCTGGGTGGCCTTTGTGGCCTGTAGGTAGCAGGTTGGGTTGAAATACAATACAGGAAGTTAAATTTAATAGATTGCAAGGAAAAACACTCTTTTTTTGATAATTTGAGTACAGCCTGAGCAGAAACTTGAACTGGTTTTCTATGAAAAAGTAAGGTGCCTGACTTGTTAATAGTATTAACAGGAAACAGCAGGGGATGATCCTGTTAAGAATCTGGAACTGGGCCCTAAGCTATCCTCTTTCTAGCCGTGATGAGGGCACATTGGTTTTATCCTGTCATTAAGGCAGGTCCCAAGGCCCTCTGTTTAGCAACACTCCAATAACCTGGTTACTAGTTTTATTTTCTGAACTTTTAGACCCCCACTGTGTACAGAGCATTGAGTTGGGAGCTATGAGGAATACGATTGACCTGCGAAAACCTCATTTCTTCTAAAGCCTCTGGTGACTCAGACTCCCAGGTGTTCCCCCAGATAGCTTTCTTTTGTCAGTCTGCCCAAGTAGCCCCAGGGACTGCAGAGCCTCCCCAGGGACCCGTTTCCCCTGGCCTGCACTGGACCCGGGCTGTTTGGGCAGGTGTGTGACCCCAACTGGGTGCTGCTGGTTCCTGTGTGTGTGTGGAGAGCTCCGCAGATTGACTCTGAAGTGCCGACGGCTTGAAGAGTCACAGTGTGAAGCTGTTCACGTAAAGGGAGTGTCACCAAGAGTGTGGGTGTTCACACGAAGGTTCGGGGGAGACTGGTGAGGCAGCTGCGTTTGTCCTCCCGTTTCGCATCCCGCTCTGCTCACTGTCACCGGAAGTGACGGGCCATCCTCCTGAGTCACTGAGGTCTTATTTGAATGTTTCCATGTGCTCCTTGCCCCCCTGGGAAACGCTCCCACAGACACCATGGAAAGGGACCTGACCCAGTCACTCAGGCCCGATCATGGCCCATGTTTGTGTCCCCGACCTAGGTGTGGTGGCAGACAGAGGAGGCGTGGGGCTTCTGGGGGTTTTGTTTGAGGAAATGTGATGTTAAGCTTAACACAGACAGTAGCTGCTCTGAAAGCCTGTATCCCCACAGCCTTCAACAAGGCCTAGGGAAGAGTAAATCGTTATTACTTATTTGTAAGCTGGATGAGTGAACAAATGAATAAGAACAAACAGTTGAATGGATAAATCAGGGTCCGATCCAAAGACCCAGAGGAGGAGGCAGAGGACTTGAACCACTGATGCAGGTGGGTAGAGGAGCCTGGGGCTGGGCTACAGCTTGATGCCCAGGCCATATTCGGGGCTCTGGTTGTCCTAGGTGCCCTGGGGAGCAGGTGGCAGACCGTCCTAGACCCACTCCCCGGGGCGAGGGTATGCAGTGCTTCACCACGGCCCTCTGGTTGGGCGGGGTCTCCCAGATGGTAGACGACCGTGCAGTGCTCAACATGGCCTCTGGCACCTGGCTCCCAGCTTTAAGTCTTGGCCCCCGCCACTTACTGCCCCGGGCAAGTGGGTTCTTAGAATGAAGGGCCAATGTTGAGCCCCTGGCAGTGAGACCTTTTAATAAGGAATGCCTTTTTTTGTTTGTATACAAAGGATGGGCTGGCAGACTGCAGTCCTGTGATATTCAGTCTCTAGGAAGTTCATGGTAAGCTGGCAGGGGTCCTGAACTCATGAAACTATATGAAGAGTGTGAGGAGGAGAATCCTGGCTCTGGGCAGTCCTCTGTGGCCATTTCGTGGGAAGCCATCCCTGCCCCTGCAGAGTGGCAGTCAGAAACCCTGAGTCTTAAGTTCTGTATTAATTTGGGGGCAGTTGTGGGCCAATTAGGCCTCATTTTTCTTCTCTTTAAATGGAACAGTGTAATACATGCCCTGTTAACTCTATGGCATTGCTACAACATAAAAGTGAAGAAGGGAATGGTTTGAAAACATTGATGTCTATAGATGCAGTTTTATATTTTTATGAAGTTGGATCCCTCTCCTCACTTCCATTCTACCTTTTAAAACAGCACAGTTATCATCCATCCTGGGACACATGTACCAAAGGCTCATTAAGGCCAACAAGGAGGTAATTTATTGTCAGTCCGCACTCCCTATTGGCCATCCTTCGCATGCGCCAAGCTGATTCCCAATGCAGACCTTGACACTGGTTCCTGAAGTGCTTTAGTCCCTACCTCTCATGATCTAAATGTGACTTGCTCTTCATTCCCAGCTTACGTCTCATGCTCTGCTCCAAAGCTGTTTGACTCTTCTAGCCACAAGGAGTTCTCTCTTTTCTGAAATCCACAAATCAGCATTGCCGTATGCTTCAGCTGGTGTGGGCTTCTAACCACTTGGGTATATGAGCCATGGTTAGAATGTGTACATCCAAATCAGTCCAGCAGGAAAAGCACTCTCAATCTTGAGATTGGAATCTGCCTTTCACAATCTGTGTGTCCTTGTGAGTTACTTAAGCCCTCTGAACCTCCATTTTCTCAGCTGTGAAATGGTGATACCAGTACCTACTTGAGGGTTAACTGATGCAAGCTGAAGAAGGGAGTGGTTTGAAAATATTTATCTATAAATGTGGTTTTTTATTATTAAGTTGGATCCCACGCCTTACTTTCATTCTGCCTTTTAAAATAGCATAAATAGTTATCAATTCTGGAACATGTTTTATCAAAGGCTCATTAGGGCCAATGAGGTACAGCTTAAATGATGGAAAACTGAGCATGGTGACGGGCATGTGGTAGGCATTCAGTAAATGCTGCTTCAGTTCCCTTCTGCCCTGCCTGGAATGGCTTAGGGATTTGGGGAGGAAAGGTGGAAAAGAGATATTTTTAACCCCACCAAAACCCAACATCTACTTCTCACTGGCTTGTCTCGTCTTCAGAAGTGATGATTCCTCAACAGGAATGAGGATGTCTTCTGCAGACTGACATGTCTCTGATGCCCACAGGTGGACTCAAGAATCCTGCCATTAGCCAGAGGGTGCTTTTCAGCAGAAGTCTTGGGTTCCTTGTATGATGTTACACATACTCTACTGAAGGGCTTCCCTCGTGGCTCAGGTGGTAAAGAATCTGCCTGTGGTGTGGGAGACCTGGATTTGATCCCTGGGTTGGGAAGGTCCCCTGGAGAAAGGAATGGCAACCCACTCCAGCATTCTTGCCTGGAGAACCCCATGGACAGAGGAGTCTGGCAGGCTACAGTCCATGGGGTCGCAAAGAGTTGGACACGAGAGGGACTAACATTATACTCTAGTGAACACATTAAGTGCCTGCAGAGGTTCTTGGTGCCGCCCTCCTGCAACTCCCAGTGGAAGTGCCAGCCCTGAAACAAGAGCAGCTTTGCCCTCCCCACCCCTTCCCTGTTCCCATGACCAGCTGGAAGGAGGGCACCCAGCCCTCCTCGTCCCCATTCTGATAATTCTGCACCGTTTTAGAGACAGCTCAGCTTTAGTAATTCTGCTGAAAATTCTAACCCTGCTAGAAGATTGGTAGTTTGTTTTTCTGATTGTGTTTCTGAGTAATCCCCCCGGGAGAGGCAGCCGGGCTGCTGGCTTCCCAGACTAGCCGCCAGTGACTTTAAAGAGATGAATGCTTTTCCCCTTCATTATTCAAGATAAAACTTTATCATCACAAGGAACAACTTAATCAAAATGCCAGGAATCCTCTCGGTTATAAGAAATGTATTGGAACGATTCTTTTTTAATCTCAAGTCATAAAACCATTTTAAACTTTAAATGTCATGGCAACGTTAATGAACGATTTATGGAGGGGAAAACAAATTGATTTATCGGCTCCCAGGCTCCTGGTAACCAAGGTATCTTGAGAAGCCTTTGTCTTTGTAAATGGACATGCAGGCTTTGCAGAACGCCTGAGCTCCTGAAAGTTTTGTAGTGTTGAAGTTTTGGAAAGGCAAGCTAATTGTTTTAATTCACTGTCAAGGCCATTTCAGTTATGCCTGAACTCTGATTTTCTGCAAAGTGGCAAAACCGGACTTTGATAGGGGAACAGGCTGTTCTTATTGACAGTGGACTACGATGTGAAGAGTTCAGTTTCCTTTCTTCCTGCTTCATAATCCATGACAGGCCCACATGTATATTCCTCGTGACAGCGCTCTCATTTTCTTTCTGTGGATAAACAAGAGTCGTG
This sequence comes from Bubalus kerabau, assembly GCF_029407905.1. Lineage (NCBI taxonomy): Eukaryota > Metazoa > Chordata > Mammalia > Artiodactyla > Bovidae > Bubalus > Bubalus kerabau. The sequence continues at coordinate 127,800,522 of NC_073628.1, read as the reverse complement.
AAGAATGAAGGTGGTCCACAGGGAAGCAGATGGTGGGAATAAGTTATGAGAGAACTCCTCTGGGCATTAGAATTTTCCGTTTAGATTCCTCTAAACCTCTCATAACTTTGAATGCTTTGGGAGAAAATTTCATCTTTGACAAATAATGACTGTTTTCCATGTTTAAAATGTAAATCCTTTAGACAGTGTACTTGTCTCCTTCAGAGATGTTTTTCCCCAAAGCCTGCCTGTGTCCTGAACCTGACTGAGACAGTGAGTTATCTGGGAAACAGACTCTCGGGTGGAGATTTGAGTGCAGATTCTTGTTTCCACCCTCCGCCTTTGTTTTTGTTTTTTTTTTTCTTTTTTTTAAAGTTGTGCAAGTATAGTTGATTTACAGTGTTATGTTAATTTCTTCTGTACAGCGAAGTGACTCAGATATATATTCTTTTCCACGTTCTTGTCCATTATGGTTTTTATATCCATCTACAGGATGGATAAACAGCCGAGTCCTGCTGTACAGCCCAGGGAACTGTACTCAGTATCCTGAGTGCACGTTCTTTCCTGGGAAGTGCTCTTGGGACGAGCACCTTTGAGTTAGGGTTAGGGTTAGAGAGCGGGAAGCGAGTGAGTTGCAGCAAAGGGGAGACCGATCTGCTGTCATTTGCACAGAGGCCTCCCACAGTGAGCCCTGCGGGTGGCCCTGGAGCCGGGATGCTCTTCCCAGCTGAGACAAAGAGGCTCGACCTTTCCAACCCCCTGCTGCTTGGCCAGTTGCTGGATGCAGGTGCCTCCAGGGAGTGGCTGGGCTCTTGGCAGCTCCCTTTGAGGGCCAATCCTGGTGAGAGAGACTCCACTCCCTACCATCAGCCAGGAAAGCAAGTGGACGTGGCTGTCCTGTGCAGTTGCCCTCAGCATCTCTGAGAAGGCTTCCTCCCCCTTCCCCCCTCGTGGGGTGATTCTTGTCCTCCCTTGTGCTTGGCCTCTGTGTGACCATGGCTGCCCCTCCCTGTCCCCCCCGCCTCACCTCTTTGTTGGACCATGAGCTCCCTGAGGGCAGAAATGGGTCTCCTCCTCCATTTCTGGTGCTGGAACTTACTGCAGTCCCTGGGCTAAGTCAGCGCGGGTTGAATGAGGGACTAAATGCAGTTACCCCTAATTGCAGCAACTGTGAACTATCTTTGCTTGTTCTGCAGCGTCTTGTTATCACTACAGCAGACGGTAAGGGCTGAGGAGCAGGGAGGAAGCTAGGTGCAGACCTGTGGGAGCTTTCCTGCCCTCAGCGGCTCCAGGGCTGCCCAGAAAGATACCATCAAGGCTGGCCTCTTGGCCCACAGCAAGAAGGGTCAAGTCCTGTGATGCTGGATCCCATGCTGAATTTTCTGGCCCCTGCCACCTGTCTTCCTCAGCTCTCAGCTGAGGTCCCCTCTCTGTACTCTGCCTTCGAGGCTCCCGGAGGGTTTGGGGCACAAAGAGGCAGCACAGCTTCCCCTGCCTCAGGAACCATCCAGGAGAGAGGTGGGGCATTATTTCTTCCATCGAGGGGCTTCTAGAATCATGGAGAAGATAGGCACAACCCCATGCAGGCAGAGGAGACTTTTGACCCAAGAGCGTGAGCAGGGCCATGAGGCCCACACCCCTCAGCATTTTGGAGGGCAGCTTGCTTATCTGTGGGGTTTCACTGCCTCCTCCAGGTTCCGTCCTACCTGCTACCCACCTGCTACCCACCCACAGAGCATCCTACTCTGCTTTTCTCTGAGGCCAGGGTTAAGCATCTTGGTGTTCAGGACGGGCTTAGTCCCCTGAGGTGTGAACTTCCCAGATCACCTCTCTGTGGGCCTCGGTTTCTCCCTCTGCAAACAGGACTGGGCTCAGAGCTGCTGGGGCCACTGCTTCCCTCTCTCTCTCTCTCCCTCCCCGCCTCCCCCCCTCTCTCCCTCTGGTTCACCCTGGGCCCTGGATTCTCTGATGCTGGTGCTTATCCACCTCGTTACTCCCCAGCTCCCTCCCACTCCTGTCTGGGGTTGACGTGTTGTAAGAGATGGCCCTGAAATTGTTTTCTTCCCTGGGTAAAATATTCATCCTCTAGATCTGTATTTTTATTGAAAGTTTCAAGAGGCGCAGGCTCCGTTTATGTTGTCATGTATCACAGGCATGTAGAGCCTTGCAGTGAATGAGCGAGTGAAACCGAGGGCTGACAGGGTTTGTGAGCAGTGTGTGTGGGGGGGCAGGTGAGTGCCTGTGAGTGCAGGCAATTCAGTAGTAGTAGTAGTAACATTAGAAGTAAGAGTAGTAGCAGCAGCAGCAGCAGCAGTAGTAGGAGTAATAGAGCAGTAGTGAAAACATGGGTGAAGAGAGTAGTAGTGAAAACATAGGTGAATAATTTTAGGATAAGAGTGAAAGTGAAAGTTGCCCAGTCATGTCCGACTCCTTGTGACCTCATGGACTATACAGTCCATGGTATTCTCCAGGCCAGAATACTGGAGTGGGTAGCCTTTCCCTTCTCCAGCAGATCTTCCCAACCCAGGGATTGAACCAAGGTCTCCCACATTGCAGGCAGATTCTTTACCAGCTGAGCCACCAGGGAAGCCCAAGAATACTGGGGTGGGTAGCCTATTCCTTCTCCAGGGCATCTTCCCGACCCAGGAATCGAACTGGGGTCTCCTGCATTGCAGGCGGATTCTTTGCCAGCTGAGCTACCAGGGAAGCCCATAATTTGCACAATTACAGTTTTGTTCACTGTTGTATCCTCAGTAGTCTCTACAGTGTGATAATATAAGAGTTTAAAATATTATTGAATGGGGAATTCCCTGGTGGTCCAATGGTTAAGTCTGTGTGCTTCCAATGCAGGGGGTGCAGGTTCAATCCCTGGTCAGGGAACTAAGATCCCACATACTGCATAGACAAAAATTTTTTAAAATATATTAATGAATGAATGGGTGACTTCCAGGAAAACCATAACTCTAATTCAGAGAAGGACAAAGCCTCAGTTTGCTGCTTTGTCCTCCTGGCTTGGCAGGCAAGCCTTAGTTCCATATTGTGCTTCGATGATGCTGTAACTCTGAGAGTCAAGGGAGTGATTTCACGGTTCAGTGAAGTTTTGGTCAGAGCTTAGTGTATGGTTTGGGCCTTGAAGGTTGAGGTTTGGGTCGGGGGACAAAGGCACCAATCTCTACCCAGAAACCAGGCCACCCTCTCTGAGTCATGGGTCAGTGTGTGTGAGTCTGTGGAGGTGCTGTAAGCGTGTGTATCTGTGGAGTGCTGGGGAGGAAGGGGTAGGTTCCAGCTTAAGCCTATAAAGGTGCTGTGGTTGTTTAAGTGGGAAGATGCCATCCCTAAACCATGGCCTGGAGAGTGAGGTTTCCTGATTTCCCGTCTTTAGGGGTGAATTATACTCTGGTCTTCCTCAGAGTGCCCCATGTGATGAGTGGAGATCTGAGTGAAGGATGGGTGACTGGTGGAACGTGATGCCAAGTGAGGTTTTGCTTTTTATTCTGGAAAGCTGGTGAAGATCCATAGCTGGGACAAGAGGCAGTGACTCCCACCTCTCCCGCCCTTCTAAGTTCAGAGTGTGCTGCCAGGGCTTATTGAAAGTCCTGAGTCAGAGAAGCAGCCCTGCGTGCCCCATCCCACCACCCACCTGCCAACATTAAGGGACTGGAGAGAGGAAGGGGGGTTTAGCGGAGGTGAGGTGTTCATAAATAGAGGCTCTTCATTTCCTCATCCCCACTTCTGCAGGAAGGAGAAGGTATATCTCCCCTCTGTGATGCTAAGAGAGGAGGACCCCAAGAAAATAGCTGGTAAAGTTTGAGAGCGCCACCAACTCTTCCCCATCGGCTAACCTGTGACTAGTGATTACCTCTGAAAGTTGTCGAGCCACCAGGTTTGCAAAAGCCTCAAAGTTTCTGTGGTTTAGAGACAGGCTCAGGGGAGAAATGGAGGGTTTGGAATGGGTATGCCTTCCCGCAGTCACCTCTGCGGCCACCTGGCAAGGCCAGGATACCTGAGCTTCATGTCTGTTGGATGGGCCTCCTGGAAGGTGGCTGGTCTTGAGTCATCTTGCTGGCATCTTCTCTTCTGCTCTTCTACTTTTCCTTGCAAAAATAGCTGTTCACCAGATAAGGGATCCCAGAAGCAAGAGCATGTGGTCTCTCTCTCTCTCTCTCAGAGACCAGAGGGTGAATGGGAAGTCGAAGGTGAACCCTGAGTGCACATCTCACACCCGGATGCTGGAGGAGGGGATCCCTGCTAAAAACCAATAAAAGCTGACCACAGAAGACTGGCATTTAGGAACCTCTGCCACGGGGAAAAACTAAGCACCTGCCAGTTTGGAGAAGCAGGAAGAGCCCACAGAAAGGGGACTGCCTCGTTATTACTGTAATCACTCACCTGAGAAGGACTCGCTCTTTATCTGTTTCTCTCGTCACCCCACTCTGACACCGGAAGTGAAGCACACACCAAGGTAGAAGAAACATGTGCCTAAGAACCCACTTCCCCTTCTCTCTGAGCTGGGAGAACACTCAGAAATTCCTGCCTCTGTTGGGGGGACAGGAAGGAGATGAGCTTTAATTCACGTTTGAGAGTGGAGTCGTGGGTCACGTGACCTGGGAGTGGTACTGAACTGTGGGGGTTCCTGGGAGGGTAGAGATGACAATGAATAGCTGGCTGTTAGGGAATTGTCAAAGAGACCATCGGTAAACCACTGTCAGAACAAGTCCTCTGTTCTTTGTTTTCAGAGGGGAGTTTGTGCTGTTTCACACCAGCCAGTCTTTGTGTGTGTCATCCTTAATAACCATCAGATACCAGGACTTGGCAGCATGGAGTGATCACACACGAGGGTTGAAGCCTTTAGAGGCTCGCCACCAAACCAACTGAACTAAATGGCCTGAGCCTCGTGTGTGTTGGACAGTCAGGGACAGAAATGCTCATTGGGTGCTATCGAAACCTAGTGATAAATTCTGTGCTGGCGGCCTCATTAGCATGCATGTGTGTGGACTCCAATCAGATAAGGGGCCGGGAAGTGTTATTAAACCCGGCAAGGAGAAGTGGGCCAGCTGAGCCTGGTTAGTATTGATTGGAATTTCTTCCCACCAATTAATCTGCTTATTAATGTCGATGTTTGGAGTCTCTGTTTTCATAGGAGCAGCCATCTTTGTTCTTTTTCTCTTTTGCCCTTCCTTCCACCTGATATTTTTTTTTTTTTTTTTTGGAGTGACAGTTTTCATTTGAAAAAGTAATTTGTGAGTGAGGACTCAGCCCTATAGTCTGCAGAGAATTTGGTCTTTCAACTCTCTTCCTCCTCTTCTCCCCTACCTTGTCTCCCCCCGCCCCCCCTTATTTTATTGAAGTATAGTTGATTTACAATGTTGTGTTAATTTCTACTGTACATCAAAGTGATTCAGTTATATATATACACACACACACACATGTTCTTTTCCAGTATGACTGTCACAAGATACTGAATATAGTTCCCTGTACTATACGGTGGGGCCCTGTTGTATATCCATCCTATATATGATCGTTTGAATCTGCTAATCCCAATCCGTCTCTCCCCTCCCCTTCCTCTTGGCCCACCTTGGCAAACACAAGTCTGTTCTCGGTGAGTCTGTTTCTCTTCTGTAGAGAAGTTCCTTAGTGTCACAGTTCAGACTCCACATATAAGTGATATCATATGGTATTTGTCTTTCTCTTCCTGACTTCCCTAGAGTATGATAATCTCTAGGTCCACTCATGCTGCTGCAGATGACATTATTTCATTCTTTCTTTTTTATGACTGAGTAGTATTCTATTGTAGATATGTACCATATCTTCTTTTTCCATTCATCTGTCAGTGGACATGGAGGGCGCTTCCATGTCTTGGCATTTGTAAATGGTGCTAAAGTGAGCACTGGGCTGCCTGCATGTTTTCAAATCATAGTTTTCTCTGGCTCGATGCCCAGAATTCCTGCCATGACCACCCTGTCTTTTCTCCGCTAGTCCGTCGCTCTCAGGAGGGGCATGGGGACAGAGTGGCCTGGGGAGGGGGCAGCAGCTGCAAGTCACAGTACCACCAACCACCTCCTCGTGTCACAGCCTGCAGAGAGAGTTTCCTCTTAAGAGGCATCTTTTTTCTAGTTTTCTTAAAATAAGTAACCCGCCCTAAACTTTCTATAATTTGACTCCATCTTTGCTCAAATGGCCATCCTACTAAGTCAGTGCTGTGTCCTTTCTGTTGATCACTGCATGCCTTGTCTGTGGTCGCCCCTAGACAGTGTTAAGTGCATGAATACGTGGAAGCGTCCAGTCCCATCCTGTTTCCCACTTCTCCTCACTGGGATGCTGGGGGCTGCCCCCCTGCCGTCTTGCCAACACGTGGTGCCCCTTCCTCTCATCACCTCCCTACCCCTGCACATCCCACTCCTTTCACTTAGACAAGTGTAGACCGTCCCGCGGGCCCAGAAGCAGTCCAGAGCCCGACACAACAGCTCTGCTTTTGTGCCCACGTTACGTGGATTGCTGTTTGGCTCTTTGAGTTGAAAATGGGAATCGAAGAGACCAAGACTGTGGGATCTCACTTCATGTTATTTGTCCCCAAATAGCAACTCGTTGACCACAGATTATACTGCTAAACTGGCCAGTCACTTGCAAATGGGTATAATTTGTTCTAGGAAAGTAAGTATATCAGACTTACCATAATTCAGTACCACCAGAAAAACAGCTCAAAGTCCATGACCTCCTGCAGGCCCAGACAGGCATGTCATCTTTTTGTGTGAGGAAGGGGGCAGCATCATGGCTGTGGAGGCAGGGGACCCAAATCCTCGTGAGGCTCCCTGTAGACTGTGCTGGTTGTCGTCCACACTCAGTCCTCACCCCTGAGTGTGTTGAAGGGGTGTGGAGAAAGCCCAGTGACACCAAAGACTCGTAGATGACAAAGAGACCTCAGGAAGAGAGGCTATATTTTCTTCAAAGTAGATAGTTCATTGAAGGAATAAAGTACATTGTGTTGTTAACTGACACTTAGCAAATTGCTGGATAAATGATACAGAAAGGTCTTTCTTATGAGTCAGGGACTGGTTCATTATAGTAAATACCCCTGCACGTGTCAGTTTACTTGGACGACAGATGAATTCCCAAGTGAGCCAGCTTCCCCACCCTGCCTTTTCAATTGCACAATCCCTGGTTCAGAGAGTTGAAAAGTTTTGTAATCTTGCCAGTGTAAAGATCATAACCCAATCACATTTCTGAATGAATGTCTCCTGCTTGGGTGGTAGATAGCAGAGGGCCGGTTATTTGTTGGCTGCTGTCAGAGAAGTGGGTGAGGTGTTAGCCGATTATTCTGGTGAACAGGAGCTTGTCGGCAGAGCAGACCAGGTGACACTGTCCACATGAGCTTTCCGACACATTTCCTAGGAGGGCCAGAAGAGGAGTCTTCCCACTTGGCCTTCAACTGTGTCTTGGGCAAGTGTTTACACTTCGCATGGCCCTGGGTCTTCAAAGAATTTTTTCTTCAGCTTAGGCGATGACAGTGGTTGGTTCCCCTTTGTATATGGGAGTGATACTATATCGAGGGCTTCCTTGGTGGCTCAGTCGGTAAAGAATCTGCCTGCAGTGCAGGAGATCTGGGTTCAATCCTGGATCAGGAAGATCCCCTGGAAAAGGAAATGGCAACCCACTCCAGTATTCTTGCCTGGAGAATCCCCATGGACAGAGGAGCCTGGTGGGCTGCAATCCATGGGGTCACAAAGAGTTGGACAGGACTGAGCGACTAAGCACAGAAATATTACAGAAAGAATCAAGGTAATGAGAACTTTAGGTGAAGGCCGATGACTTTGTTTTGCAGAGTGCTATAGTCAGAGTTCTCCTACTTGGATGACCCTGCATTTATTTCTCTTGTTCCTTTACTTGAACACAAAGGATGCATTTGTCTCAAAGGTCAGACATTTGCCTCTGCCAGGACTTGTCTTTGGGTCTGTGTATCTGTCTCTGTTGGCTTGAGTGGTTTGTAATGTTTAGTGATTCTGGTGGGAGAATTGCTAGGAAAAAAGAATAGGGAAGGGAGAGAGCTGTCTGGCATTAGGAAAAGGAGTTAGTAATTTTTCTTGCTGCTTCTGGTTAGTTTTGAGGTATTCCTGGTTGAAAGGGCTTACATGTTTTGTCAAAGTGAGGAGGAAAAATACTTTCTTTTCTTTGTGGCTGAATAATATCTGCTCTTTTCTTCATAGCTGCAGAGCAGCTCTGTAGGTACAAGGTTCTTTGCAAGATTAGATGTCTATAGTTTGGGGTCAGATTGTTGGTATGTGGTTTACTAGGATATTCTTAGGAAAGATGGCCAAAGAAATTGAAATGGAAGGCTACGTTCTGTCTTGGCCTCAGATTAGTTGCGAAGATGAGGAGTAGATAGGATACTTCCTGGGCTGGAAGTAGTGAGGAGACTGCATCTGTAAAGTTTCTGTTTATTTCATAATGATGTCCAGTAGTAATTCATGAATGGGATAGCATCTAACTTGGAAGATTCCTCTTCAGCCAGTTCATTATTCGTCAGTTGATAGAAATCTACCTGCAATGTAGAACACACGATTTGATCCCTGGGCCAGGAAGATCCCCTGAAGAAGGGAATGGCTACCCACTCCAGTATTCTTGCCTGGAGAGTTCCATGGACAGAGGAGGCTGGTGGGCTACAGTCCATGGGGTCACAAAGAGTTGGACATGACTGAGCAACTAACACTTTCAGTTGATAGGAATTTGCTGAGCATTTGCTGTGTGCTTTGCACTCTTAATGCACTTCCTTCATGGTCCCGTGGTTAGGGTTCTGAACTTCCACTGCTGGGGGCTCAGGTTCACTCCTTGGTCAGGGAACTAAGATCCCACAAATTGGGCAGTGTGGCAAAAAAAAAAAAAGATGGAAAAAAAAAGATGCCAGGAAAGAGAAGTTCATAACAGCATGCCATCTGTGCATGCATGCATGCCAAATCACTTTAGTCGTGTCTGACTCTTTGTGACCCCATGGACTGTAGCCTGCTGGGTTCCTTGATCCATGGGATTTTCCAGGCAAGAATACTGGAGTGGGTTGCTATTGCCTTCTCCAGGGGATTTTCCTGACCTAGGGATTGAACCTATGTCTCCTGCAGCACCTGCATTGCAGGCAGATTCTTTACCTCTGAGCTACCAGGGAAGCCCCATGTCTTCTATAGTGAGATTCTAAATTATGTCATCAGACTCAGTCTTGCTTTATTTTTTCACAGAAAGTATTATTAATTTTGTTAATAAAAGTGTAATCAAAATTACTGTGGATCAAAGTATATCACCTATTCATCTGTTTACCTTTTTAAGAGTCCTCCACTAGAATCCTTCATGAGAGCAGAGGCCCTGTCTCTTCTGTTCACAGTTTTAGATAAACAATTTAATCTCTGTCTGCTTGTCCATATTCGGCACTCAATAAATTATCTGTTGAATCAAAGGAGTGGACTCTAAGTGCTAGAGGAGGGGTTTTCCAGAAAAGGTCAATGTGAAGCAGGATTTAGTAATAGGTCTAATCTTTACTTCCCTTGAACACATAGTACTCTGCGTCCACTGTATATAGTTTTTAGCTCACTTCGCAGAGTTAACACTGATGTTTGGAGTAGTAGAGCTGGGGACTTGTATCCAGGCCTCTCTGGCTCCTAAACCCTCATCTTCCTGCTACATGATGCTGCCATCCACAAAAATGACCACGTCTTCCCTCCTGCCCCTGAAAGGTCTGGGAGACCACAGGTCAGAGAGAGAGATGTGCTCAACCAGGATTTAAGTTGATTGCCATGCTGTGCTGGATGCTCTGCTGTGACTTTTTTCAACCATTTAGTCATTTTGCTACCCAAGAAAATTAAGGTATTTTTTGTGTGTGTGATAAAGTTGAAACTGTATTGCAGACTCCATAGCTTATTATCTGAGAAATTATAGCATTTCTCCCCAGAAATATCTCTAATGAGGCCAAGAACCTGATTAGCCTGAAATAGTTTGGGTAGTGGTCAGGAGAGCTAGGGCTTTTGTCCACTATGACATTGGAAGTTCCCACAAGGCTGTTTTCTGGGACCCAATGTTTGTTTCTTTTGGTTTGACCACCTCATAGCTCTGTAAAATGTCCCTGTACTTGTCTGTCTCATGAACCTTAAAATCATGTGAAAATGGGGGTATTGAGTCCTCCAGTTTCTCTCTGGCACCATTCTAAGGACCAAGCCCCACCTTTGAACTGGTATTTAGTTCTTGAAGATTAGAGTTCTTGCTTATTCTCTTTTAAAAATGTGAACAAAGAAGAAAAAGGTGAGAGTGTGTCTGACATCTCGCCTCTCTCATATATTGTATCATATCATAGCTATCTCTTGCCTTTCTCATATTTTATTGGTTTTCCCCAAATGGGATTATTTTGAGACATGTTTGTGGTGCAGAGCACTTAACTATAGTTTAGAAAGAGCCAGTGGCGAGGGGATAGCAGTGGCATCATCAGGTAGCATGAGCAGAGGGCAGCATGATGGATCCCCTTTTTCCTTTTTCTTTTTGGTTTTGAAGGCTTACAGATTAAGAAATGCTACACTGTGAGCTGCCCTGACCGTGGAGGTGGAAGGAAGCTATCTCAGTCCCCTCGAGCTCTTGGGTGGATTGTAAACAGCAGACACTTAGTTCTCCCAGTTCTGGAGGCTGCAGGTCTGAGATTCAGGGCGTGCCAGCATGGTCAGGTTCAGGAGGGGGCCTCTTCAAATTGCAGATTGCTGGCTTCTCACTGTGTCCTCATGGTGGAAGGGGCAAAAGAGCTTCCTTTTATAAGGGCACTAATCCCATTCCTGAGGGCTCCACCCTCATCACCTAATCACCTCCCAAATACCACCTCCTGATATCATCATGTTGCGGGGTTAGGATTCAACATATGGATTTAGGGAAGAGAAAAACCAATCCATTGCAGAAGTTAATGATTACTGAGGGCAGATTCTCTACAAGATTACTTCATATGGCTTTTCTCAAAGAATTGAGAGTGAGATTGTGACATGGGCACCTTTCCTAGTTTAAATACAGACTCAGCTGCCAGCCTCCAATCCTCTGCTGAGGGTTAGGGCAAGCCCTGTGGAACCAGGTAATTTCTTTCCTGGCCTGTGCTCTTTAGAGTTTTGTTATGGCCTCTGGGTGATCATGGGCTACTTTTGGGGGCAGAGAACAGGGCTATTGGTTTGGTCATAATGAGTTTATAGGATTAAAAGTAAGACTATTCATGATTTTGAAATATAAGCAAGGCACTTAACCATTCTGTACTCATCTTGCATAAATTTTGTATAAATGAGTTGTAGGTGAAGCAGTTGAGCTATGAGTTAACATGGTACGGTAACAAGATGTCAGTTTCAGAGATAGTTCTGAGTCCAAGTCTAGACTCACTGGGTGGTTTTCCTCATCTGAAAAGTGGGGAGTTTTTAACTAACCTGATAGGCTTAAATGTGGCAAGTGCCCAACCAGGTGGCTGGCATATAGAAGGTGATGGATGAATGTTCATTCTTACCTCTCTTTCACAGCTATTCACACTGCCTTACACTGCTGCCTCTTTCAGTGTTTGTTTCATCAGTTGGGTTGTCAGTTCCACGGGGGTAGGGATTGTGTCTCTAGCATGCTTTTATTTCTCATTATGCCCAGTACAGTGCCTGATACCTAAAAGCCATTTAATAAATCCTTAACTAAGATCATGGCATCCAGTCCCATCACTTCATGGGAAATAGATGGGGAAACAGTGTCAGACTTTATTTTTGTGGGCTCCAAGATCACTGCAGATGGTGACTGCAGCCATGAAATTAAAAGACGCTTACTCCTTGGAAGGAAAGTTATGATCAACCTAGACAGCATATTAAAAAGCAGAGACATTACTTTGCCAACAAAGGTCTGTCTAGTTAAGGCTATGGTTTTGCCAGTAGTCATGTATGGATGTGAGAGTTAGACTATAAAAAGAGCTGAGCACCGAAGAATTGATGCTTTTGAACTGTGGTGTTGGAGAAGACTCTTAGAGTCCCTTGGACTGCAAGGACATCCAACCAGTCCATCCTAAAGATAAGTCCTGAGTGTTCATTGGAAGGACTGATGTTGAAGCTGAAACTCCAATACTTTGGCCACCTGATGTGAAGAGCTGACTCATTTGAAAAGACCCCAATGCTGGCAATGATTGAAGGCGGGAGGAGAAGGGGACGACAGAGGATGAGATGGTTGGATGGCATCACTGACTCAATGGACATGAGTTTGGGTGAACTCTGGGAGTTGGTGATGGATGGGGAGGCCTGGCGTGCTGCAGTTCATGGGGTCACAAAGAGTCGGACACAACTGAGCAACTGAACTGAACTTACAGATAGTGGGCTTTCTGGTGCTGTGACATTTTCACTGAGACACTGTTGAAGTGTGTGTATCTCAAGCACTTAGCCCAGTGCCTGGTGAATAGTGGGTACCCAAAGTAGGGAATGAATGAATGAATGAGGCAGAGATTAACTGAATATGATGAACTTCATCATATTAAATCAGCCACTACAGAGCACAGGCATTGCAGGGACTAATGAAGCCTTAATTATAGGATTACAGCTCACAAATATCATGCAATAAGCCAGTTCAATTTTAGGTAGCTATTGAATGCTTAGGAGATTGGGAATTACTGCTATTTCTAGGACACCCTTTAGTGTAAAATATACTAGCCACACAAATCATGTAAACACTAATTAGGGTACTTGGCAATAATGTGTATTTTTTCTAATCTGAATTGTTGACGTTTGGGACTCCCACTCACCAGCTTATTAAGGAATGTAATGCTCATAAAGAAAAGAGTGCTTTGTAGAAGTTCTTTTGAATCCAATCACAAAGGGTAAAGAGGTGGGGGTAGGTGTAGAATTCTGAACTTGCTGTGGATGTGATGACATTAATTCTTTGGACAAGGAGCAGGCTGCTTTGTTTTCTCTTTGAAGAAAGTGTCTTCTTCTCAGGTATGTGCTCCTTGTCACCACGGCCATCAGACATCTGTTGGGTGTTTGCTGTATGCCCAACACTGTTTGGGGCTCTTTACTGTCCAATTCCAGTTCATCTTTATGACGTGTCTACATAAAGTGGGTTTTATTACCTTCATTCTACCAGTCAGAACCCTGAGACTCAGAGCCTCACGACTATTAAGGTTGTTGAAAAAGTTTAAATCATCATAAGTAGACACACATCTTTATTAATCAAAATAGGAACCATTTCAATCAACACATTTTTGCCAGTGAGAAATAAGTTTATTGCTCTAGCCTGAAAATCTGTGCCTCGGGATTCAGTGAACTCTTGGAAAGCATTTTCTGCCCCCTGGTTGTGGACGCTTTTTGCCTGCCATAAGCGGTTGAGGTGCTTGAAGAAGAGGTGGTTGGCAGGAGCTTAGGTGATTACAGCAGATGAGGCAAAACTTCATAGACCAATTGGTTCAACTTTTGAAGCATTGCTTGTGTGACATGTGGTCGGGTGTTGTCGTGGAAAAGAATCGGGCCTATTCTGTTGACCAGTGCTGGTGGGAGGCATTGCCATTTTTGGTACATCTCATCAATTTGCTGAGCATACTTCTCAGATGTAATGGTTTGGCCAGGATTCAGAAAGCTGTAGTGGATCAGAGTGGCAACACCAAACAGGGACCATCACTTTTTTTGGTGCAAGTTTGGCTTTGGGAAGTACTTTGGAACTTCTTGGTCCAGCCACTGATCTGATCATTACCAGTTGTATACAATCCATTTTTCATCACACATCACAATCTGATTGAGACATGGTTTGTTGTTGTTGAGTAGAATGAGAAAAGACGACAGTTCAAAAAAAACTTTTTTTTTTTTTTTGATTTGCAGTCACTTTATAAGGCACCCACTTATTGAGCTTTTTCAGTTCAGTTCAGTTGCTCAGTCGTGTCCAACTCTTTGCAACCCCATGAACCGCAGCACGCCAGGCCTCCCTGTCTATCACCAACTCCCGGAGTCCACCCAAACCCATGTCCATCAAGTCAATCATGCCATCCAACCATCTCATCCTCTGTCATCCCCTTCTCCTCCTGCCCCCAATCCCTCCCCAGTATCAGGGTCTTTTCCAATGAGTCAGCTCTTCGAATCAGGTGGCCAAAGTATTAGGAGTTTCAATTTCAACCTCAGTCCTTCCAATGAACACCCAGGACTGATCTGCTTTAGGATGGACTGGTTGGATCTCCTTGCAGTCCGAGGGACTCTCAGGAGTCTTCTCCAACACCACAGTTCAAAAGCATCAATTCTTCGGTGCTCAGCTTTCTTTATAGTCCAACTCGCACATCCATACATGACCACTGGAAAAACCATATCCTTGAATAGATGGACCTTTGTTGGCAAAGTAATGTCTCTGCTTTTTAATATGCTGTCTAGGTTGATCATTACTTTCCTTCCAAGGAGTAAGCATCTTTTAATTTCATTGCTGCAATCACCATCTGCAGTGATTTTGGAGCCCAGAAAAATAAAGTCAGCCACTGTTTCCACTGTTTCCCCATCTATCTACCATGAAGTGATGGGACCAGATGCCATGATCTTAGTTTTCTAAATGTTAAGCTTTAAGCCAACTTTTTCATTCTTCTCTTTCACTTTCATCAAGAGGCTCTTTAGTTCTTCTTCACTTTGTGCCATAAGGAAAACAATAGAATGTGAGCTTTTTCACCTTTCCAATTTGCTTCAAAGGCCGAACGACCATAGGATGGTCTACATTGACTTCTTTGGCAACTTCTGTAGTTGTAAGAGGATCAACTTCAATGATTACTCTCAGTTGGTCATTGTCAACTTCCGATGGCTAACCGTTGTGCTCCTCATCTTCAAGGCTCTCATCTGCTTTACAAAACTTCTTGAACCACCACTGCACTGTAGGTTCTTTAGCAGTTCCTGGGCCAAATGTGTTGTTGATGTTACGAGTTGTCTCTGCTTCTTTGCAATCCATTTTGAACTTGAGTAAGAAAATCACTTGAATTTGCTTTTGTGTAATATCATTTTCGTAATCTAAAATAAATACAAAATACACAGCAACTAATAAGTCATTAGTGAAAAATATAAAGTGATAAATGCACATTAAAATGATGTGCAACATTACCACATTTATTTGAGTATATTCCAATAGCAAACAGCAAAGTTCAACAATGTAAAACCGCAATTACTTTTGCACCAACATAATAGTAAGGGAAGGTGGGATTTAGAAGCCAGGGGAGGAGCCATGCTCTCAACCACTGCACTTTAAGGCCTCTCCTTATTTCACTGCCCCTGGATCAGGTGATTCTGCCTGTGGGGAGCATCTAGAGGGAATAAGGATGTCTCCTGGGCTTTTGGGGGTAGACATATAAGTAACAGACTGGGTCTCAACACTTTGGCATTCAAGTGTACTAAAGAAAATGAAGCGATCGAAAACTTGCATAATTATAAGCATTTAAGAATAGCAGAAAAATTGTGTGGGAGGTCAGGGGTTGTCCTTTGGGTTTGGCAGCTGAATGATTTAATCTGGGAGGGAGCTGTAAAGTGAAGCTGGGGTGGCTGGGTGAGTGGAAGGCAGTTTCTGAGGGAGTGGCTGGGGAGGGTTCTTGAGCTCTGCAGAGAGGGACATCCAGGGAGTGCTTCTTCAGGGTCGCCTCCCGAGGGTGTCTGTGGCCAGTGATTCTGGAGACCGGTGGGGCAGCTGGGAGCGGCTTCTCGCGCCTTCAGTAGCACATGGCAGCCGCTGCACGACAGACCCAGCTCTCAGCAAAGGTGTGAAGGAGAGAGTTTGGTCTTGGTGCTTCTCTGTTGTTTTCCCTTAATCCTTCTTTCTTCTTTTCTTTGCTCTCACGTGGGTCTTCCCCTGTGCAAAGTCATTTCCCCAGCAGTACCCCTCACCAGAGCCCTCCTGTCCGTTTCTCCTGCCTGTGACAAGTGTGGCAGAGCATCGTCGGTGCATTGTCGTCTCTGTGTCCCTGCCCTGTGTGGGGCTGGCTAGCTGACTGTGATAAATGAACCCACAGGCACTGCGAGTTTTGTGGACGAGCCAGTGGAGCCCCTCCCCCAGCTTCACAGGAGCGCCTGGAGGCCTGGGGAGAGAGCCGCCTGAGAAGTTGCTGACACTTTCAGAACGAGGCAGAGTGAGAAGCCCGCCAAGGAGACTGAGCAACAATGGCTCTGGGGGTAAAAGGAAAACAGAGAGTGGTTTCATTGGAGCCAAGGGAGGAAAGAATGTGAGTAAGGAAGGTGAAAACATGGAAGGATGCTCGTGATAGATTAGGTCAACTGAGGAGTGTCCTAAAGTGGTACATATGAGTATTTATAGAAAGATGTCAGAGAGGACACAGACAAAAAGGTCACTGGTGGTTGTTTCTGGATTTTTTATGTATCTTTTTCCAAATTTTCTATTATGAATATCAGTAAAATTATCAAAAGAGGAAAATGGAAGGCAAAAGCAATGCCAAATGTAACAGACAACTAAGAGAAAGATGTAAATATATCCATCGGCTTTGGCAGTCTGGAGGCTGGTAATGACCTTGACAGAAGTTGTCCCAATGGAACGTGGAGGGACAGAAGTCCGATTGCTACCAGTTCAGGAACAATTGGGAGGGGAGGGCTTGGAGACTGGGTGTCGACTGTTCTTTCAAGGATTTTGAAATACTTGACTGTCAAAAAAGGAGTTGGGATCAAAGGTGAAGAAGTAGACGTTGTGGGGTAAAAGAAAGGTGTTTATAAAATACAAAGGATTGGAATATGTCTTTGTGCTAAGGAGAGAACCAGTTCCATTAAGTTGATAAGGGTACAGGGTGACTGATGGAGCATGGTACCCTGGGAGGCAGAGGGGTATAGAACCAAAGAGTAGAGTTAGCCTCGGTCATGGAAAGGGCATCTCTTCCACTGTGGATGAATGAATGGATAGGTACCAGCAGAGATCAGAGTGTATGTGGTTAGAATAGGGCACTCTTTTATGATGGTCCTGACTTTCTCAGGGACATGGTAGGTTCAGACTTTGGTATGAGATAAGGCTGGCTTGGAATAAATGTCACGATGGGCTTCGTCATTACAGTAGGTTAGATGTAAGCTCATGAGGGCAGTTTTCTGTGGCACATTCCTGAATGCCTCCTCTGCTAATCATAGTACCTGGAATATATTAAGTTTTGTTGTTGTTATTTACTAAGTTGTGTCCAACTCTTTTGCAACCCCATGGACTGTAGCCCACCAGGGTCCTCTGTCCCTGGGATTCTCCAGGCCATAATACTAGAGTGGGTAGCTGTTCCCTCCTCCAGGGGATCTTCCCAACCCAGGGATCTAACCCATGTCCTCTGCCTTGCAACTGGATTCTTTACCACTGTACCACCTGGGAAGTCCAATATGGTAAATACTTAGATAATATTTGTTGATGCTGTGAATATATGGTTAGAAAAAGAATGTGGTATTCCCACTCAAGTTCTTCATGACTCAGGTCTTTCCATAAAGGCAGTCTTTTCAGATATCACAGTCCCAGGGGGAACACAGACAAATGGGAAATTGCCTAGAGAAAGGGAAACTACAATTTGGAACTGGGTGTAAAAGAATGAATAAAGAAGCTGAGGATACGTTGTGTCCAAAGTCAAGCCTTTGGAAAGAGATGAGAACCGTCCTCAGGTGTTGTGACAGACTGCCGGCTGAAGACCAGGTGCCCATGTTCATATTGCTTCCGAGAGGAGAACCGTGGTCAACAGCGAGAGGTATAGAGAAGCACGCTCTCTCTTAAGTTGTCCTAAAAGGGCGGAAAAGACTGTTTCAAAAAGCCATGACTTCTTGGTCACTGAGAATGTTGAGGTGCAGGCTGGATGGTATCCCTCCGGTCTCCAAGGTCCTTTGTGCCAACAGAGGGGAGCATTCTGACCTCTAGACCCTGAGGTGTAATAATACATTTCTACCAGATTTATTGAGTAAGGGTGCATGGGATTTTTGTCATCTCATTGTGATTTGGATGCTTATCTAGAACTGTTATGCTTTGCAGCTGTGAAGATAATTTAGGTTCACAGAAATGACCCTGAGATACTAAAAAATGCTGAAGTGACGTCTAAATCAAATGAAGTACTGTAGAACGCCCTGAACCTAGTGGTTGACACCTATTAGGGATTCAGTAGATAGTTAAGAAGTATTAGATTAAATACTATCTATCTTTTAAATGTTAAGCATACAGGTTATTTATACCTCATATCCATAGTTATCGTGGGGAAACTACTTGATCCGTTGAAAAGAGCATGTATTTTGGAAGCACATCTGAATCTCCGTACCTCTCCACCATTAGCTGTGTTTCTTTTCATCTTTCAGACAGCTCAGCGTGATCCCCTGTGCTTCTCACCAGTTGGTCCCCACTTGAGAAGGAGCCTGGGGAGCAAAATCCCGTTCTGACTGCCTACATCTTTCTCCAGTGCTTGGGATGTGGCTGTTTCCCGGGATGGATGATCATGTTAATATCCAGTTCCATGGCGGACATCTTTGGATTTCTTAGGATTTTTTCTGTATGAATAGTGGCATTTTTAATCTACAGAAGACTCTGGATTTTGTGACACACATTGGGTGTCATCCTTAGACTCTGTCTGTAAGATGCCAGCTCTTAAAATCCTAACCTCTCAGTGTGCACCCAAGGCTTCCTGCAATTACCATAGCATCTTTTGAATAAGCAGCATCGTCTGGATGTCATCCGGGCAGCTCTCGCTGCATTAAGGGGAACGTGCTTGTGGGGCATAGTTTCCCGGCCGTGGGGTGATATTCTTGCTTTGTTTCCATAAGTGTTGCACTGGCGTGGCCTTGTTGGATGCTGCTGCAGATTTATCGTCACTCATGCCTAGACCCAAGCGTTCTCAGTTTTCCTCCCAGTGGCCAAACTTAAAAGGCATCATGTCTGGTAAGGGATGGTGGGTCATAATCATGATAAATGAGAGGCAGTTGAAACAGTTCTGTGAAAGCTAATTTGTCAGAGTGCTGATTTCAGTCCAGTGAGGGAGCAGCCTCTTTATTACCACCAGCAACCATTTCTCTTTGATTCTTTGTAAAACAGCACTTGGGCTCCTTAGACCTTTATTTTTCTTCCTCCTGGAGACAGTCTCCAGTGGCAGTGTTTTTGATAGGGGTGCCTGTGGACCTGCTGGCATTTTCTCCTGTTTCTCTCCCTTTCTAGGCATTGGATCCCATCTATGGCCACCTCTGCTGAACATTTTTATTACCAATGGCTGCTACTTGTTAAGAAAATCCAGAGTGCATAGGTTCGCATTGACAAAGCAGATACACTGCGGGGTGGGGGATGGCGGTGGTGGAAATTTGCTCTTAGGAGACAATTTGTCACCTTGAGTCAAGATTCACTGCAGGTTTCCTTCAAATCACGCTCTTCCTGTGCATTTTGCATTAATTCCTAAGTTAGCGTCATGGCAGCAGAGGGGTGCGGAAGTGGCAAATTCAGAGCATAAGGTATGGTTTTAGGAGCTCTGCGTCCTGAAAATCCATTAGAGAAGACAGATCTTTCTGTTTTAGCAGGGAACAGTAGCAAAACAGCACAGTGTTGTAATTGGCCATAACCTTTCGAGAACATTCGTGCCTACGTCCCAAGTGCTCCAGACTACAATACTCAGACCTCACCCCTAGTGGTCCCCTAGCCCTGGAACTTTTACCAGTTGTAAATCAAGGCCTAGATAAGAGACCCTCACCGAAATCGGTGACCCTGGCCTCCCCACCCACCTTCCACCCTCCTCTGTGCTCTGAGGCACTGTGTGTGTTTGAGTGTGCGCACATTCACTCATGTCCAACAGTGACCTCCTCACTATTTTCTTGTGGCCAAAATACACACTGGACTTGGAAGTGATATCCATGGCAGAGGAAGCGATTTTGTTAGCAAAGTTAAACCAAGCGATCTAGCCAAAGCCACGCTCCTGTGGGTCTCATGAACGCCCTCCCCTCCCACACATCTAGTACTGGTGAGCACGTCCAGGGTTTCATTTGAGGCTTTTAAAGTTAATATCACAAACCTTAAACCTCCCAATTTGGGTGCTTTGATATTAAAAACATTTAACACGCTGAAGTTTTGCTCTTTGGTTAAATCCCTTTTTTCTTCTGGGTACTTCCAGCAACTTCCTGGGGAAGTTGAAGTTGGTGTGTCCCACCTCTTGCTCCCCTCACTTAGGGGCACCTGTGGTTAGCATCTGTGATTTAGTTAGCATCTGTGACTTTGTAAATATCAGCCTGTAAACCCCACAGCACTTTAAAGAAGAAAGTGGCAGAGGCAGACAGTGAACAATGACGTTTACTCTTGAGGCCACACTTTAAGCGGGAGAGTTCTCTTTTGTTTATAGAGAGTGACAAGGAAAAGAAGAAGGAAATGAATGAGTCAGAGAAATGAGGAGGATGAGGAAAAGAACAGGAAAAGAAGGCAGTTGATCTGGGTTTGTTAAGCACCTCCTGAGTTCAGAGTTTAAGTTAGACTCTGGGAGGAAAATAGAAAAATGCTGCAATTCTCTGATCAGTGTCTTGACTGTGAGATGGGGAGTCCCACGTACCCTCAGACCTGATGAAGCGGCTTAGAATTGGTAAGAAACAGCACATCAACTGGTCTGAAAGGAGTAACTCAGTCTGAGATGAACACCTGAATTTTGCAGAGATGAAGAATCATCGGCCACCCACATTCAGTGGGATCAGCTAGGGAGATTTTCCTTGAAGTGAATGCTGAACCCATTTTGAAAGATCAGATGGTGGAAAGAACAACCAGAGATCTTGTCTAATTGAGGGGTGGACTGGCATGGTTGTGGGGCTCAGACATGGGAAATAATGAAGTTCTTTAATTGGAGTGGAGAATCTATTTTGGAGACACATAAGATGGAGTTGATGGCATAGGAGGGAGTCAGCTGGAGAATGATGTTTAAAAGCCAGGCTGATGAGATTTAATTTAGGACCTGATGCAGTGGGAATCCACGGTAAGCAGGACCCCTTTGTCAGACTGGATGCTTCTGAGGACAAAGAATTGGCGTCTCCTTTGCCCGAACAGTTCACTTCTGCTTTTGCCTGGTTGGCCAACCTATCGTGTCACCATGGAAATGTAGAGTTTACACCTGTCAAGACCGTGGGCCTGCCTCCGTGGGGCCCTGTCCAGCATGGCTGCCTCAAAATCATCACACCACAAACCCAGAAGAATGGAACACTTCAGCCTCCAGCCAGGCATTTCTTCAGCGCACTTGTGTTCAGAGCACGTTCTCCTGGAGACCCCTAGGGCATTGTACCCGCACAGTCGTTTTTGAGTGGTACACGTTTGTTTCATAGTGAATCTCTTCCTAACCGCAGTTATAACTGAGTGAGAGGATTAGGACCAGCAGGGGATGGGGGTGAGAGGCAGGGATCAGAAGGGAGCCCGGGGGAGACACGGTCCAGTTGCTGATAAGAGGGGGCAATGTGGACTCTGGGTTTGGGATCCGCTGATGGAGTAAAGGTTGAGAAGGGGGTTAGGAGCAGGGAAGGACGCGCTCTCTCCTCTCAGCCCCCTCCCTCGGTGAAACAGGGAAGCACACGTACCTGCGTCCTACAGACATCCGAGTCTGCCCCTTGCAGACCGCCGGCTCATCCGAGTCTGCCCCTCGCAGACCGCTGGCTCTTTGTACCCTCCCTCTTTTAATCCGATAGCTGCTTTCAGCATCCTCTCAGGAGGAAGGTGGGAAGACAGGCAGGCAGCCAGGAAATCTTGGTGGTTATTAAACTGAGGCTTTGAGGACCTTTTTATTAGCGATGAGACTCAGCTCCACGGCACCAAAGAGTACAGACTCCCGCTCTCTCTCCTCTGCTCAAACCTCCCAAGAATCTGTTTTATATGGTGTTTATTTGTAACCTGAAATAGACGTGGGCCCAGGGGCCCTGGGGACCTCTGAGGCGTCAGCATGCTCTCAAGCAAAGAGGGTCAGCAGCCCCGAGGGGGCAAGTAGTGCTCCCCTTTTGTGCTCCCCTCCCCCGGGCCTTCCCGTCCCTCATCTGTGACTGGGAGCTC
Organism: Bubalus kerabau; assembly: GCF_029407905.1. NCBI lineage: Eukaryota > Metazoa > Chordata > Mammalia > Artiodactyla > Bovidae > Bubalus > Bubalus kerabau. The sequence goes on along the minus strand of NC_073628.1, from coordinate 127,778,580 downwards.
GTTTTAAAGGATTTTGGCATCTTAAAGACTTGCTTGGTTTTTCAGTCTCTGAATGTCAGGACTATAATATTGTGAAGACTCATGCATCACTGAGACTCTAACTTGGAACATTAGTAAGTGTGTGCGTGCCTACTTAGTTGGTCGTGTCTGACTCTTTGCAACCCCATGCACTGTATGTAGCCTGCCACGCTCCTCTGTCCATGGGATTCTCCAGGCAAGAATACTAGAGTGGGTTACCACTTCCTTCTCCAGGGGATCTTCCCGACCCAGGGATCGAACCCCCATCCTCATCGGCAGGCAGATTCTTTTAATAGTGTGCCGCCTGGACAGCCTTCTGGAACATTAGTAAGCAGCTTTAAATGGGTTGAATGAGTAACCTGCATAGTATTGATACTTTCTGGCCCTGCCCACCCAGCAGTCCCCCGTTATAAGGAAAGGACCTGGTCACCTGACTCTTGTATCTGTAGATAAGAGGGGACCAGGGGTCTGCAGTGATTGGAAGGTGAGACGTTGGTTAATGGACCAAGTTGCGGTAGAAGCTACTTTACTCTGACCTGCCCGCACAGCCTCTGCAGGCTCATCTGTAGCCGGTATCAGAGGTTTGGAGAACAGCTGGCTGTCCTCCGGGTTAAGCTTAATCAAAAGAGCTGCATGCATATTGAATCCATAACTTTTGAAGGGAAACGGAATACGCCCCCTCCCCCAAAGATGCCACTTTGGCATGTGGATTATTCCGAGCCGAAGGCAATCAAGATCCAGCTGACTCAGGAACAACGTTTCCCTCTAACTTAGCTATCTGAAAGAATTTGGGCAGGGGGCTTGTACCAGAAAAAGAGCTATTACCAGAGAGAACGTATTTATCTGAAAGACCATCTGCAGGGCAGGGCAGGGTTCTAATTGCCCTAACATCTGCTCTTCTGGTCCTCCTGTGAATTCTCTTCCTGCACCTGGAAGCCCCAGACCCCATCCCATTCCTCAGATTAGGGCATTCCTAGACTCTGATTGTCTTGTGGACTCCCTGACATATGTAATGAAATTTGTTTTTCTTATTAATCTGCGTTATGTCACTCTTACTGTTAAAGAACATAGACGAGCAAGAGAAAAAATTTTCCTCCCTTAGAGCTTCATCCCCTTAGCACTAAGTGACCTGGTTCTA